>NC_135369.1:140581835-140892014 GCF_049243985.1 Paroedura picta
TCCTGTGGCTGGGAATGAAAGGACAGACCAGAAAGTGTGTCTACCCAATCTAGCTGGAGTACAACTTAACATCTCACCTTATGCAAGAAATCTGGGAGTGATCCTGGATGCCTCCCTTACTATGGAGGTGCAGGTTATGAGAGTAGCGTATCTAGCATTTTTCCATCTTTGCCAGGTGAGGCTACTAGAGCCCTACCTGTCCCCAGACAAACTGATCCATGTAATGTTCACCTCTGGGATTGACTTCTGCAATGCACTCTATGCAGGCCTTCCCTTGTCCTTGACCCAGAAATTGCATCTGGTGCAAAACGCAGCTGCTAGGGTCCTCACAGGAACATTGTGGAGGACCCATATCCAGCTGGTGCTGAAGCAGCTGTATTGGTTGCCAGTTGTAGCCTGGATCAATTTCAAGGTTCTGGTGTTAACCTTCAAGACCCTTCAGAGTCTGTGACATGCATACCTGAGGGGCTGCCTATCAACTTATGCTCCCTATGGGGCCTTGTGCGCTATAGGTACTAATGTGTTGGTGGCTCCTGTTCCCTGCCCCGCCCTGGTGGAATGAGCTCCTGGTAGAGCTGAGGGCCCTGCAGGAGCTTTTGTGGTTTTGCAGGGCCTGCAAGACTCAGCTCTTCTGCCAGGTTTTTGGTTGAAGCCAGAGTGCCTCTACATACATACATACATACATACATACATACATAGTGTATGTATGTGTGTGTGTGTGTGTATATATATATATTTTTTCATAGAATCATAGAGTTGGAAGGGGCCACACAGGCCATCTAGTCCAACCCCCCTGCTCAATGTAGGATCAGCCCAGAGCATCCTAAAGCATCCAAGAAAAGTGTGTATCCAACCTTATATATACACACACACATACATCAATAAAACCTCTGTTCCATCTTTCAAGACAGGTCCCCCCTAGGATTACTCCCTGAGGTGCTGGGCAAGGGGCTGAATAGGAAGGGAGGGGGTGAGGGTCTATTCTGCCACTGGGTTAATTTTAGTAATTGCGGGGTTTTAATTGTTTTCAATTCTTATCTCTGTGAGGGCTTTTACAATCTGATTGTAACCTGCCACGACATGTTCTCAATAGTGGGGATATAATCAAATAAATAACCTTGCACAGTTCATAGACTGCAACAAAAATGGCCTGTTAAGGTGACTTTCAAATATAGAATAACATTTTCCTCGTGAATGTAAACAGATAATGGAATGTTTCAAAGTTTCACATCTTGATTTCTATCTGGCAATGCATATCATTGACATATTTCAATGGTGCTGTCATATTATTTCAACTTTCAAAAGGTATTTTAGGCAGCACAGAAACTCTTGCACAAGGGAAGTATGTATCGGTATTTTATATGACTCAGCCAGATCTTCTTATTTTTTTCCTCCTCTTATTTAAATTGCCTTTTAGATCAACATAATGTTGTTAGTAATAATTATGTGGTTATGTAAGGCTTTTAATGCAAGAAAATTGCAAGCTTTGTAAAAGAATTGCCTAATTAAGCCAGTCACAATACCCCTCTAATGTATATTTATAAAGGAGTTTCACCCAGCATTGAAGTGGAGTCACATATAGGGTCAAATAAGGTAGCTGGTGTATGGTAGTTGTCTGTGCAAGGAATACAGTGCTATTGCTTTGTTAGATATTAGATACAAAAGCATATTTGGTGTATCTTTGTGCCTAGGGGGGTTTTTTTCTACACAGGAAGACTGGCATCTGAACGTGTTAACTGACACCTTTAAATGTGTTATATTTGCGGTGATTTAAAGTTTTGTTTGTGGCATTATATCTTGTCTGTAGCAGTACAGTGAATGGAGTTTCAGATCAGGGTCTGAGAAACTTGGTCTCAAGTTCCTTCTTTGCCCTGAAAATGACAGAGCAAAGTAAGCAGAGTTACATCATTTGAATTCCTATGAATTGATTTGCTGCATCCTTCTAAGGCCATTGGGGTCACTAAAAGGTGTAATGGCACAGAGATACACTTGGGCTGCATGCATGTCCACTCAGTGTAACCCAGCCTTTTGACCATGGAGATAAACCTGAGATAAACCTCAGACTTCAAGAACCCCTAGAATTGATGTCAGCTGGCCATGTCTCCCTGCCATACCCCCAGAAGTCATGTCACTAGAAGGGACATCATCACCCACACCCGTCACCCTCCTTTCACTTTCTTTCCTCTTGCCTTTACTACTACTACACCATTTTTGTCTCATGGGAGGCCAGAAAGAAAGGCAGGATATGAGAAGACAACCTGGACCTCCCCATACGATGCTACAACCAATCCCCCCCTTTTGATTTTTACACCTGTGGCCTATAAACTGAGCTATATGGGAAAAGACATCCAGTTCCCTAGCTTGTGACCAAGTCCATTAAAGCAGAAGGTGGAAGGAGGCCAATCTTTTGTTGTTGTTATGTGCGAAGTCGTGTCCGACCCATCGCGACCCCATGGACAATGATCCTCCAGGCCTTCCTGTCCTCTACCATTCCCCGGAGTCCATTTAAGTTTGCACCTACTGTTTCAGTTACTCCATCCATCCACCTCATTCTCTGTCGTCCCCTTCTTCTTTTGCCCTCGATCACTCCCAGCATTAGGCTCTTCTCCAGGGAGTCCTTCCTTCTCATGAGGTGGCCAAAGTATTTGAGTTTCATCTTCAGGATCTGGCCTTCTAAGGAGCAGTCAGGGCTGATCTCCTCTAGGACTGACCGGTTTGTTCGCCTTGCAGTCCAAGGGACTCGCAAGAGTCTTCTCCAGCACCAGCGTTCAAAAGATTCAATTCTTTGACGCTCGGCCTTCCTTATGGTCCAACTTTCGTAGCCATACATTGCAACTGGGAAGACCATAGCCTTGACTAAACGCTCTTTTGTTGGCAGGGTGATGTCTCTGCTTTTTAGGATGCTGTCTAGATTTGCCATAGCTTTCCTCCCCAGGAGCAAGCGTCTTTTAATTTCTTTGCTGCAGTCCCCATCTGTAGTGATCTTGGAGCCCAGGAAAATAAAATCTGTCACTATCTCCATTTCTTCCCGTTCTATTTGCCAGGAATTGAGAGGGCCGGATGCCATGAAAGCGTCAAAAAGCGGCCGCGGTAAGTCTCGTCCTTCCATTCTTGATGTTGAGTTTCAAGCCAACTTTTGCACTCTCCTCCTTCACCCGCATCAACAGGCTCTTTAGTTCCTCTTCACTTTCTGCCATTAGAGTGGTATCATCTGCATATCTGAGGTTGTTATTTCTCCCTGCAATCTTGATCCCAATTTGTGACTCCTCTAATCCCGCATTTCTCATGATGTGCTCTGCATACAAGTTAAATAGGCAAGGCGACAGTATACAGCCTTGCTGAACTCCTTTCTCAATTTTGAACCAGTCAGTGATTCCATGTTCAGTTCTCAGTGTTGCTTCTTGACCTGCATATAAATTTCTCAAGAGACAAATAAGATGCTCTGGTATTCCCATCTCTTTAAGAACTTGCCACAATTTGTTGTGCTCCACACAATCAAAGGCTTTAGCATAGTCAATGAAGCAGAAGTAGACGTTCTTCTGGTACTCCCTAGCTTTCTTCATGATCCAGCGTATGTTGGCAATTTGATCTCTAGTTCCTCTGCCTCTTCAAAATCCTGCCTGAACTTCTGGAAGTTCTCGGTCCACATATTGCTGGAGCCTAGCTTGTAGGATTTTGAGCATGACTTTGCTAGCATGAGAAATTAGTGCAATGGTGCGGTAGTTTGAACATTCTTTGGCATTGCCCTTCTTTGGGATTGGAATGTAAACTGACCTTTTCCAATCCTGTGGCCATTGTTGAGTTTTCCAAATTTGCTGGCATATTGAGTGTAGCACTTTTACTGCATCGTCCTTTAAGATTTTGAATAGTTCAACTGGAATGCTGTCACCACCACTAGCTTTATTGTTGCTCAGACTTCCTAAGGCCCATTTGACTTCACATTCCAGGATGTCTGGCTCCAGGTCAGTAACTACCCCATTGTGGTCATCAGGGATGTTAAGCTTGCTCTTGTATAGTTCTTCTGTATAATTTTGCCACCTTTGTTTAATCTCTTCTGCTTCTGTGAGGTCCCTACCATTTTGGTCCCTTATCATACCCATCTTTGCATGAAACGTTCTCTTCATATCTCCAATTTTCTTGAAAAGATCTCTGGTCCTCCCCATTCTATTGTTTTCTTCTATTTGTTTGCACTGTTCATTTAAGAAGGCATTCTTATCTCTTCTAGCTTTTCTCTGGAATTCTGCATTCAATTGGGTGTATCTTTCTCTTTCTCCCTTGCCTTTCACTTCCCTTCTCTCCTTAGCTATTGATAAAGCTTCCTCAGACAGCCATTTTGATTTCTTGCATTTCTTTTTCTTTGGGATGGTTTTAGTTGCTACCTCTTGTACAATGTTGCGAACCTCCGTCCATAGTTCTTCAGGCACTCTGTCTATCAGATCTAATTCCTTAAATCTATTTGTCCACCTCCACTGTGTATTCGTCGGGGATATGATTTAGTTCATACCTGAGTGGCCTAGTGCTTTTCCCTACTTTCTTCAATTTAAGCCTAAATTTTGCAACAAGAAGCTCATGATCTGAACCACAATCAGCTCCTGGTCTTGTTTTTATTGACTGGATAGAACTTTTCCATCTTTGGCTGCAGAGCACATAGTCAATCTGATTTCTGTGTTGACCGTCTGGTGATGTCCATGTGTAGAGTCGTCTCTTGGGTTGCTGGAAAAGAGTGTTTGCTATGACCATTGTATTCTCTTGACAAAATTCTACCAGCCTGTGCCCTGCTTCATTTTGTACTCCAAGGCCAAACTTGCCTGTTATCCCGGTTATCTTTTGGCTTCCTACTTTAGCATTCCAATCCCCCATGATGATAAGCACATCATTTTTGGGCGTTGCTTCTAGAAGGTGTTGTAGGGCTTCATAGAACTGATCAACTTCATCCTCTTCAGCAGCAGTGGTTGGGGCGTAGACCTGGATCACTGTGATGTTGAATGGTTTGCCTTGGATTCGAACTGAGATCATTCTGTCATTTTGGGGATTGTATCCCAAGACTGCTTTTCCTACTCTCTTATTGATTATGAAGGCTACTCCATTTCTTCTGCGAGATTCTTGTCCACAGTAGTATACCTGATGGTCATCTGAATTAAATTCACCCATTCCTGTCCATTTTAGTTCACTGATTCCTAAAATGTCGATGTTCAGTCTTGTCTTAACCGCTCCTATTAAATAAAAGGGTAAGGCCACCTGGGGAGGAGTTAGGGCGGGCCCTGTCCAGGATAAAAACTCAGAGGGCCCAATTAGGAGCCGTGAAGTGGCTCCTGATTGGGCCCTCCGAGTGTTCATCCAGGGCCAAGCAGCCAATGGGGAGGCACGCGAAGCACCTTCATATTGGCCCCTCACCAGGACAGACCAAAATTCCATTCACCCAGCCCAGTCTGGCTGCCAGTCTGCTCCTGACTTACCGCAGAGAGAAGAGGTCAGTAGGGTTTCCAAGGGGGATGAGAACAGAGGCTTGGACAGGCTGAGCCAGCCCTTTTCACCCCAGGGCTGCCCTAACTGTCATGTCCAACTGCAAATTGCCTCAGAACCCTGACAGAGCTGGCAGGAGGCTGCAGAGTGCACTCCCTCCCCCTCCCTCCCTTCAGGCCTGCTGGTGACAGGCCCAGACTGAGGGGAGGGAGGCGTTTCCAAGAGTAGCGCAGGGGAGACTGAGGGCATTCCTTTTGAGGGGGGGGGACTATCCCCTTCTGCCAAACAGATGGCTGACAGGAAGGCCACAGAAAAGCCCCTTTTCACTTAAAATACTGCTCTGCCCGGGGGTTAGACACAGCCAAGCCATGTGTCTTTCTGCTTTGCAACTCTCTGTAACCTGCATAGCATTATTCTGCAGGGGAAACTGGCTCTTTTGTCTCCAGTTTCATCTGCACAACAACCCTGTGCAGTAGGCCTCAAGTCTTTCAATTCAACAACAACTGCAGTTGGTAGGGAGTGGTGCAGGAGTGTCCCTCCTGGCCTATGGGTTATGGCCAGGCCTTACCAGCAACTGTTTGTATTCTGGGGTGCAGACAGGCAGACCAGCATCAGTCCTGTGAGTCTGGAAAGTGCAGGAAGATCTAAATGAAACTGTAAATAGAGAACAAATAACCTTGGCCTGGCAAATAAAAAAACAGTATTAAAAACCTTACTAAGGTCAAGACTGCTGTGCACAGAGAGTCTTCCTCTTAGGGTTGCCAGCATCCCTGTGAGGCTCGCTACTCCACCTCCCTCATGGGGAGTCTGCTATGGGGAGAGAAAGAGAAGACGATTGGAAAATGATTTGAGACACCTGAGGCCTGCTGGGTCACTGCGGCCCATTCCCAGTTCTCTCAGATCTCTCACAACCCCACATACCTCACAGGTTGACTATTGTGGAGAGACAAATTTAAAAGGTGTTTGTAAACTGCTTTGAGACTCCTTTGGGTAGTAAGCAATAGGGTACAAAAATCCGTTCTTCTAAGGAGCAACCATGAAAGAAGCATGTGGGCACATAACATTTTACCAGCAGTGAAAACATGGGAGACAGAAGGAACAGGGTGGACACCTGTATACTGTGACTACCCCATGTGTATTAGGGCAGAGGGGCATTTTGGTGAATGTGGCCTAATTCACACAAGAAGGGAAATGACGCATAACTGGGAGGAATTGGCTGCCATGTAATCTTCCCCTAAGAAGAGTCTGATTTTCCCTTCACATATTGAGGACATGGCTCTGGAAAGCTCATCTGTAACCACTATGCCAAAATTCCCAAAGGTCAGTCCTCTCCCACACTCAACGAACCTTCCACACCACAGGTTCTTGACACCTATATCTCCACACCCATACCCTCATTTGCCACCATGCCACCACAACCTCCCACACAACACACACATTCAACCCCGTGCCTTTACAGACTGGACAACTCCTCCCCTTCCTCTTCCCACTGCCAAGCTCTAGCGCCCGTTGTATTCTTGGATACAACGGGCTTTGCCCCTAGTATAGTAATAAAACAACTGGCAGACGGGTTATTCAGCGAAAATGATAAAACATGCCCTCTACAAAGCCAAATATACAACGAGAGAGTCCTTTCTGATACCTAAGATAAGAAATCAAGATTCAGATAAGATGGTTGCTGTTTTTACATACAACAGGTCTTATAATTTTGTCAGAGCCACTATCTAAAAGCACTGGCAACTTTTATCAACCATCCCTAGATGCAGAGCTTCACCTTTATTTTCATACAGGAGATCAAAAAATATTCGGGACATGTTAGTTAAAAGTTAAATTAACAACAATAATAAAACAGTAACTACAACAATAGGTGGAAAGGGTATTCCTCAAGGTTTTTTCCCCTGCGGCCACTGTTCGGTATGTGCTCTGGCATGCAAGAGAAACACATTCTAGAACCAGGCTGGTGATAGACTGTACCATATAAGACAATTTATAAATTGTTCAAGCAATTATGTCATATATGTGAGTGAATGTCCCTGTGGAAGACAGTATGTGGGTTGTACAGCTAGGACCCTAAGAACACGGTAATGTGAACATAGGAGCAACATCAGATGCAAGAAATTAACAGCTCCTAAAGCACATTTTGGAAGCTGGACGCACAAAGACACAGCTGCGATTCTGGGGCATCGAACAGGTACCTGCATTGGCAGATATATCATCTAAACTCTTTGAGGAAAAGAGAACTTTTTTGGATATACCAGCTGAACTCCTTCACACATGGCCTGAATGAGTAGATGGACTGGATGTCGGCATTTTAATATGTATCAATATTGTATAATTTTAGTTTGCAGCTGGTAGACTTGAGATGTTGTCTTCCCCCTCCCCTTCACATACATATTTTTTTGCTGGACTTCAAGGCCAGTCCACAGACACTTGCTGATGCAATAACAGCAGAATTACATCAGCCTTACAGATGGGCATAAATAGTTTCCTTCCCAATACAATGATATAGCTTTTTTTCTGATGCACATGAGATACACTCTCAGCATAGAATTAAATAATAGCAAAGGGGATATCCTGTTGGTAATATGGGCCCGTTGTCTCCACCCCCCAGTCCG
Source organism: Paroedura picta (assembly GCF_049243985.1). Lineage (NCBI taxonomy): Eukaryota > Metazoa > Chordata > Lepidosauria > Squamata > Gekkonidae > Paroedura > Paroedura picta. The sequence goes on from NC_135369.1 coordinate 140,589,914, forward strand.
GAGACTGGTACCGGTCTGTGGATCAGGTGGTACCGAGCCCCGGCTCCTCCTCGTCCTCCTCCCCGGCTGCTGCCTTGGGGGCTGCCCTGCCACTGGCTCACGTTTGGTGTTCTCCAGCGGCCGCCATGGCTGGGGCTTCTCCTTGTCATGGAACTGCACAGCTGCTGCTGGCAGTGCCCCCCAGTGGGCAGCGGGAAGTCAGGGACGCCGGCAGGAAAGCAAGTGGAGCAGGGGCTCAGGCAGCAGCGACATCCCTCGGCAAAAGACTACCCCCCCCCCGGACCTCAGTAAAATTGTCAAGCGTTGACCGGTTCCCGGTGATAAAAAGGTTGGGAACCACTGATATGGCCAATTTCACTCTTTGATTTTTCAAATGTAGTTTCTTATTTTTATAAGTTTAAAGAGTAGTGACCCTAGATACATATCATAGGAGATAGTCTCCAAAAAGGATAAAATTTATATATATTGTTTGGAGCCATAATTTACAGTAAGTCACCACCTATGTTTAAATGAATTACATATTAGACTCTCCTTTTTAATCATGCTCATTCTGATATTTTTCAATATTTATCTTCCAGGATCCCATTTAACCACTCAGCTACACTTTTTATAAAGCTGAATATAGGTATTTTATAGAGAGTGTATCATCATGAGGTGCACAAAGGATGGACTACAGTGTCTCTACACTAATGCACAGAGTATGGAAAACAAGCAGGAAGAACTAGTAGTAATAGAGGAAGGGGGCTATGACCTAATAGGAATCACAGAAACTTGGTGGGATAATACTCAAAATTAGAATACTAAAATTGAGGGGTACAATCTATTCCGAAGGGACAGACAAGCAAAGAAGGCGGGAGGTGTAGCAATATATGTTAGGAATCTTTATACTTGTGAAGAAATACAGGTACCCGAGCATGAAAGTTCAGTTGAGTGTATTTGGGTAAATATAAAAGGAGTAGGAAATGAGAGTGGTATTATTGTGGGTGTCTGCTATAGACCACCGAGGCAGTCAGAGGACTTGGATGAGATACTGCTAGACCAAATTACAAAATTTTCAAAAAAGGGGGAATCACTGGTCATGGGTGACTTCAATTACCTAGATATCTGTTGGGAGACCAACTCTGCTAAAAATGCAAACTCCATTAAATTCTTAACTTGTCTTGCTTCATTTCCCAGAAAGTAGAGAGGGGAACCAGAGGCGCTGCTATTTTAGACTTGATTCTCATCAATAGGGAAGAACTGGTAGATGAGGTGGAAGTAGTGGGCACACTTGGTAGCAGTGACCATGTGCTTTTGGAATTTTCAATCGTAGGAAAGAGAAAACCTTTACGTAATCGTATGTATAGACTGGACTTCAGGAAAGCTGATTTTCACATACTTAAAGGTATGTTGCGTAGAGTCCTGAGGTCAGAAAGACTTAAAGAGGTGGGAGTCCAAGAGGGCTGGGAGTTTCTTAAAAGTGAAATACTAAAGGCTCAACCACAAACAATTCCCTTGAGAAGAAAAGATGGTGCCTAAGGAAGCCAAGTTGGCTCCATAAACAGTTGTCAAAACATTTGAGGAATAAAAAAGAGTCATTTAGGAAATGAGGATGAGTATAAACAAATAATCAAAAATTGTAAGGGGAGTGTTAGAAAAGCTAAAGCTCAATATGAGCTTAGGCTAGCAAGATATGCTAAACATAACAAGAAAAGGCTTCTTTAGTTATATTTCAAGCAAGAAAAAGAATAGGGACACGGTAGGACCACTGCGAGGACAAGAAAGTGAAATTATAACAGATGATGAAGAGAGAGCTGAACTGTTTAACTCCTATTTCTTCTTGGTCTTCTCTTGTGAGGGAAATAGTGATCAATGCGGCAAAAACGTAACACAACATGGGGGACGGGAATGGTGGCCTAGGATCACTGTTGGAACAGTCCACAAACATCTAATTTCTTTAAATGAAACAGTCTTCTGAGCCAGATGAACTGCATCCAAGGGTACTAAAAGAAATTGCAGATGTCATCTCTGAACCTCTGTCCATTATTTTTGATACTTCTTGGAGAACAGGTGAGGTGCCAGACGATTGGAGGCGGGAAAATGTTTTCCCATCTTCAAGAAAGGGAAAAAGGAGGAGCTGGGTAATTATTGACCTGTCAGCTTGACATCTATAGCTGGCAAAACATTGGAACAAATAGTCCTTGAGCAGCTGGAACTTAGAGCTGTGATTTCTAAGACTCAGCATGGGTTTCGCAAGACTAAGTCATGTCAGACCAAACTTATCTCTTTTTTCAAGGAAGTGACTACCTTGCTTGATCAGGGGAATGCTGTGAACATAGTTATCTGGATTTCAGTAAAGCTTTTGATAAGGTTCCACAAGATATTCTTGTTGACAAATTGGTAAAATGTGGTATGGATCCTAATTCTGTCAGGTGGATCAATAACTGGTTGACAGATCGTACCCAGAGGGTACTTGTTAATGGTTCAGCATCTGTACCCCAAAGATCTGTTCTGGGGCCTGTGTTGTTCAACATATTTATAAATGATTTGGATGAGGGATTAGAGGGGATACTTATTAAATTTGCCGATGATACTAAACTGGGAGGGGTAGCAAACAAAACTGAAGACAGCAACAGAATACAGGATGATCTTGATAGGCTCGAGAAGTGGGTTAAACTGAATAAAATGAAGTTAAATAGGGACAAATATAAAGTTCTGCATTTAGGTCGGAAAAACCAAATACACCACTATAAGATGGGGGAGACTTGTCTTGGCAGTAGCATGTGCGAAAAGGATCTAGGAGTCTTAGTTGTCCATACATTGAACATCAGTCATGAGTGCGACTCAGTGGCTAAAAAGGCAACTGGGATTTTGGGCTGTATCAAATGGAGTATGGTGTCCAGATCACAGGAGGTGATGGTACCGCTTTACTCTGCTCTGGTTCGGCCTCACTTAGAGTACTGTGTTCAGTTTTGGGCACCCCAACTGAAGAGGGATGTTGATAAACTGGAACGTGTCCAGAGGAGGGCAACAAAGATGGTGAGCGGTTTGGAGACCAAGACTTATGAGGAAATGCTGGGGGAGCTTAGTTTGTTTAGCCTAGAGAGGTGACAACTGAGAGGGAATCTGATAACCATCTTCAAGTATTTAAAAGGGTGCCATATGGAGGATGGAGCAGAATTGTTCTCTCTTGCCCCAGAGGGACACACCAGAACAAATGGGATGAAATTAATTCAAAAGAAATTCCATTTAAACGTCCGGAAGAAGTTCCTGACTTAGAGCGTTTTTTCAGTGGAACAGGCTTCCTCGGGAGGTTGTGGGTTCTCCATCTTTGGAAATTTTTAAACAGAGGCTAGATAGCCATCTGACAGAGAGGCTGATTCTGTGAAGGTAAAGGGGTGGCAGGATACAGTAGATAAGCAAGTGTAATATGAGTGTCCTGCATAGTGCAGGGGGTTGGACTAGTGCAGGGGGTTGGACCCATGAGGTTCCTTCCAACTCTGCTATTCTATGATTCTCTCACAGTAATTCTGACCAGTGAGGAAGACCCAGTAGGGTTGAAATGCGTTTGGTCTTATGTGCTGTTAGTTCTATATAGTTTCTATGAACTTTTTATTCTGTTTTTAATTGTGCAGTATAATAATCAACAAGTTTTACATCCTTTTATTGTACAGCTCAACTTCTGAGTTCCTACCTGTTAAGGTTGTGTTGTGTTCTTTTTTTGGTTTTGGTTTTGTGTTGTCAGGGAAAGCCAAGTATCCATCCTGTGGATCTTGGAGGGAGGGCAGGATACCCATGCACTGGATAGTAACATGTTCAAGTGTACATTCAAGTCATTGCTCAAAGTAATAGCTATCAAGTTCTATGCATGCATAACCAGTATTTTCCTTGGGATGAAATGATTCCCTTAGGTGGTGCTCTTTTTCTCTGTTGCAGTGCTATAACTCTATTAGAATTTAGGGACCCATTACAAACTCCTTATTTTACTTCTGGTATGCATGACACATTTTCACTAGCCGCCTGCATAATTCATTTCCTCCTCCTGCTGAAACCAACTAAACCCCTTGAATGTCATTCCTGTGGGTTAGCATACCCTCAGGAAAAGCAATGGGTGGGGATCTGCAGTAAGAGCTGGGAAATTAGTGGAAACTGCTGACTCCTCTTCTACAATGGAAAGGACATTCTGTCAAAGTAATTAAATGGTTGGGTACAGGCCAGTGTTTTTTCTGGGATAGCCATGAATGAGGTAGGAAGTTGGAAATTAATTATGGGGTGAACTCCTATATTGGTTTACTGTGGTGGTAATGCTTTGAGGAGCTTATGAAGTTCAGATAGCTATAGGAATCCAGGTCCTTTATCCCAGCACTTTAAATCTCCTCCTCTCTGTAGGCTTCCAAGGCCAGGATTGGTTCTTCCACATGAACTTTGTCACTTCGATGGTTATATCCTGCTTTAGATGGAAAATTGCTTCAGCCACTCAGTAGAGCTGATTCCCTTGTTCCAGCAGCCTCTCTCTTTCTGTCTTGACCCTATGTGGAAGTGAATAATTGACTGGCTGAGCATGTGACCTGAAGAATGTCGAAGAGGCCAAAGTAGATCCAAGGAGGTGCATGATGCTGAAGGATCTATAAATTCAGGCTTCGTTATAGATTTGTTGCTAAACTTCTTTTGGTTTGTACCCTCCCTCATGTAGTGAAAGACAAGTTATAAATAAATCAAGCACTGAAAAGCATGTATACCTGTCACCTTTTCTGGCAAGCCACCCTTCTCCCTGTCTATGTTCATTATATCTGATGTTTGAGCAAGCTGTGCAATGGTACTCCTTAATGTCCTGTAACAAACAGCTCTGTTTTTACTAGCCAGGAAATACTTTGAAATGTGGTATCCGGTGACAACTGTTATCCCTGCCTCCACACTGCAGATTCTATGAGTTGTACAGCTGATCCTTTCTGTGGCAGCTCTGTGTTTCCTTAGCCTACCTTACAAGCAGAGGAGACTCCTACATCAAGGGTCTGCCATGCTCTGCTCAGCTAAGAGCACAGGCGGTTTCTGCTTTCTAAATCCTGTTCAAATGTGGATGGAGGTTACTATGCACATTTGCCAATCATAATACAAATTGGATCCATGGCTTCCATTATAATTTAGGTTTTTACAACTATTTAAGCTTATATACTCCTATATATACACTCCTATGGTACTTTAGAGATATCACAAAATAGAGTTTATATGCAAATAACTGGGTATACTATCAAGATTTTGTGAAACATGTTGGTACTTGAATTTATTGCATATGCATAGTTGTTTAGGATTTTCACATCTTGCATGTCAAATGCTAATTTATCATGTCTGTTTCTTCAATAATTAAGGAGTTGCTACATATTTCTCCTCTTTTAAAAAAAAATTGAACAGAATTTGTGATTTACATGAAATAATATATTGTACAGATTCCACGATTTCAATATTTTTGGTTTCTAACATAATACAGGTTATTTATGTATTCATGTGATTTATATATTTCTCATTCATTCCAATGGAACAGTACAGCAAAAAGCCATTCCTTCTTCTCCTTAGTAATTTTATCAGCTTTTGGAAACTTCTCCATGGTACGTATGGAGAAGTAGGGAGCATTCATTATGGAACTATCATGTTCATTTTCTCTTCACAGCCAGACAAACTCTCTTCTCTACAAAATCAGCAGCCATTCCTCCTTTCATTCCTTTTGCTCTTTCCATTTGTTACTTCCTGTTCACTGCATTTTTTGTCAAGCCTCTTTTCCCTGCATTTACCAAAACAGATGATGTACAGAAACCACATTATCTCAAGCTGGATGCACCATGGTAACCCAAACTACTAAACCAGCCTTTCTCAACTTTTTTTACCATTAAGAAATTCCTGAAACATTCTTCAAGCTTAGAGAAACACCAGATGTGGCATGACCATGCAGAATATGTCTGGGAAGCATACACACACATCTGGGCTCCCTCCCCTTCCCACCCTCTCAAGGCCCATCTTTGGCCAGTTTGGGAGGGGGGGTGGATCAACATGATCATATGTGGATATATCAACTGATAAATGTCTAACACATTTTAAAATATATATATATACGTATAAAAATAACCCCACCAACTCAGAAAACCTTTCCAGGACCATCAAGAAACCCTGGTTGAGAAAGCTGTTCTAAACCAAGGATCATTTTCTGGGTAAGAACATTCAAGGCGAATATAGGGGAAACCCAGGGAATTTCTTTTGCTGTCTTATTATCTTAGTACTTCCTACTCACACTGCTATACTCTGCCAGCAGCTGTAATTGAAATTACCCAGTCTCATTTATACAGAGGTTCATTCAGTTGTAATTTCACCGATATGCAGGGACAAAGTAAGATATTCATTTTAGGGAAAATTCCCTTACAAGGGAAAAGTTGTAAACTCAATATGCCCAATCAAGCTCATCTGTGAAAACTGGGCCCACATACAGGAAAGATCCTCTAATTCCTGTAGTAAGGAAGAATGGAAGCTGAGGATTTCCCATAGCTTTAATTAATATTGCATGTTATAGACTCTGCTCCAGTTGCCCTTGCCTGCCACCAGCAGGATTATCTAAAGCCCTGTGTGTATATGCCTAAAATGTTTCTGTATGCACTAGGGCCTTTAATGCTTCAAATAACTCTTATGCCAAAACAGTCATTGTGCCAAAGGGCCCTCTGATGTTCAGAAGCAGCTTAGAAGAGGAAGGAAAGCAATGGGCAAAAATGGGGGCGGGGAATAAAATACACAGTCTACGAGCAAAAATCCACACATGGATCCTTTGACTCTGGGTTTATTTAAACAAACCTCCAAATTAGAGGCATTCTGAAAAATAATTCAGACTGAGCTTTTCACTAGGTGGACAAATAATTGTGCAGCCAGCAATCAAAATATGCAATCAAAAATATGCAAAAAATAATATTGTCCTTTACCTGTACAACAAAAATGAAAGTAGACATTTCAGAGTGCCTCAAATGTCTGCAGATTCTCCATTTCCAGAGCAACATTGGGGGGGGGGAATGATTTAAATTTCTATAGTTCTCCTGTGCCTGGCAGAGATTTTATATGATCTGTGTGGTGAAAAAGTAGTTTCAAAGAGTGAATGTTGAAATGATTACCTATGAAGAAGATATTTAACAAGCATAGTGTCTTGCTGGGTTATTGTTAATATAGATTTTAACATTTACCCTACATATCAAAGCAACATTTCAACCTTTGGATTCCCATTAAAGTCAATGAGTGTCATGCTGTTAAAATGCACTCAGTTCAATGGCAGTGTACCAGTTACCATGCTGGGTGCCTGGCAGTCATGGAAATGTCACAAAGGGGCAAAAATAAGCTTGAAAAATATAATTAAAATGACAGTCTACAAAGCCACTAGCATGGCACTGTAGCTAGTAACTATGGCAACCAATACAACACAAAAGAGAATGAACAGCATACTTTAGAAAGAAAAACAAGAAATTAGTAAGGTCGTTGAAGAATTTCATCATACTAACAAGATTGTATGAACTGTTATGACTATTGACATATGTAATACTTATAACCCATAATGTGATTGCCTTTTTTGACCAATCCTATATTTATTTTAAATGTTTATATCTTTCCAGCAAATTTCATTCAAAACAGACAAATTCACACAGCAATTAAAAAAAAAAACAGAAAATGTTCCATCTAATACAAGCTCCTTTTCTTTTCCAGCTGAAAGGAAGAAAGATTTCATTTGGCAGAGGGATAAATATATCAACAATCATGAAATGTCCTTAAAAATAAAGTTGTTTTATATGCCCTCGTACATGCAACAGGGGCAGGGGCCTCGGAGAACTCTTGTGACAGCTCATGTGAAGCAGTATCTGAAGCTGAGAATGAGTACTTCAATCTGGCGAAACTTGGCTTGAAGCCAATGGAACAAATTTGTGCAGCCAAACTGAAGAGGCTACCTAAGTCCCAAAGAGTCATCGCCATCAGTGGGACTTAGGCAGCCTCCAAGCAGGTTTTTCTGAGTTTCCACTTCTGACCTAAAGCAGTTGTGGATTGTGGCTAATTTGAACTCCATGCTCCTTGTATCTCCCCATTAGATTACATAAACACAAGCACCAAGGTATTCAAGTCTTTTCTATCATTAAAGAAAAAGGTAACAATTCATTTTTGCCTATTCAGAAAGCCTCACAAAGGCCCATTATGCATGGCCGCCGAAACGGCGATTTCGGGTCACATGGAAAATGCGGAGGGGGAAGACGCGAAGCACACCAGTTATGCATGGGAGGGGGCGCGACGGCGGCAAAACCCAGAGTAACCGATTATGCACGCGGCGATCCCGGTGCCACTTCTGGTTGCGCCCCGGTCACCCGGAAGCTGCGCTTTCTTCCGCGTTTCACTGACGCGGCTTTTTCGGCGGCAAGCACCGAAGCTGCGGTGATTTTAGTCGCCACCATTCCACCCCGAATGTGCGTTATTCCCCCCGTGCATAATGGGTCAAAGTCAAACAACATAAAAAGGTTTCTTTATGACAGCAGATAACACACTAACAGTACAATAAGTGACTGGAGTAATTGTGTGTGATGGACAGTGAATAGTTAATGCTTTGACCCATCAGAGAACCTTGACTGATGGGGATTCAAATGGCATTCTACAGGTGAGACTGTCAGTTGAGAGTAGTAGTTAGAACAGTTAGAGTTCAATTAAGCAAAGTGAAAAGAATTGAGGAGGATCCTGAATTAGGGAAGTGAACCCAGTAGTCATTCCCTGGGGGAAATATCTCCTAATAAAAGGGGGGTGATCCCTATCAAATGTTTATAAAGGAAAATTGGAAGCTGTGTATATCACAAACTTGTGTATATCATTAACTGCCTGCACAAACTTAAGTTATCTGAGAAGCTTATGACTGTTTACTTAAGCCGTGACTGCCAAGAAATCTCTCTCCAGTTTTAAAGACCTATCTGTATATCAAAATAGCTTCTTTATTGTAACAAACTAATTGTTGTATACAGTTATCCAAAGTTACCTGATTCCTATTGCCTGTTTACCTGCCAAAATTAAACCTGATCATTTCCTCACAGAAGCAAAATAAAGCACTTTGTTTTGAATTGACATCAGTCTCTCATTTGCCACTATCAAACATATACAAATGAAGGATTGCTGTCAGTTTCTCAGTTCCCTAGGCAGGGTCAGCTCACATTCATATCCATTTAAACAACAGGGTGGGGCAGATAGAAAAAAACGAAGATGATAAGGGACTGCCTCATTAAAATAAAAGGAAAAGGGGAAAATGGGAAACATACTGTGCAATCCAGCTGCACACTAGACTGCACAGTAGATTTCCATGTTGGATGTAAAGTTTAGTTTCTCTTAACCAAAGTCACATCAATGGAACAGAATTAGTCTACCTGTTCCATTGTACTGCAGTCCATCAAGTTCTTTGACATGGCCCCCTGGGTCCCAGGAGACAACACTAGGCTTCAGCAGGTAACGGGGGTGGGGTGAGGGTGTGTGTATGTATTTGGGGAAGATGTGGAAGAGTTCAGTTCCATGGATGAAGGGCCCCAAAATGAATAAAATTTAGTTAGGAATCAACCCTTCATCCTTAGGATCTTTTTGAAGAATCTGTGAATATTACTGTGACTCCTCTTCTCCACTCCACAAAGTGCCTACCACCCTCTAAGACCTCTCCCTCAGGTTGTGGGTTACACATAGGTCAGGCCATCATACTTACCACCCTTCTTAGCTCTTTAAAAATATAGAGAACAATGACCATTTTACACATCAGGTTGTATCTTTCACTGGCAGAGTCATCCACAGGCAGCTCAACCTCCTGTAATAAACAACCCTCACTCAAACACTTCACTGAGTTATTGTGATTGGGAGCTCATATGCTGTTCCATTGACACACTGCTACCATTTATCCATACCTTAAACATATATAGACCAATATCTTCACTGATACATGTGTTTCTTTACCTGAAACACATAGCCACAGCTATAAACAAACAAGTTAACTTTTATTTATGGTGTGGAAACACTGAAGAAAGTAACATAGTTATACTTTTTATTTCCAATTGAACTTCTGAACTGAAATGGGAATCCTTTATTACACATAAGCTCTTTTCAGCCAGCTCTAAGCAGCTCTACAGTTCCACGCAGCCAAACACTATTATGTCTCTCAGTTCCCAATCTGCAAGCCTCCAACTATTCTCTTAATGGCAGTTTCCCCAACAGTCTACTTACCAACAAGCCATTTGCTCTCATTGGTCCTTCTCAGGGAGTGGATGTTACCTAAAACACTGGGTGCCCCTGGCCAGGAACTTGGGGGTAACTCTGGATGCCTTCCTGCCTATGGAGGTACAGCTCATTTTACCATCTGCATCAGGCAAGGCCACTAACACCCTACCTGTCTTCTGAGCACCTAGCTATGGTGATCCATGCAACGGTAACCTCCAGAATTGACTTCTGTAACTCACTCTATGAAGGCCTGTCCTTGTTTCTGACCCAGAAATTGCAGCTGGTGCAAAAATGTGGCTGCTAAGGTCCTCACAGGAATATTGTGGAGGGCCCATAACCAGCTGATGCTGACACAGCTGCATTGGTTGCCAGTTATGGGCCAGATTAAGTTCCAGGTTTTAGTTTTGACCTTTAAGGCCCTTCACAGGCTTGGACCCACGTATCTGAGGGACGGCCTGTTGCCCTAAGCCCCCCACAGGGCTTTATGCTCTGCAAGCAGTAACTTGTTGTTGATTCCTGGCCCCCAGGAAGCTCGCCTGGCCTCAACTAGGGCCAGGATTTTTTTGGTCCTGGCCTCAATCAAACTGGTGCAATGAGTTCCCAGAATAGCTGAGGGCCCAGTGGGAGCTTCTGGAATTCAGCAGGGCTTACAAGATGCAGTTCTTCCACCAGGTTTATGGTTGAGGCTGGGGTATGGAAGATCTTATGGGTCCCCCTAGAAGAGATCAACACCTGCCCAATCCATTGCCGTTGGTGGATTGTCGGCTTTGTACACTCATGGAGCACTGAGAGATAGCTGTTAATGGTTAGGGGATAGGGGATTTTTTCCCCACTTCTGGGTTATATATAGTTTTAATGGGGACTTTGTTCCGTTGTGGGGTTTTATTATGTAACCCACCGTGAGACAGCTTGCTGGGAACTGCAGGAAATAAATCAAAATAATAATAATAGACAACAATAATAAATTGACATTAAGTACAAGTATGCCTCCAGACTGTGTCCAGGAAAGATACTCAGTGATAGCCAATTCAAAAAAAAATCCAAGTATAGCCAGTTTAACCAAGCATCCCAATATCATTTGCTTTGGGAAAATGTGCAGTTTGCCTAGGTGATGCATGATTAATAACATTAGGGAAAAGGAAGGCCACTGACTTGATACTGGTTTTAAGCAGACCCTATTACAATAAGAGATTTTGGAACTGGTATTTTGAGAAAGGCAAAACATGACAATCTCTTGTTTTTCCAGTATGATAGTAGGATGGAGGCTTCTGTAGAAAAAGCAATAAAGTACAATTTCTTCAGAGTTGCACAGGTATGCTCCTTAATTGATGTTTTCCTGGCATGCACTCATTTTTTAAAGTTTTATCTTTACTTCTCCATTTGCTCTCTAAGCACTTAGATGTTCAGTGATAAATGGCTGAGTGAACCAGAGGATGGTGAACATCTTGCCACTCTGGCAACTAATAAAACTGCAGACAAGTATAAGACAAGATGTCAACTGATTTTGTAACTTCTACCATTTTCTGTGTTCTCTTTGTAGGTTATGGGAGGACTTATATTCAGGCTAACACCTTGATGCATTTGTTCAAGCGGTAGGCAGCTCCTCAAGTAGCAACCTGTATTGCCAACAAAATGGCAATCTTAGGACAGGGAACTGAGGGTGGGAAGACAAAAGAATATCACACTGAGTAGCAGTGTGTGTGAATGAGATCTTGGGGGTACTTGTAGGCTAAAGATGAGCAGACAGTGTGATGCAGTGGTAAAAAAGGCAAATGCAGTCTTGGGCTGCAGCAACTAAGGCAAAAGATGTCATAGTCCCGCTGCATACCATATTGGTCAGACCCCACCTGGAGTACCGTGTGCTGTTCTGGAGGCCTCACTTCAAAAAGAATGTGGACAAAATTGAGAGGGTTCAGAGGAGAATGATAAGGATGATCCAGGGCCTGGGGACCAAGCCCTATGAGGAAAGGCTGAGGGACTTAGCCTGGTGAAGAGAAGGTTAAGAGGGGACATGATTGCTGTCTTTGAAAGGTTGTCACCTAGTGGAGGGCAGGGAAAGGTTCCTGCTGGCAGCAGTATTGGGTTTAAACTTTGTGTAGAACAGTATCTGCTAGATATCAGGAAAGTTTTCTGTATGGCAGTGGCAGACTCCACAGCAGTCTGAGTCCACATGGGAAATACCTGGTGTCTCCCCGGGAAACAAAGCAGTGGTGGATTAGTTCCGTTGTGCAGGGGGGTGGGGGCTGTGGAAGGGTATTTTGCAGGAAGGTGGACCACAATCCCACTTTCTTGTAAAATAAAAATAAATGCTCCAGTCTGCCCCACAGTGCAGCAAAGTGCCATGAAGCTGATTGGGGCATTTTTTGCCCCTTCTGGGCCACTGTAGGACAGGGTGAAGCTGGACTTGGAAGTCCTGGCTCTTCCCTGTCCACACGGGCCTGCCATGGGACAGTCCCTGTTGGCATCCACAGTGGAAAATTCCACGTTCCCTTAGCCCGGGGCTTCTGGAGCCTGATCCAGCCAGGCCAGGGAGGGTGGCAGCTTGGCAACATCATATTTAAATGGGGATTTCCCCCACTTCCATATGACTGCCTTCTCAGCCTTTTCCACCCATGTGGAATCGACTGCCTAAGGAGTTGGTCAGCTCCCCCTCACTAGCAGTCTTCAAGCAGTGATTGGACATATACTCTGGCTGCAGAGGAAAGGGCGCGCAGTAATGGGTTTAATCTACAAGTACAACGATATAGGCTAGATATCAGGAAAAAAATTTCACAGAGTAGTAGTGCTTGCATAAGGATTACAGATCTTCCCAGTAGTTCAGCAGTGGAATAGGCTGCCTAAGGAGGTGATGAGCTCCCCCTCACTGGCAGTCTTCAAGCAAAGGTTGGATACACACTTTTCTTGGATGCTTTAGGATGCTTAGGGCTGATCCTGCATTGAGCAGGGGGTTGGACTAGATGGCCTGTATGGCCCCTTCCAACTCTATGATACTTATCCTTTAGGCTGATCCTTCATTGAGCACAGGGTTGGACTAAATGGCCTGTATGGCCCCTTCCAACTCTTCTATTATTCTAAATGCCAGAATATGAAAACTGAACTTAGCAGAACCTGATCATTAATTAAATAAAGCAAGCTTTATGTTGAGCTTAAATGGTCTTCAATAGCATCCAAGTTGGTTTACTTCATGGTATATATTCTACCTCTTTGCCTGGTTGATATAGTGACTTGTTTTACATTGGTCTCTGTGTCTTTCAAACCATTACATGACCACTTAGGTCTGCCACTTTCGGAGCCTGGGGAAACAAAGAGAAAGAGGCTGCTGGAACTGGATTTATGCGCAAAGCATCTGCCATGGTAAAACACTTTCTGGATCAGTTAGAATAGTTTTCTGGGAATTTTTTTACACTTGCTTGTGATTTCTTTCCAAGGAGGCCTGATCACTCCACCTGAATGTGTTCCATCCAGATCAATATTGGAAGTCCAGCCTATGTTCTTTGAAGGGAAAGAACTTGAGCTTGGTTTATTGGCTTGTTTTTTTAACCCATCACATGTCCTTTTGATACTATTCTATGTGTTTAAAGTGCTGTCATGTCACAGCTAACTTGTGGCATACTTATAGGGTTTTCAACGCCAGAGACAGTTTGCCACCGCCTGGCTCCATGTCCAAGCAATCCTGTGGTCTTCCAAAAAATATTTAATAGGGTCAACCATGCTTAGTTTCTAAGATCTTACAAGATTGCATTAACCTGCGCTAACCAGGTGCATTATTCTATAGACATGGTATCTAGAAAGAACACAAGATATCATAGGAATAAGTAAAAAGAAAATGAATGTATTAATGCAAAATATATACAAATAAAAGTTAAAGTACAGTCAGATGTCAGTTGGACTTTTCCACAACTCAACCCCCAACTCATAAGCAGATTGCTTATGCTACTGACTATTGGGGCATTGGTTAAACACAGCACTTGGCCTCAGAGAAAATAATAACAGGTATAGTGAGTTCAGTAAGATAAAATTATGTTGTTTAGCCTGGATGACTAATGCATGGAAAATAATTCATCACTCAGCACATGAATGATGAAAGTTGTTAAAAGCAACGGTTTCTGAAATTGATTTTTCGGCACCAGCTTCCTGCTTTTGCAGTTTGCCTTTTCTCTTCATAGTCTGACATTAAATCTTTAGCCACAGACACAGGTAAAAAAAAATTAGAAATTAAATTGAAAATGTGACTTATTCATACAAACCCTACAAGTTAAGTTTGGCAAAAGAGGAAAAAATACATAAGGTGTTTTTGTTTTTTAACTATGGGGTGTATATTTTAGAAGCCTGCTAAAATTTAAAAAAAAGCCACCTTAATTTTATTTTCCATACCACAAGTATGCACTTCTGTCTTTACAGTCTGTAAGACGCCAGAGGTCTCAAATGTTGGATTCTGAGAAGCAGGGGTAGAGAGGCCAACCTCCAGGTGGGGCCTGGGGATCTCCCAGAACTACAACTGATCTCCAGACAACAGATCAGCCCCCGTGGAGGAAATGGCAGCTCCAGTGAGTGAACCATTTGGCAACATACCTGGCTTAGGTTCTTCCCCTTTCCAAAGCCACAGGCAAGCCATTCCATCAGAATTGGAGAGAAGCTATTGTACATAGTACTACTGTACACTTCAGTACTATTGTACCTGCTGTTTGGGCCATATCAGCAGATGCACATAACTGCTCGAGCCTCACAGGGCTGAGAGCAAGCTTGGTGAAATGGTTAGGATTGACGGCCTCTAAGCCAGAGATGCAGATTTGCCCAAGGTCCACCTTCACCTAGCTGGTGGACCTTGGGCCATTCACAGTTCTCTGAGCTCGCTCATCCTCACCTATCTCACAGGGTGTCTTTTGTGGAGAAAGGAAATATAGGGGTTTTTAAGCCACTTTGAGACTCCTTTGGGTAGTAAAGGGTAGACTACAAAACCCCAGCTTTCCTTCTTCTTAATACCATGACCTAAACTAGGTGTTTTTCTCTCCAGTCCCCACCCCCATACTCTTTTTTTTTATATCCGGCTGGGCCAAGAGTGGCAGTACCAATAACCCATGATTGGCCATTCTAGTTTTATTAGATCTATAAGCTGCATTTGATGTGGTCGATCACGAGCTACTGGTACACCACCTTGTTGACACAGGGATTGGAGGAACAGCCTTAAAATGGCTGACCTCATTTCTTAAGAACTGGTCACAGAGGGTTGCAGTGGAAGAATATGCCAATGACACCCAGCTCTATCTGCTTATGAAGAACTGGCTGAATCCGGCTCCAAATACACTGACCAGCAGAGCTGCTTAAAGCTAACAATCAAAAAGATGAAGTCCAATGACTGGGTAGGATAGGGTCAGATGAGGAAGAGCACCTCCCCTGCTTTGAAGGAGTGCGATTAACAACTTCATACTCTGTCAGGAATTTGGGAATGATCTTTGACGCCTCTTTAACAATGGAGGCACAGTTCACCAGGCATTCATCCATCTTCGTCATGTGAAAATACTAGTGTCCTACCTGACCACAGAGAAACCTCTCCTAGGGGTAAGCACCACGGAGTAAAACCTGACTCCCTAAATTTGCCTATGAAAGGAAAGGAAAAAGTATGGTGAAAAAAGGGCTGATATTTCACATGTATTATTTGGGGGTATGTGGTCTTGAGCTTTGGGCTTTGTGAAATACATGCCTCAGTCCAACAACACTCTACTGATTTTGATCTCTTAGACTTTTTACAGTTTACAGTTCAACCTCTCAAGTGCCATCTATTTGTCATCTGTGCTCCTTTCTCTGTATCATTTAGCATGAAGAAATATTTTTAATTTTAATTTTTAATTAAAACAGAGCATGATTATGTTTTCATTTCTAGCTGCTGAAAGAATACTCCTCCCCTGAGGAATCTTACTCTCTTAATTATCTTTTGAGATTGTATCTAGATTTTTTTTCTTTGGGAATAATGTTTCGTATGTAATGCATTTATGAACGCAGTGAATTTTGTAAAGAATCTGGAGGGGTACTGTGCTTATAGGTGAATGGTCATGTCTCCCTGAGGCACACAGCAACTTTAAACAACTTCAGTTGAATTCCAGCTACAACCTTGGAAAGTAAGATCTAGTTACAGTTATCCATGCTGTGATCAAATCAAATTAGATAATATGCTCTAAAGGGGGAGAAACTATAGGAAACATTAATTGATATAGAAAGCACCCTGCCATTCTTAAAATAACTGCTTGTTCATTTCTGGGCACAATTTAATATACTGATCTGTATATTCAAAGTTTTAAACAGCCTGGGACTCAGCTACTTTAAAGACCAACTCTTCCTCTGTGTGCCTACCTGACAGTTAAGAAAAGTGTCTCTCATCCAGTGAATTATGGCAGTGGATGACTGTACAGGGCCTTTTTTGTGGTAGTGTCCCGGTTGTGGCATTTCTGCCTCTCCTGGTGCCCAGCTTTAGGCCTTAGTCACCAGATGAAAGGCTTATATATTTTGTCTCATTACTGTGGTAAGTTTCCTCGGTTGTGCCCTCATTAATATTTCCTGCTTTATTGATGTTTAAACATTGTTTTCAAATTGTCTTAAGCAACCAAGAGCATTCAATGGAAATAACGGCAAACAAATATTTCAAATAAATATTTCAGATTCAATGAGAAATATGGAATGGTTAGAAGAAAGCTAAGTTAGCACTGAAAGACATGGGTTGACTGCAAAGTTTTTGTCTCTAGAGCTGACTTATCTGTTTTATTTCAAACATGGTAGATGGTAGAAGACATGCTTACTCATGCGTAGAAAACATAATATGCAGCATTTAATTGAGATGCATTGCCCCAAGAACAGAATGTTTCTTTAATCTGGCACAGAGATTTTAACGAATTCTTTCTTTGCTTTCTGACAGCTAAAATAATGAAACATACTGCAAGTGATACATCTTCGTGTTTCTTGTCTAAAAAGTCTGTATTTTCTCAGGTTCCTAGACATATGAAAAAGTTTATAAAGCCCACAGTATCACCAAGGTATTTGCACATGGGGACAGGCTTGTGTGATTTCTCTGTTGCTGATCTGGCCACCATGGTGGAATGAGACAAGGGAAATACACGGCAAAACACCATTTGTTCCTTCCTTTCCTGGTGCCCAGCTTACTGAACCTTAATCATCAGTTGAAAATCTTGTATATTTTGTCCAGTCACTATGTTGAGTCTTCTCTTTGCTGTGTACTGAATCAGTAGCCACAGCAGCCAGAGGGCCTCCACATGGTGGGTCTCCCTATGCTTCCCTTTCTCAGTATCCTGTGGTGGCCATCCTTCCCCCACTCAACTGTTGTTTTTAAATAATATGTCATTTGCTGATTAAAAAGACAACATACAAATACCATCTGATGATGGGGTAGGGGGAAATGGCAACCATGGAGGACTCAGAAAAGGAAAGGGGCACAGATGTGGGTGGAACTAGAAAGACCTGGACTTTCCTATCCACATGAATGCCATACCAGCTTTGCTGTGATCTATAGAATCAGAGTTGGAAGGGACTTCATGGGTCATCTAGTCCAACCCCCTGCACTATGCAGGACACTCACATCCCAATTGCTCATCTACTGTAACCTGCCACCCCTTTGCCTTCACATAATCAGCCTCTCTGTCAGATGGCTATCCAGCCTCTGTTTAAACATTTCCAAAGATGGAGAATCCACCACCTCCCGAGGAAGCCTGTTCCACTGAGAAACCGCTGTAACTGTCAGGAACTTCTTCCGAATGCTTAGATGGAATTTCTTTTGAATTAACTTCATCCCATTCGTTCTGGTCCGTCCCTCTGGGGCAAGAGAGAACAATTCTGCTCTATCTATATGGCAACCTTTTAAATTCTTGAAGATGGTTATCAGATCCCCTCTCAGTCATCTCCTCTGTAGGCTAAACAGACCAAGCTCCCCCAACCTTTCTTCATATGTGTTGGTCTCCAAACCCCTCACCATCTTTGTTGCCCTCTTCTGGACACATTCCAGTTTGTCAACATCCCTCTTCAATTGGGGTGACCAAAACTGAACACAGTACTCCAAGTGAGGCCAAACCAAAGCAAAATAAAGCGGTACCATCACTCCTGTGATCTGGACATTATACTCCGTTTGATACAGCCCAAAATCCCATTTGCCTTTTTAGCCACTGAGTTGCACTTGTGACTGATGTTCAATGTATGGTCAACTAAGACTCCTAGATCCTTTTTCACACATGCTACTGCCAAGACAAGTCTCCCCCATCTTATATTGGTGTATTTGGTTTTTCCTACCTAAGTGCAGAACTTTACATTTGTTCCTAATCAACTTCGTTTTATTCAGTTTAGCCCACTTCTCAAGCCTGTCAAGATTCTACACAAAACATTGCAGCAAAGCAGGTTTAAATAAGGTCGCAGGGGAAACAGAAACACCACAATACTGTGGGGAAGAGATCTGCTTCCCAGTAGTATCTGAGCTAGGGCAAACAAAGTGTATGAAAGTGATCCTGAACTGGATCAATGCAACTGCTAAAATAAGATGCAGTTAGCTTTATATAATTTGTGCAATCAACTCTTGGTTGAATTACACTCACAGTTTTTTGACCCCATGTACAAAATGATCAAGGGAAACATTCATGCTCACAGCACAACACTGATCGGCTGAAACTTGTCATAAACTGAGGAGTTCACCTTCACTCCTTGGAGCAGTTTTTCAAGTTTAACAGTGATTGGGAAGTTAGAAAAGTTTCAAAAGCATACATTTCTTTAAATAATCTTGGTCTGGATCCAACAGTGTGCTTGCACAAGGATTACAGATCTTCCCAGTAGTTCAGCAGTGGAATAGGCTGCCTAAGGAGGTGGTGAACTCCCCCTCACTGGCAGTCTTCAAGAAAAGGTTGGATACACACTTTCCTTGGATGCTTTAGGATGCTTTGGGCTGATCCTCCATTGAGCAGGGGGTTGGACTAGATGGCCTGTATGGCCCCTTCCAACTCTATGATTCTATTCTATGATTCCTGATATTTTTAATTGAAATAACAATATGGTATTCAGAATTGGAAAATCACTGGGAATGCTGAATTTTTTTGGTTCCATGAGTTTGAGGCATTTAACAGGACCAAGATTCCTTTAAATGCCTCAAGGTCAATTCGCTCCAAGCCAGAGGGCCTTTGGTTTCTTTCCACTCCAAGACTCAACAGCTTGGAGTGAAGTCTGAGCTCCAATGCTTTTAAAAGGACTGAGATCCCTTTAAATGCCTAGCTGGAATCAGTTTACTCCAAGCCAGAGTGGAGTGGGCATTTACCTTCTCTCTACTCTGAGCTGCAAGCCATATGGCTTGGACTGAAGTCTCAACTCTGATGCATTTAAAGAAACATTTAAATTTGGTCTAGACAACAAGGAATAAGATATTTTTGGATATTTTTTCAGATTAGCTGAATGCACATTCTTATTGCACAACGCATGTGGACAAAGGATCTGATCAGATCATATTAAATGTGAGCTGGATTGGGGGAAATCCCCTTACTCCCTGGAGTGAAGGCAATTCTTCAGGTAGGCTCACTGTTTACCTGTTCTTCAGATCCTGCAACAGCAGTGTTTTTAAATTAGGAACTGCCTGCCAACCACAATCCCTATCATACGATGACTCTGCCATATCGAGGAAGAGTCACATGTGGTTCCTGTGTGATCAATGTAACAGAATTTTGCATTGCTAAAATGAACAGACATAAAATTGAATGTAGGACAAACATTTCCCAGGATGTAGGACATCCTAGAATGTAGGACAAACATGGATTGGGCACAACTTTTCTTACCATGTATCTGTTTTACATTGACTTAGGCCACGGCCCTTCCAGCTTAATACCCCAAGTGGAGAAAGATCTTTCCTAACATCTGTGCCCCTCATCTGGAGATTGCACTGTGTGCAAAGACTGTGCTTGAGGACTTCAGCCTTTGAATACCCAGATCTTTTTGTGTTGGGAGTGTGTGACTGTGTGTTACAGGACAACATATAGCTTATTGCAATGGTACTTTGCAGCATTGTCACAGCCCTGCACCTAGTCATGAAACTTTCTCCAGACATGGACACTCTTCCAACCTCACTGATATCATGGGAACTAGCTGTACAGCACTCATCAGCATAATCATTCTGGACCAGGTGAAAAATATGTTTCCAGCAATTAAATAGTGTAGTCTATAATCTAAGTAAAAATGTTACCCAGTACTCGATAAGCAGGCTCCAGAAAACATTTCTGTATATTCCACAATACAAACTATACAATTATTAAGCTAGCAAAACATGTTTTTTTTAAAGATACTATATTATCTAGTCAATAGTTGTGGGCTGGTGCTGTAAGTGCAAATGGCAGGAGGATTGATTTTAGAGTCCCTCCCCCACCTGAAAGACTGATGCTACTCCATCACTCACAAATGGACTAATTCTTTTGCCTACCAGCATCTTAAGCCTATTCTGTTTGTTTGTTTATAGTCTGCCTTTCTCCCCAATAGGGACCAGCAGAATGCAATGTTCTGAGAGATAAACTCAGGACCCCACTAACCCTGGGGGGGGAGGTGACTGAAAACAGTGGAAAGAGTTTCAAGACAGGTAGGAAATGCATAGAATGGGCCAAAGCTATCCAAGATTCATTTTAGGTAATCATGATTCATGGGATGGCAAATTCCTTCTTTATGTTTTTGTAAAAAATCACACAGATTAAAAGATTAAAGCTAAATATATAAAGGTGCTTGGCCCTCAGTTCCCTAATAGGAATTACAGGTTTCTAAACCAAATAAGAAGCTGAAATATGAAACTGAAGTCAAAATTACTAATGTGCATGAATATGGGACATTTTTACTCCTATCTCCTGAATGCATGGCATGATTATTATAACTGCTACATTTTAAGGTGGGGTTACTTAGACTGGTTTGTAATAATGCTGCCAAGTACCATTTCAATTACCACTAAGCCATATGTTGTCCCATCACCCACAGGCACACACTCCAAGCATCAAAGGATCTGAGTATTCTAAGGCTGAGCTCCTCGTAAAAAAAGGTGATTTCTGTTTCTGCATTCTTTTTGCCCAGCCTAGAGTTTTCTGGCCTAGGAAAGCCTCACAAACATCCTGGATTTTCTAGATACAGCATGATGTCTACCACAAAATTAGCCGGACTTTGGGCTGCCCTAGTGGAGCCTGCCGCTTTCAGCAAGTGCCCAAATCTCCCCTCTGCACCCAGGCTTCTGCAGTAGGCTCCCAGGTCTCTCCTGCAGTGTTTGTGACCACATGCAAGCTTTCCAACTTCCACATAAATTTTTCAGGACTTTATATCATACTTATTTGGGCAACCTAAGCTCCACAGGAATCATATTAATATGGTAATAAAAAACACCAATTTTGCTAATTAAGGCATATACTTCAAGTTCCTGTTTATTGGAATAATGCTAATTCATATGAAGGAAGGGTAGTAACCCATTTCTTCTTTCATGATGGTTTCAGTAGCAAAAACCAAAGTGAAAAATAGTTGACGTTTCAAAAGTTACTGGTGGTATGTTGTGCAAGGTTAATATTAATATAAATCAAAATTAATTTGCAAAATAGTGAATATCTCCATAGCAAATTTGGCTATAACATAATATTTAAGTTATTCGTATACCATTCCACAGAAGAATGCAGAAAGCAATGCTAGGTGGATATACTTAAGGCCAAAGTAGACATTACCTCTGGATGCCTATAGCGTTTTAGAAATGAACTCAACCATTTAAAAATGCTGTGATAGTAGAACTGCCAGAGGACGCCCCCCCCCCCCAAGATGGGGACAGGGTTTGGTGAGGCAAGACTTCCCTTTGCAGAAGCCATGCTGATTTTCCCTCAACATGCTTTGTTCCTCTATGTGCTTAATAATTCTGTTTTTAAGTTTTTACTAATTTGCCTGAGACAGATGTAAGGCTGACTGGCCTGTAATATCCCGGCTCCCCTCTGGATCCCTTTTAAAAAACTGGTGTCACATCTGCTACATTCCTGCATCTCAGGGGTTTGATTAGGTGAGTGATAGTACATCCCCATTTTTCAGTAACCCTTAGGGCAGGGGTAGTCAATCTGTGGTCCTCCAGATGTTCATGGACTACAATTCCCATGAGCCCCTGCCAGCAAATGCTGGCAGCAGCTCATGGGAATTGTAGTCCATGGATATCTGGAGGACCACAGGTTCACTATTTCTGCCTTAGGGCCCGGTGTTTCCATCCATATTGCTTCTCTTTGGGTTAATTCCCCTGAAGTTTTCTAACTTATTTGATTCTAAAAATGATCAAGAGTCCCGTAGCACATTAACAACAACTTTAATTTTATAGCTTGCATTTCCCAACTTGCTCAGGGTGGGTAAGATCAAGAAGTTTACATATGCAATTACATTAAAGACTATATAGTCTGCCTGTAGTGCTTATAACTAGAGATGACAGTGTCTGTGAGTTTCTCCATTCTGCCATATTTTGGAGATACTCACTATAACTACATTGTCATTGAGAACCAAGGACTCCAGCTTGGCTCAGAGACCTTTAGCATTAACATATAGACACCTATAACATGTTTTCTTCTCCAGTAACCCTCGCCTCCCGCAGACCCTTAATTACCACACATGGCCCTCATTCACCATCCTATCCTCACCCCCAAGTTCTATTTCACTCCTAACTGTATTACCCTGAGTGTTGATGAAATCATCCCTTCAGGCTCACTTGCTCTAAACCAGAGGCTCCCCAGCTCCTGTCAACATGCTCCCCGAGATTAGTTTAAAAGCTCTTCTGCCATATTTTTGATATTAATTACCAGCCACCTAGTTCCCTCTTGGTTCAGGTAAAGCCCATCTTTTTTGTACAGGTTAGCTTGTCCCAGAAAGTTCCCAGTTCATAACAAGTCTAAACCTTTCCTGCCAGCACCACTTTCTCATCCACTCATTGTGACTCCTAATCTATACCCTCTCCCCTACTGGCTTTCAGCATTCATAATGAGCTAGTCATCTAGAAGTATCTTTGAATGAAATAGTGCTTACCTGGACTAGTATGGATTTCCATAGTAGGACGGATAAAGAAGCACACCACCCTCCTTGCTGATGTGGAGCTTGTATGCCCCTTCTCAGGAAATTCAGACTGGAGTTCTCTCCGTTCCCCCCTCAACCTCCCATGCTCAACTCCACTGTTAGAAGCCATGATTGAAGCACTGTGGGGAAGCCGCAGAGGGATCCTGTCTGCCTTTTCCAGGATGAGCCTGCTAATGAGCTGTGCTTTACAGCTGAGAGCTGTGATTCCACTTCCAGGTTTGAGGCAATAGATAGCAGCTGATGTGCCCCAAATGTAGAAGCCCCACTCAGTACAACCAGAACTCACCAAAAGCTGTGCATTACAGCTGAGAGCTGTTTGTATGTATTTGTGAAAGCTGGTCAGTTACCCAGGCAACCAACTTTAAGGCATAATAGTCTTTAAAAGGAACGAGACAACTTTGGCAATGGCCCCCATTTACAAGATAGAGGCGCATGACATTTCCAGGAAAAAGAAAAACATTGTCTTTCTTAAGCAGGCATAAAAAAGTCACTGAAATGTCCATTGACTAAACTAAAGAAACACAACTGGTCTGAGTTATGGCATAATTACCCATTACTTAAAGCCACTGTCACTAGCAAAGACTACTCAATTTCAGCTCATTTTTGTTATAGGCCTACAATAACAGGAAAGATGTATGTCACATACATTGAAGACGAAACACAAGTTAGAAACAGAGTGCTCTTTCAAGGAGTTGGATAAGAATGTGAAACCAAACTGATCTAATCATTCTGAAGGGATGACTGTGCAGCAAATCAGAAATAAGCAAAGGAATTCTTACAAAGCTATTTTAGATGTGTTGTTGTTGTTGTTAGGTGCAAAGTCGTGTCCGACCCATCGTGACCCCATGGACAATGATCCTCCAGGCTTTCCTGTCCTCTACCATTCCCCGGAGTCCATTTAAGTTTGCACCTATTGCTTCAGTGACTCCATCCAGCCACCTCATTCTCTGTCGTCCCCTTCTTCTTTTGCCCTCAATTGCTCCCAGCATTAGGCTCTTCTCCAAGGGACTCTTTCCTTCTCATCTGGTGGCCAAAGTATTTGAGTTTCATCTTCAGGATCTGGCCTTCTAAGGAGCAGGCAGGGCTGATCTCTAGGACTGACCGGTTTGTTCACCTTGCAGTCCAAGGGACTCGCAAGAGTTTTCTCCAGCACCAGAGTTCAAAAGCCTCAATTCTTTGATGCTCGGCCTTCCTTATGATCCAACTTTCGCAGCCATACATTGCAACTGGGAAGACCATAGCCTTGACTCGATGCACTTTTGTTGGCAGGGTGATGTCTCTGCTTTTTAGGATAATGTCTAGATTTGCGATAGCTTTCCTCCCCAGGAACAAGCGTCTTTTAATTTATTTGCTGCAGTCCCCATCTGCAGTGATCTTGGAGGCCAAGAAAATAAAATCTGTCACTACCTCAATTTCTTCCCCATCTATTTGCCAGGAATTGAGAGGGCCGGATGCCATGATCTTCGCTTTGACTATCAGGCGGCGACTAATAAGGAAGACGCTACTCCTGCTGGCATTAAAATGGCCGCAGCCTTTATTGCTACCTCCCCTCAACGGAGGGTTGGCCCCACACGACCAGGAAGGGAAACCTGAATACCATCCAGCCGTCCGGCTGTTCAGATCACATATTCCTTGTGACGCTCGGGGTCCCCGCCTCACTCCCAGGCGGGAGGGCGGGTCACGCTACGTCACAAGGTATTCCCCCTGAGAAGCAACCTTTAGGAGACCAAAGGGCGTCCGCCTCCATTGGTCTCCCCAGCTGCCTGGCCACAGGCTCCTAACCACCCAGCCGGGTAGGCGGCGCCCTCTGAGTGGCCGGTCTCTGTAAGGAGACCCCCTTCTGCTGGGAGTCCCGTGCGCAGACGGAACCCCCTACCAACAGGTTCCCTACTGGTCGGATACCGCAGCTGCGACAAGAATATAACAACTTTACATACAATTAATCATAACACAGGGCGGGAGGGAGGGTTGCTGTCTGAATGGCTGCGACGCGGAGAGGCCGGAACGCTTCGGCTTCGGCCTTAAATAGCCTACGCCTGGCCTCTCCACGTGACCAGGGCCACGAAGCCCGCCAGCAGGAGGCCGCCGCTTCCCCGCGCCGCCGCAGTGTCAAAAAGTGGCCGCGGTAAGTCTAGTCCTTCCATTCTTGATGTTGAGTTTCAAACCAACTTTTGCACTCTCTTCCTTCACCCGCATCAACAGGCTCTTTAGTTCCTCTACACTTTCTGCCATTAGAGTGGTATCATCTGCATACCAGAGGTTGTTGATATTTCTCCCTACAATCTTGATCCCAATTTGTGACTCATCTAACCCGGCCTTTCTCATGATGTGTTCTGCATACAAGTTAAATAGGCAAGGCAACAGTGTATAGCCTTGCTGAACTCCTTTCTCAATTTTGAACCAATCAGTGATTCCATGCCCGGTTCTCACTGTTGCTTCTTGACCTGCATATAGGTTTCTCAAGAGATAGATAAGATGCTCTGGTATTCCCATCTCTTTAAGAACTTGCCACAATTTGTTGTGCTCCACACAATCAAAGGTTTTAGCATTGCCCTTCTTTGGGATTGGAATCTAAACTGACCTTTTCCAATCCTGTGGCCACTGTTGAGTTTTCCAAATTTGCTGTAGCACTTTTACTGCATCATCTTTTAAGATTTTGAATAGTTCAACTGGAATGCTGTCACCACCACTAGCTTTATTGTTGCTAAGACTTCCTAAGGCCTATTTGACTTCACATTCCAGGATGTCTGGCTCCAGGTCAGTAACTATCCCATCATGGTTATCAGGGATGTTAAGCTTGCTCTTGTATAGTTCCTCTGTATAATTTTGCCACCTTTTAAAAATCTCTTCTGCTTCTGTGAGGTTCCTACTGTTTTGGGTCCTTTATCATACCCATCTTTGCATGAAACGTTCTCTTCATATCTCCAATTTTCTTGAAAAGATTTCTGGTCCTCCCCATTCTATTGTTCTCTTCTATTTGTTTGCACTGCTAATTTAAGAAGGTATTCTTTTCTCTTCTAGCTTTTCTCTGGAATTCTGCATTCAACTGGGTTTATCTTTCTCTTTCTCCCTTGCCTTTCACCTCCCTTCTCTCCTTAGCTATTTGTAAAGCTTCCTCAGACAGCCATTTTGCCTTCTTGCATTTCTTTTTCTTTGGGATGGTTTTACTTGCTACCTCTTGTATGATGTTGCGAACCTCCGTCCATAGTTCGTCAGGCATTCTGTCTATCAGATCTAATTCCTTAAATCTATTTGTCACCTCTACTGTATATTCGTCGGGGATATGATTTAGTTCATACCTGAATGGCCTAGTGCTTTTCCCTACTTTCTTCAATTTAAGCCTAAATTTCGCAACAAGAAGCTGATGATCTGAACCACAATCGGCTCCTGGTCTAGTTTTTAGTGACTGTATAGAACTTCTCCATCTTTGGCTGCAGAGCACATAGTCAATCATCAGATCCTGTGGTGACCGACTGGTGATGTCCATGTGCAGAGTTGTCTCTTGGGTTGTTAGAAAAGGGTGTTTGCTATGACCATTGTATTCTCTTGACAAAATTATTATTTTATTATTTATTTATTACGGTCATTGACCAGCATCAAAGTATCTACAGATATACATTATTACAGAGTTTTAACAGGACATTCGGCATCAGGGAGTTAACAAAGGCACAAAACATTCATACAGCATTTTGACAGTCAGATCATTCAGCATCAAAAGTAGCCAAAGATTTCTTGACAAAATTCTACCAGCCTGTGCCCTGCTTCATTTTGTACTCCAAGGCCAAACTTGCCTGTTATCCCAGTTATCTTTTGGTTTCCTACTTTAGCATTCCAATCACCTATGATGATAAGCACATCATTTTTTGGCGTTGCTTCTAGAAGGTGTTGTAGGGCTTCATAGAACTGGTCAACTTCATCCTCTTCAGCAGCAGTGGTCGGGGCATAGACCTGGATTACTGTGATGTTGAATGGTTTGCCTTGGATTCAAACTGAGATCACTCTGTCATTTTGGGGATTGTATCCCAAGACTGCTTTTCCTACTCTCTTATTGATTATGAAAGCTACTCCATTTCTTTTGAGAGATTCTTGCCCACAGTAGTATACCTGATGGTCATCTGAATTAAATTCACCCATTCCTGTCCATTTTAGTTCACTGATTCCTAAAATGTCGATGTTCAGTCTTGTCATCTCTTGTTTGACCACATCCAGCTTGCCGTGATTCATGGATCTGACGTTCCAGGTTCCTATGGAATAAAAATCTTTACAGCATCGGACTGTCTTTTCACCACCAGTTACTTCCACAACTGAGCGTCCTTTTGGCTTTGGCCCATTGGCTTCATTCATTCTGGTGCTACTCGTACTAGCCGTCTGCTCATCCCCAGTAGCATATTGGACACCTTCCGACCTGAGGGGCTCATCTTCTGGCGTCATATCATTTTGCCGTTTGGAACTGTCCATAGAGTTTTCATGGCAAAGATACTGGAGTGGTTTGCCATTTCCTTCTCCAGTGGATCACCTTTTGTCAGAGCTCTCTGCTATGATCTGTCCGTCTTGGGTGGCCCTGCCTGGCATAGCTCATAGCTTCACTGAGCTATGCAAGCCCCCTTGCCACGACAAAGCAGTGATCCTTGAAGGGGGATTTTAGATGTATTAGCTAATAAAAATTGTCAATATGAAACTAAAAATCAGAACATGTTGAGAACGTAAAGCAGAAGGCTCTGGTTCTTTAAAAAAAGTATGGTTCATCTAGGTCTGTATTAGGAGAAATAAAATAAACTTGGCTATACAAATTAACATCTGTGAGTGGAAGGAAAATTGGCATTGTTGAAAGAAATATCAGGTGGCTACACTAAATCAAATGGCATCTGACACTATTACATTCTTGTAAGCTTCCAATCTGTTTATGAGAAGGACAAAAAAACTGTTTGGAAAAGTCTATGAGGTGTAGCTGACTACAGATGAGGAATAAAAAGTGTTTTTTAATATACATCATCCATTATGCCAACAACTCAAACAACGTCCAATTTGTATGCAATTAATATGCAAAGAAACAGGTGATTCTAATTGAGATTTAACTTAGAGTGAACACGGGCACTTACATATCAGCCATTTCCGCACAGAGGGGAAAATCCGAGTGGCTTCTTGCTTACAAATGCAGAATGATAAATCTTGTGTTTGCAGCCCTCCTCATGGGAAGAACCCACTCACGTTTTCCCTTTGCCCCATCTTGGCTTTTTACCTCCTGACAAGGCTGCAAGGGAAAGCAACACAAACTTTTCCTCTGCTCCTTGGCTTGTCAATCACAGCAGGCCAACACAACACATCACAACACAACAGTTCTCTCATGGACTGAAACTTTCTCCCCCCCCCCAGCTCCAAAATTATTGTGTTTTTTTAAGGCACTTCTGTGTTGCTATGCAGTAATGCCACAACACAGATGTATTTTTAATAGAAATCAACACTGCCCTATTGCTATGGAGAAACGCCAGAATGATAAAGCATTATCCCCCCCCCCCTTTTTGGAATTCATATCCTTTTTTCATTTTATTTCTGCCTGGATGGATTTCTGAGACCTTGAACATGAGCCCCAAAAGACATTTTCTGCTAATGATTGGCTCTAAAACAAGGTGCTTAGACCCTGTATGATCAGGAGAAGGCAACCAGATCACCTACCCCTCCCCTTTTCCAGTTCATTCCCCACCTCCAGAAAACAGAAAAGGGGTTGTATTTTGCCTGCCTGATCCCAAAAAGACCATGGACACTTTAAAGAAGATTTAATTTCATCTTTGACAATGAAGGTTTGCGATCACGTTGCAACATGGACTGTGCCATTAAAAAAATTACTTGGAGCAGGGAATGGAAAGGGAAGGGCGGGTGTGAGTGTGGAAAAAAAGCTGCTGAGACTATCACGCATTTCCTCCTCCATACAGTCTTATCTCTGGTTGCTCAATGGTGGTTTGTGCAATTTAGGGTGGTAAATCCTGAAATTGCAACTTAAAAATGGCCAAATCGTGACCCAGCTACTGGACAGCCTTGGGAAGTAGGCGACATCATGTGGAGGGGGCTCTATATGCCAGCAACATGCAAAGGCTGTCTAGGAACATTTTCCTAACGTGGAAATGGCCATCTAATTTGCAACATGGCTCCATATGTAGATATTTAAATCCAAAGACTGGAGCCTTGGGCAGATCCTTTTTAAAAGCCTGAGAAATGGCTCAGTTTTGCTGAAAAACTTGAAATCAAATCAATCAATCAAAGGGAGTAACCCTGCCAAATAATAGAAGCAACATCTGTAGCTTTGAGAAACAAACACCTTTATTGGCCATTGCTAGGTACCCCACAACAGTATTTCTAGCCTCTTAGCCATGGTTTCTGTCAGTAAAAGGGAGGGGAAGAGGGGGAAAGGCAGCCTTTCCAAAATTGCTTTGGCTTTTGAGTCAGGACTCATCAGAGCCAAGCCTGGCACTTACCACTAGGCTAGTAGCCACTACCTGACTTGCCCAACTTACCCAGGCTTAGCTGTTTGCTGAGTAGCCACTGCATGAAAGCCAGCAGGGGGTGAGGGGTCATTAGAATTTTGGACTAGGACTCAGAGACCTGGGTTGGTTTGAAGGCTGGAAGGCAGAAAAAGTTGAACTGGCTTGTAGGCAGGAAGAATAGAAGGAAGCCAGAAAAGTGGAAAGGCTATAAGGGCTTTTAGGGAAGGCGAAAAGGAAGTAGTGCCACCTGCAGATCCTTGCAGACCCCAAACTTGTAAAATCTTTTTAAAAACCAGCTCCACAGTACATCTTGTCATGAAAGGTGTACTTGATTTTGAATGTGGAATAAAAGGTGGCATCCTAAGAAGTAGGAAAAAATTGATTATATTTAAGCTCTATTAGTTTCAATGAGAGAAACACTTATTTGATAGTGTGTATTTATACCTGACTTTCTTTTTCACACAAACTTTTGTAGACCTGAGGCTACCATACTTCTAAAACATGAAGGTGCCAGAATAGGAATAGAACATTTCTTTTGGATGGACTTTTGAGAATAAAGTTTTTAAAAAATCATTGCTAATTCCCTTTTTTTCAGCCTCAGAAGAGAGATTTCTACAGAAAATCCAATGGCCAAATAAAAGGAAGTGAGTTCTCACTTTCCATCTAATCACCTACTATCATTTTCTTGAATTTGTACCTTTGTGGTTTACCAGCCAAATTGGACAAAACACAGTAGTATTTCCTGAGAACACCTGTCAAATTTCAGACAGAATAAAGAATAAAGGGGAACCTTTTTTGAGGCAATAAAAGGCACCTACCTTTAACATTATATGGAAGATGTGGCAGGAAACATTGTATACAGTAAAACAAAAAGCACTGCAGCCACTTACCATGAAGAACAGTAGCACAGGGTAGAGGTAGACAGACAAGACCAAGGTCATTTGTTGGTATAAGGAGGCTATGGCATCTGGGAGACAGATTTGCTTGGATTAGGAATAAGATTTGAAGAGCAAGAACAAGCAGGGGGAATGAAGACAGCAAAGGAAAATTTAACTGAATAGGGCAGGCATGGAGGGGAAAGCGGAAAGCAAAGTCCTATCCCATATGCTGTAGGATTGGAACACCTCACACATCTATGTAATCCTGATGATTATAACTTGCAGGCGGTCAAGAAAGCCCAGGACCTCTCTCCCTGATAAAGAACACTGTGTTAGCTTTACGCCTTTTCTGAGGAAAATGCTGGGAACCGAGGAGTCGACTGAAGATGGCGCCGTAATTGCTGGACTTCTATCCAGCTCTTAAGCCATGCCGAGGGTCAGGAGCATCTGCACCTGGCAGACCTGAGCAGATACGCAAATCTGCTCGCCGGTCGCCCCAGGAACCGGGAACGGCATCCTGAGGGTCCTACAGATCCGTGGGGAGGTAGGGAGACCGAGCTCTCCGGATCAACAGTGGTGTGTGCTCAAGGTCACGATGGCGCCCTTGTCGCAAACAACTTTCTAAGCTTGAAACGACCAGCTGACCCTACATTCTTCCCAGACCATCTTTTACCAGACTGACAGGAGCGCTGACAGGAGTTGAAGTTTACAACAGTAAGGATTGAAAGCTTTCTGGCTTTTCCTTTTCTTTTCCCACAAGCTCTTCCCCCACCCCCCTCCTCAACCAATTTACAAGTGAATTTCCTCTTTCGTCGAGTGAGAGACTCCCAGCTAATTATACCCACTAACCAAACAAAGAGAGAGCTTTGAAGTTTTGTTGGTGAAAGTTCAGTGGGGGAAGCTGACTTGATACGGAGATCGACAAACTGATAATTTGGGATCGCTCGTGCTCCCGCGAGACCTCACGAGACTTTCTGTTTATAGTTTGTGACTGCCTAGAACTATGGAAGAATTAACTAAGGCACAGCTTTTCCATTTGTTATGCGAAGGAAACTCAAAGATACTGAAAGCAGTCAATAAGATGGAAAAGGAAATCCGTGGGATTAAGAGGGAGCTTTTGGACGGAGCCGATGGTCTGGAGAGAGCAGCTGATGACGCAGCTCAGCCAACAATAAATCAAACGAAAATTCAATGTTTGGAAGTTAATCAACAGGAGGGGGAGAGAGCTAGGGATGTAAAAACTCGAAGTACCTTTGAAGACCTTGGGAAAACAGATTTAAGGAAGGAAAGCACCGAAAACCTGGAAGTCTATTCAGAGCAGGAAGTGATTTGGATCAGCAAAATAAAAAGAGTCTATTCAAAAGCGACAGCACCCAGGAAGCTATCAGGAGATATTTCTGAGCGACCAGAGGAAGAGATCCAGATAGATAAAGTATACAGAGCCTACTCAAAGGCGACTACAAGCAAGAATCAAGTAAGAGACTTCTTTGGCCCTGACAGAAGGACAATCAGAAACACTCTACTATGGAAAAAAACACAGTTTCATTTTCTGCGACCACCTGAAGGATGATTACAACAGTGGAGTATTCTCCTGGTTTCCTGTGGGGAAGACAGCAGCAGTAACTTTTAGGACAGGACCAATATATGAAGGGAACTGACTTTATATCATCTAAGGCAATAATAGAATATATCCTTATAATAGATTATATTATCATATGTATCAACAACTACTCTGCTAAGAAAGATGGTAATAACTTCTAGATCAGGATCAATATGTGATGGGAACTGAATATGTATGCCAATATGTATGCTAAAAGAGGATGACAAACTATACTTCATAGGTATTAACAAGACGGCAGCAGTAACTCTTAGGTCAGGGCCAATTTATGAAGGGGACTGACCTTATATCATTTAAGATAATAACAGAATATATTCTTATAATAGATCATATTCTCATATGTATTAACAATCACTTTGCTAAGAAAAATGGTAAAAACTTCTAGATTAGGAATAATATGTGATGGGAACTGAATATGTATGTTAAAAGAGGATGGCAAACCATATCAGCTGGTCGCTTTTTTTTTCTTAATTTTTCTGTAAATGCTTCATATAATAATAAATAATAAAATTATAAAAAGAAAGAAAGAAAATGCTGGGAACCTTGTAAAAAAGAAACCAGTAGAGACAGGCTGCAATAGTAAAAGATACCTGAACAAAATGAAAGAAAATCATGTTTTTCTGTTATGGGTTGTTAAAATGGTAATTTGTTTCATTTTCAGATCAATTATGATCATTGCATAGAGAGAAGTTGTAATGCTCATACACTTTTAAATCCAGAAGCAGATCTAATACATGAACACATTTAACCAGCTGTTTAACATCTTTACAGAGGATTGGTTTTCTCTTGTGTATATAAAGCTTAGGCAAGGTCAGAGGCATGGACATTAAACTAAGGTGCTAACCAAGGTGCTCTTGGGGAAGAGAGGGGGAAGAGAGAAAGAGTTTTTGCCTGCCTTCAAATGACCCAGCCAATGTGTTCAACAACTGCATATTAGGCAGGTATATCTGTAGGTTTAATTAGACAGCATTGTAAACTGCTTTGTGTCTTTCCAGGGAGAAAAGCGTGTACACATAAATATTTGGTTTATGAACTCTGAGTGCCCTAGAGAGGGCACACTTGCCTCATCTTTCATCTCCCACAAATGGAGAGCAGCATTACTAATCTGGTAGCAGAAGATCACAGAAGTGATGATTATGTCCCATTTGCATCACAGTCCTTCCTCATCCATGCATCAGTACAGTTGTTTATGAGGATCCCCCTGTCTCAGTAGAGGCTTTTGAGATGTCACGTGGGGGGGGGGGTGTACCATAATCTTAACCCTCCTGTGAGCTGCATACTATAACCTTCATCCTTGCAATAACCATCTGAGATAGCCTGGTATTATTGCAGCCAGGGAGCTGAGGCTGAAAGAGAATAGCTTTCCTGAGTCCACTTTGTGAATTTCTAGCAGATATTAGATTTGAACTAGGGACTTCCCAAAACACAAAACGTTCCTATAGTCACTTAATAGGCTTGCAGTGCCTCCTCAGCAGAGTTCAATCCTTTCAAGCACATGGATTTTAATGGCTATATATAATATCACAAAACTGAACCATTAAGCTCATGAAAGCATGGTTTTCCCTAGGATGAATCCAGACTGTACCTGTTCCTTATCTAGACATGTTCAATGCACTGCAGCTTTGAGAAACTGCACTATTCTAATTGGGTGACAGGAAGAAACTGCCAAGGTCTAATTGGGGAAGGGAGATCACTGTCAGTAATGATATTTCCAGATGATTACAAAGCTCAGGGACTTAATCCTAGGTGTAGCTGTGACAGAGTGTGAGTCACGTAATCATATTAACCAGTCAAGAGTCTCTCCCTCTCTTATTATTTAATTTTCCAGTCAAACTCCCTGAGGTAATAAATTCCAAGAACGGGGTCAATACTGTACAAGATGATATAAGGCCATGTCGATAAATAGCAGGCCACATAATATAGCTGTCATTTATAAAAACGATTAAGAATATACTGTGCCTACATTGTTAGGAAAGGAATCACACTTTCTGAGACACCTCAGTGCTGCTAGTATTTCTCCAAAACAAAGTTGATTGTTATCAGGCCAAACATGGTTGTGTAGTAACAGAACCTAATTATCTATATATCTAATAATCATTATGGGTCCCTTTTGTATGTGGGTCAAACAATCCTCCCAGAGCTATAAGAAAAATTTTGGCAAACCACGGAGAACTCCCAGATTTGCAGGAAAATGGTTATTAAATAAAAATGGTGGGGGAGAGCAGTAATATCCCAAAGGTAACCGTGCTATCTGTACATTTGTGATCATCACAGAAAATAAAAAGAACTTCAGGTGCCATTTTGGGTTGCTGGCATAGTGCCAGACATCCAGAAAATACAAGGAGGAGGTGACAAAAGGGAGAAGCAGAAGCAAAGACAGGCTTGGGGGTGGGAGAGCAGAATACATCTTCAGAGTTAGATGCCAATATGGGCACAGTTGTTTCTCTGGCAGAATGCTAATATAGTAAGATTCTTTTATGGCTAAAGTCATAGTGATAAATCATTGGCATCTTGATAAATGATCTGATGGCTTCATATTGGGAAAGGCTCAGCTTTTATTTGCAATGGCTATTAGGTGGCTTCCTGTTTTCTGCGATAGCTCTTCTCCCTATGGTGTGGTAATAAACCAAAATTTGTTTACTGATCTAAGCAAATAAAAAGAAGAGCATTCATGGCAAGGGCCAGGAAGAAACACAAACCAAAATGGAAGCTTACTGGCAGCACTATCTGCAATTTGCACTCTTTTTGCTATGAATAAGTGCTATCCATGCAGCAAATTAGTTGCACTGGGAAGAACACAAAGTGTTGCTGAATCTTGCTCTCTCCTGGTTGACCTCATCAAACTCTTCCTTTATATTGGAAATGGGGAGGGGGAGGTTTACTCCTGATAATGTAAAGAATTATTTATAAAGTCAGAGAGGACACACAATTCCAAGACTTTCAATTAAGAAACTGGAATGAAAATTTGTTCCACTCAATGTGTTATGTGTATAACAATACAATGTGTTACAGCAATGCAATGGCCAGGAAAATATCTGAATTATGTGTGTTATATTATGTATTATGCTAGAGGCAAAACCTGTTGTACCCAGAAATACCACAAGCACTAGCCACACGAACACACATGCTGCATGAAGCCTGGGAGAGGTGACCGCACACACAAACACACACACATAGGTACCAGATGGAATGGCCAGCTGGCTGAGGAGCAGGAACCTGCAGGAAGGCACAGAGAGCTATAGCCTATGGCCAGACCTCAGAAATGACTTGTCTCCCCCACCCAGCAGCAGGTCTTCCCATGCCCTAAGAGGTCCCCCCTCCAAAGTGGAGCAGGAAGGCAGCAGAGCACAGCAAGGGTGCGGCAGGGGGCTGCAGGATGTCCGATGGGACCCTACCCTGGCACCCGCTTACTGGAGGCCCGGAGGCTGCAGCAAGTTGTCCTGTGATGGCTTGCCCCTTCCCCTCCCCTGCTGGATTCCTGGGAGCTGGTGGGAGTAGGCAGGAGGTGCAGTCATCTTGGGGCGCACCTGGCTCCAACTGAAGGCAGCCCCAGTCTGTAAGTTCTTCAGTTCAGTTCAAAGTAAATAGGAAAACACTTTGTTTTAAACAAACATGAAAACATTGGTTGGCAAAGAACTTACAGTGGGTTTCCCAATTACTGCCTCTGTCAGCGTTTCTCAACTTTTTTAACCATTGAGAAACCCCTGAAACATTCTTCATGCTTCAAGAAACAGCAGAAGTGGGATCTCCAGGTCCCTGATGGAGTCTCCAGATGGGACCTGGAGAACCCCCAGAATGAAAGCTCCTCTCCAGACTATAGAAATTAGTTCCCCTGAAGAAAAGGGCTGCTTGGGATGGGGACTGTGAGGCACACATAGAGAAGACAAATTCCTTTATTCTGAAATTGCAAACCTTATTGACTACTCAGTCACTTCTCCATGTAGGAAATACCTGAAATTCTCCCTTCTTGGATTGCTCTGAGAAGCCATTGGCTCCCATATTTAAAGGAAAAGAATCTCATAAGAGTCAATGAGCTAGTCAAAAAAGTCTTAAACTGTCCTCCTGCAACAGCTTCTTCTGCCTGTGCTCTAGCTACATTGTTTTAAGACAAGGGCAATTTGTACAGCTTGGCATAGTGGTTAAGAGCAACAGCTTCTAATTTGGTGAGCTGGAGTTGATTCTCTGCTCCTCCATGTGCTGGGTGACCTTGGGCTAGTCATAATCCTGTTAGAAACTGTTTTCACAAAGCTGTTTCTCTCAGCCTCACCTCCCTCACAGGGTGTCTGTTGTGGGGAGATGAAAAGAAGGCAATTATAAGCCACTTTGAGACTCCTTTGGGCAGTGAAAAAAAACAACTCTTCTACTGGGAAGGTGCTGCTGGGAAACATTGTCTCCCCTCCCCACATGACCCCATGGTCTCATGGTGCTTCTGAGCCCCCTCTAGTTTCCCCATCTTTCATGCCATTGGTCTCAACGTTGTAATGGTCTAAGAAAGATTGCAGCAAGATCAAGGTGGTATCCATATAGAAAGGGAAATTGTACATCTTCCCAGTCCCACCCATATCAGCATTATTTTCCCTGCTGCAATTGCCTGTGATGGTTACCCCCAAAGCATTCCTCACTGCTCTGATTGCAAATTACAAACATCACATGACTTACTCATGAGGAAACATATCCAGGGCGGAGGTTTTTCCTGGGTACCCTGGATTCCAGAGGGCCAGCAGGGAGGGCTGCCTCTTTCCCAACCCCATGTCTCTCAAAGGATAGGCTGGACAGGTAAGGTTGTGCAGGGGCTGCCTACCTTCCATCCATCCACATCTCCAAAGGGCCAGGCTGGATGGGGAATACTGATCCTGCCAGCTCCTCTGGGGAGAGGGATGGTGGGAGATAGCCAAGAGCACTCTGATGGCCAGCTGCAGGTCCATGGGGAGGAGTTGTGAGGGAGATGTTATGAGAGCTTAGCCCAGCCAGATGTTTATCAGGCAGAGAACTCTGACCAGCAGGAGGGAATGGAGCTGCACACAAACCAGGGATTAGTTTAGTTGTTGCAGGAGCTCCTCATTCCTCTGCTCAGCCTCCAACTGCAGCTCCCTGCCTTGTCAACCCACTTGACTCACCTGGGCCAATTAAGCAATGCCAGCTATGTGTTGGAAGAGAGTTCCAGTCTATATTAGCAAAACAGTTACTGACAGCAGAATGAGAAGTTGCTGACAGCTTATATTAATTTAAGGCTGAGAGGCCCAGGTTGTGGACACAATCTGTGATCTGCTTCTTTGGCTGATGCCCTTGCACTACCAGAAGTCCTTGACTCACTGGACTGAGTTATGGCATTCAATGAATTCAATGTATTCTGTCTGTCCCTTGGCATTCTGTTTTTGAAATACTGATTCTCATTTCCTTCCAGGAGAGAACTGAAACCTGAGACCAACATATGAGGCAAAGGAAGCAGCTGGCTTCCTTCCCTTGTCTGGGGGAGATGGAGAGTGGGCAGAGGTTGAGGATGGGGCAACTTACCAGTAGCAGGGCCTTTCAGAGAGGCCAGCAGCTCTTCCATCTGGCAAGAAGCAGGAAGAGACCAGATTGGCCCTCATTTGAAGTACACCCTCTGGGAGGGCCATTCAGGTAAGGAGTTGTTTGCATGCAATTTGTATTGATTGGCCCTCATTGGCAGATTGCTTGCTCTCTATTGGTAGGACACCCCCAGGTAGGGCCAATCAGGCAGGCAGTGATTTGTCTGCATGCAATTTGAACTGATTGGCCCTCATTGGCAGAGTGCTCTCTCCCCATTGGTGGCACACCCCCAGAAAGAGCCAATCAGGTAGGGAGTGAGTTGTCTGAATGTAACTTCAACTTTATAATGTTTAGTGATAAGAGCATGTTGCTATGCTTTTGCTTCATCGTTTATTTTCCTTTGGGAAGTGAGTGTGCTAGGTATTTGTGATTTTCCTGTGTGTCTTTTAAATGGGATAGTTCTGAAATATGCTTAGTTGATTAATGCATGCCACCTACAACTCAGTCTACTAGATGCCAAGGGCAATACATTTCTCCTAAGAAATGTTCAGTGGGTCCTAATAGGTTTAGGCTCAATGCGAATCCATGGGGAATGAAGTTTACTCAAATTTAACCAACTGGGTTTATTTGAATAAAGGACCAGATTGTAAAAATAACACAAGGCCTGCTGACATTTTTGTGAAGATAGCCAAGCTTACTAGTTTTTGCCTTCTGTTCAACCATCAATAAAAAGACCCTGCAGGCTGAATTCTATTGTCAGTTACCTGAGCAATCCTGTTTTTTCTTCCTAAGCGTCAGCTAGATGACCCCATTATATTAAATGACTTTGTAGGGAAGAAACCAAACCACAAGTCCAACCTTAGTTCACAAGAAGTGAGTAATGCTACAGTCATACTGCAGAACAGAAACCTTTCAGCCTCTAATTCTCGTTCATTAAATGAGTTTGTCACTGGCTGCTGAAGAGAAGTCATCTTT
The DNA here is from genome assembly GCF_049243985.1 of Paroedura picta. Lineage (NCBI taxonomy): Eukaryota > Metazoa > Chordata > Lepidosauria > Squamata > Gekkonidae > Paroedura > Paroedura picta. The sequence continues at coordinate 140,628,679 of NC_135369.1, forward strand.
CTCCTACTTTCTCCCATTTTGTCACTCTGCTTTAATGGTGAAGCCGAGTTTGACCAGCTGTTTTGCCTATAATCGTTTTGAAAAGGATAGATTAGCATCTAATGGCTCTGAACTCAATTTAGTAAATATATCTAAATCTCAATGTTCCTGTGGAATTATCAATGAAAATTGGTGCTTTAAAGAGCTACAATTGGCTCTTGGGCATGGGATCAACATTAGCATGGCACCAGGGTTAGTTGAGATACATCAGCCATCTTTTGCCTAAAGCTTCCTGGTTTTGGATCCCATATCAAGCAGTAAAAACAGAGTGTTGACTGAACTGCAGCCATAAATGGGAAATGGACTACATTAATTCTAGAAAGTCGCAAATTATGCAAATCTGCACTGTGACAGTACAATGGTATGGCGCTTGATGCCAAAATATGCTGGTTTGAATTTTCTGAAATCTAGCTATTAACTCCTTATATCGCCAGTTCTCTTCAGAAACAGCCACCTATACCAAATCAGCTCATTTCATTTTGAGTAGGCAGAACTAGAGCAGTATCTCCAGGGGCAGTGCCTGGATGGAATAACTTCGCAGGATAAGGCCCAAAGGAGGATTGAATCCAGTCGAAAATGAATATAGGATCACGAAGACAGATGGGTTGGCAAAAACCATAAGATTGAGAATTAGACTTTAAGGTTATCCAGATTCAAAAGAAAAAATCAGGAAATATAGGACAGACTTGTGTAAAGGGCCAAGGAATTGTGTTGTAAGCAATTTAACTCCTTGCACAGAGAAGAGGCAGATGCTAAGAGGCAAATGAACCAATCCACACAAAGGTTTTCATCATTTCAATAACTCTATCAATACAACCTTTATTTCCATACATGCCATCCACCATTCATACACTAATTCTGAACAGCCTGTTTTTGCCACTAAAAATTCAGAATTTATTTTTATGTTAGCCATTCAATCAGGTCTGACTCTTGGCTATCCTATAGCTCAGCTGTCACCATGTCTTTTGATCTTGTACTGCTTCTTTTAGTTATACAATGCTCTGGCCAGTTTCCATAGCTATTTCCATTGAAATGTGTTGTGAGTTCGCAGGGAGTTGGACTAGATCAGGGGTCATCAAGCCCCAGTCTGCGGCCCGGTGCCAGGCCGCAAAGGCCACGGTACCGGGCTGCCGGCAGCCGCGCCTGCCTCCCCCAACCCGCAGCGAGAAGGAAGGGAAGAGGCAGGCGCAGCCGGCAGCACGCCGGTGACGCAAACGTGCAGTTGCCGCGCATGTGCGTTAGCGCCACCCGAGTCGTCGGCTCTCCCCTCACCCTGGAGGCGGTCCCTGACCTGAGAAAGGTTGGGGACCGCTAGACTAGATGACCTGGAGGTCCCTTCCAACTCTATGATTCTATGAAATCCTTAGTTCTCCCTCTGGATTTGTTTTGACAACAAAACAGCCTGATTTAATTAAACTAACCATAATTAGTAATTTCCTGAACATGGAATACTCCATGAATTATGGTTAAGTTAGGATAGGCCAGATCTGCATCTGAAAGCATGGTTTGAAATTGTTCTCTTAATGGCCCAATGTACCTAAGAGACTGTCACTCTGCCTATAACCCCAAAAGAACATTATGCTCTGCCACCGCCAACTAGCTGGTGATCCTTGGCCCCAAAGAAGTATGTCAGTCCTCAACAAGGGCTGGAGCTTTTTCTGTCCTGGCCCCCACCTGGTAGAATGTGCTCCCAGAAGAGATTAGGGACCTGCTTGAACTCCCACAATTCCGCAGGCCCTGCAAAAGGGAGCTCCTCCACCAGGCATTCCCCTGAGACTGACCAATCTAATAACATCTACAGCCCCCCACCCCACCCCCGCTGACACCTACTCCATGGCCTACACCATTCTGACCTCTCTGAGTTTTTTTTAATCTAAATTGTCGTTCCTGTTATATTATTGTTGATCAAAATCATTGATATTATGTTAATTTAAACTACTATTGGATTATTGTTGATGTTATTTCTGATTATGTTATATGCTTAGGTCGTTCCATGTATTACACCACAATATTATATGTAAACCACCCTGAGCTGTATAGGAGGGCAGTATAAAAATCTAATAAATAAATAAATAAATACAATAAATAAAATTAAAAATGTTTCTATACAGTTTTTCTATTCAATATACGATCTCTAAAATCGTGATCATTAAAATAAAACATTAAACATTTAAATGTTGGAAGCATTAAAAATTAAAATACAAATATTATATAAAATATATAAAACAGATAATATAAACACATAAAATATATGAACATACAAAAACATAAAGGCAGGGAGAAGGCGGGAGCACCAAACAAAAAATCTTCCCCAGTTGACAGTGGTACATGAATCCCAAATGACAAGGGCACCCAAGACAGGGCCTGCTAAGATGACTTCAGTCATCCAGGAGAGTTCATATGAAAGTAGGTAGTCCTTCAGCCATACAGAATACCAGCACCTTGAATTGGGACCAGAAGCAAATTGGGAGCCAGTATAGAAAGATCAAGAGTAGACTGGAGTGACCCTATGACCCTTCTCTAGTCAGCATCTAACCAGTTTGTACCAAATGTAGCTTCTGGAAGTCTTATAGGGCAGCCCTACATAAAGTGAAGTATAGTAACCTAACTTAGTTGTTACTAGAGCACACACTGTCCAGTCAAAGATCTCCCTTGTCCTCCACTGCCATTTATTTATCCCACAGCAGCCCCAAGTCCAGCAACATTCCCAAACTAAGAACCAGTTGGTGTAGAGAGAGCCAGCTTGGTGTAGTAGTTAGCAGCATGGACTTCATTCTGCTATTTTAAAACAACACAGCTACCCACTGGAATCTAGTCTCTGGTGCCTTTACAAAATGACAATCACAGACTGCTGCCATCATTTTATTCTGCTCTTTCATTGATCAATAATAGGCGGGAGCTTTCAGCTGGAGATTGCCTGGCAGGACCATGAGCAAGTTTACCCTAACATGCAGTGTCCAATAGATTAGAGGCCAAAGAACTGAACAGCAATCCCTCCTCCAGCACTACATTATGAAACCCACCTCCTAGGTAGAACCAAAACCACTGCAAAGACATCCATCACTAAATGTTGCTTCCCAGTCTCAACCCTGAAAGGCAATCAAGAAGAATACCCTGATTGATGGTATTGAAAACTACCAAGAGGTTCAGGAGAATTAACAGGGTCACACTCCCCCTGTCCTTTTCCCAGACTGGAATAGATGCAAACTATAAACTTCATTCAGGAATCCCAGATGTTGCCCAGCCAGCACTCTTTCAATCATCTTGCTCAAGAATGGTATGTTGGACACTGGGTGGGAACAAATGCAGATGACCTAGTTTCACCTTAGCTTTCTCCCTTAACATCACATTCCTTTCAATGTACCCTGGGATAGTCTGTAAAGGTGAGCAATCCAGTGTTATTTGAAGATGCTGGAATTTGTAAAAACAAATAATGTATGATTTCATGTCTGATAAGCCTCTCCCTCCTTTGTTTTGTTTCTCTTTCATCCGCCTTCTCTCTCATCCCCTTAATTTGTGTTTTCTTTTTCCCTTCTAAGCACATGTAGTGCCATGAAAAGCATTCTAACTGGGCTATGCACAAGTTACGACATGCCAAGCCAAATGCAATATATGCCTCTAAGGCCAAATTAAAACTCTGCTGTCTGTCTATTGCTGTATAAATGGAGAAGACCCTGACAGAACACAATACAGTGTTAATAGGATGCATTTGACTTGGCAGATCAAAGTTTGTGTAACCCAATGTTGCTTTATTATGGATATTTCTAGCCTGATTTCCTCCTCAATAGGGACTCAACCTGGCATATAAACTCTATTCCCCCCTCCAAAAAAATTAAAAACACAATATAAAATCAAGCAAATTCCAATAAGTATACAAGCCATCCTAGGCTGATGTTCCACCATAAAAATCCAACAGCCTACTGCCACAGGCTGTAATCCATGGGCTAAAAGCCACAGGCAAAAGAAGCCTTATGCTCTTGGTCTTCAGCTCATGCCCAGGATATAAAGATCTGCATCAACAGAGAAAGAAAACGCTCAGTTTAGTTGTTTCAAACTGGGCAACCATCTTCCTCCCCATAAACAGATCCCCAAAAGAGGTTGACAATAGGTCCATGAAGGCATTTACCATAAGGCAACATTCCGGAAACACAGCAGTATGTGCCTATTTTTTGTAACTTGAAAGGGCTGCTAGGATCAAGAAGGTCATAGTAGCAATATTGTTCTTCAGTGTCTTGGGTGTTGAGTAGCCAATGCCTGCCCAACATAATGGGTAGCCAGTGAAACTTATAAAGTGTATGCATGCTATGTTCCTGATGGCCTCATTAAATTTCTTGGCATTGTTTTAACTGTCATCTTTGTGCATGTCCTGACGAAGTTGCAAAAGATCAAGACAACATGGTATTATCTGGCATGAGGTATGACCTCTTTTCTCTATATTCCTATCCATGTCTTCAATAGGCCTCAAACAGGTGAAGATTTTTTCAGGATGCGTTTTATGCATCAGTTAAATGTACCACTATCCTTTCCCATGTCCACAAATGATGTTTTGTTGGCAAAATGAGCTCTGGAAAAGGTTGCTATAATGCTGTGCTACAGCTCACTAGGTTCAATGATCCTGTTAAGTCACAGCTGTGACATTTTGAGCAGCTGCAACTGTATCCAACATGTCCTGCTTTGTTGGGAATTGGGTATGCAGTATGCCATGCCATTGCATCACTGTCAACAAACAAATCTATGGACGGGGTTGTAGCCTTGTAGAAAGTCTGGAAAACATAAGCAGTGAGGCAGCAATCAGATCTGGCCAGACTTAGATCACTGGCAACAACCGAACAAACCAGAAACTGGCTGCCACAAACTGTTTGTAGAGCTTTGCTTTCCATCTTCTTGATGCCATCAGTGCCAGGTTCCACTCTGCTGCTCCTCTCCTTTACTGGGGAGATGAGGGAAGATTAGATAAAAATTGGAGGCCTACAGCAGATATTGAATTACTCTCACTGTGTGAGCTCTGCCTCCAGGACCTTGACTAATAATAATTTATATCCATGAAGTGAAAGCCCATTCTCTCTGGTAGTATCAGCTGAAGGCCTAAGACTTTAGACCAATGGTTTGTTTGTGCAGTCTTTTTGTTACACTAGACAGGCAAAATGGTTCCTTCTGTAATACAGATAATGGACTGTGCCATAGAGGTCTCCATTGAAGGTGTCACAGAGCACCAACCTTATACCTCAAAGTGGTTGATGAGCATCTCAGGACATTGTGATCACATGTGGTCCTATTTCCTCCTTTTTCATGTATGTTGCCTTTATACAAACATGTCTTGTTTGCACATGGGTTTTAAAATTGTGATTTCTGGAAAGGCTTGGGTTTGTTTCTTGACATGGGGGGGAATAAATAGAAAAACAGATCTATTGCTGTTTTATTTATAAACATATAATTAACTTCCAGGTGAGTTTTGAAATATCAAGTTAATCTAGAAAGAAAAGAAATAGAACAAAACAGAACAAGGTAATAAGTGTGATGATATCAGAGCTAAGTGATTATGAACAGGGTGAGTTTGGATATTTTAAGGGGAAAAGCTCTTCTGTTAGTTAATCAAACAATGAGGAAGGGATATTAAAAATGGAATGCATCTTATTAACAAGAGAGCTAATTTAAAACTCCCCAGGAAAGACCAAGTGGAATAGGATTTTAAAAATTGAAGAAATCTTTACTATTGCAATATAGTCATAATACATAACTTGTATATCATACAAATGCACATGCATATTCAGTGGTCCCAAATCACCATCAAGCTTCAGATCTCATGCCATAGTAAAACTTGATTAAACATGTATCCACAATAAATATGTATAACCAACAATAATCCAGTGTTCCTGTATGTTTTGTGTTATGTGCTGTCAATTCACTTTTGACTTATGGGGACCCTATGAATTAATGACCTCAAAACATCTGATCATTAAAACCTTATTGCAGGTATTGCAAACTGAAGGCAGTGGCTTCCTAGATTGAGTCAATCCAAATCATGGTGGTTCTTCATCTTTTCCTACTGCAACTTTTCTTAACATGATTGTCTTTTCCAGTGACTCTTCTCTTCTTGTAATGTGACCAAAGTACAATAGCCTCAATTTAGTCATTTTGGCTTCTACTGAGAGTTCAGGCTTGATTTGATCTCAAATCCACTTGTGGGTTTGTTTGTTTGTCCATGGTATCTGTAAAATTCTCCTCAAACACCACATTTCAAATAAGTTAGTTTTCTTCCTGGAAGCTTTCATCATTGTCCAGATTTTTTATCTGTACTTAGCAATGGGGAATACTATGGGCAATGGTCAAAATGGCAAGAGCATGATAGCATGATATTGCAATAGCAAGATACTGAAGCATGCTATTCCCCCCCCCTCCACACTATAAAGCCTTCCTGCCATGTCTTCCCCTTCCCACATGCTGCTCAAACAGCAAACAAAGGGCATTGAAGCTACACGGGCAGCATCCAGGATCCCTTCCCGGCCTCCCTGGATATCTGTAAACTGGGCACTGCTTGCACACCACCCATGTAGCCTCAATGTACGGAGGGAAGGGGTCTGGGGCAACTGTGGACTGGCATGGACTGTCTGAGCAGCGTTGTGTGGGGGAAATTGAGGAGAAGATGGGATGGGAGTCTGAAAACTGCAGGGGAGGGGAAGGATGCACTTAGTTCAGAACAACTACAGAAAGACTTATCCTGCTTGAAATTACAAGGGGAGGAATCTGCCTACTTCGCTGGGGAGGAAATGGAGGGGTAAGGGCAGGAGCAAGGGAGGGACAAAGCTGGAAGGCTACAGCACGTTTCACTCTCCATACCTTCCTTCCACTGTTTGCAAGCTGCTTGTTCTCCAGGGGATTGTGCATTTAAGGATGGTGAATCTACTTTGTGCAATTCCCAAAGTTGCGGGTTAAAATGGAGGATATTGTGAGCCAGCCTCTGGAGGTAGGTGATGTCATATGGAGGGGTCAGAATATGCCTCCTGCTTTTGGGGACTGGCAGCGTACATTCCTTGTGTGCAGAAAAGTTTTATGAGTTATCTTGATCTCAGTTTCCAGCAAGATGTTTCTAGTGATGTTTATAACCTGCTAAAATTCCTACAGCATAGTGGGCCTAATAGTATCTTTAGTCCACTGGGCAGAGAAAGGTAGGATAAAACTATTTATCCAATAAATTTTGTCATGAACCTGAGCATCCTGAAATGACTCCACTACTTCCACAGGAACAGATATGAACTTTTCTAGAGAATCTGATGCGGCATTCCACTAAGGTGCTGGTGTGGCATAGAGGTTAAAGTGTCAGACTAGAACTATAGAGGCCAGAATCCAAATCCCCACACAATCATGATAACTTTGAGATTTATATGATAGATATAAATTTTAAATTAAACTTCCTTTAACAAATGTAAAATAAACAAAATATGCAAAAGTCTCCTATTGTCAGCTGTAAGATAGAAGAACAAACATATTTTGATAAGATGCCTTCATCAGGAGTCAACTAAACAAAGTTGACAAAAAGTAATTTACGGTACTGGATTTACAATTGTATTCCAACTTTTCTTTTTTTGTGGGAAAGGCTTTGGGGGTTGGTTATAGACTCCTTCCCTCCTTTTGTCTCCAGATGATTTTGAACCAGCCACTTTCTCTTATCCTAACTGGTCTCACATGATTGCACTGAGGCTAAAGCGGTGGAGGGTATTGCCCTGTACGTTGTCTTGAGCCCTTGAAAAAAGCCCAGGATAAACATGTGGTAGAGAAAGATAGGTGTGCTTGCTGGCAGAGCTCCGGCTCTTTCAGCTTTCCTTATGTGTTATGTATGCCCAATCTTTTAACAACTTTGCTTCTCTTTTCTCTTCTATGATAATATGGTATATCTGCATTCCTAACATGTAGCCACTCAGCCTGGACACAATCATATGGGCTTAGTATAGCTTGCTATTATAGCCTCCTATGTCCTGCATACACTTCTTCTCATAATATAGCCTCAAATGGCATATCATCTGCAGCTTCTGGTACATTTTAATGAAATATACATGAGCCTGAAATCTCCAAGCCTTTCCAAATGCCTTAGGGCAGAATCTTCCACCTTCCAAAATGCTGCTGGATGAACTGACAGTGATTCGTAGTGATTGTAGTCAAATGGTAAGTGAACACGTCCAGGAACAGATGGCCAATAGAGGTTCAGGACATTTATTACTGGTATATTCTTTGGGACAGAAAGGGATCCACAGTTGCCCACTATGGAGCATAGTTGCAAAGTGATTTCTCTCTTCCACAGTTTGTCTCAACTCAATGGTGTTTTGCAGTGGATTTTAAAGTGATTTAATACCACATAGCTTAAAGCCAGATTCATGTAATATACACACACGTCAGAAGGATCCGCTTCAGGTGACCAAATAGGTTTGTTTCCTTTCACAACTGACTTTAACATACTGTTATTCATTTTATTATATTTGCACTTTAAATAAAAGATTCCACGGACCCATTCTGATTTAAGACAGAAGGTACTATGTAATCATTCCTGGCATTGTTCTGTTTGATAACAACACAGCCAAGAAGTCGTTCATATTTGTTTTGGGTATGTAGGCAGTTTATCACATTCTTAGAGATTCTTAGACTACTTTATCCCATTCTTAGCACTCTCTTCTTAGAGAGCCAGTTTGGTATAGTGGTTAGAAGTGCAGACTTCTAATCTGGCAAGCCGAGTTTGATTCTGTGCTCCCCCACATGCAACCAGCTGGGTGGCCTTGGGCTCTCCACAGCACTGATAAGGCTGTTCTGACCAAGCAGTAATATCAGGACTCTCTCAGCCTCACCCACCTCACAGGGTGTCTGTTGTGGGAGAGGAAAGGGAAGGCGATTGTAAGCCACTTTGAGACTCCTTTGGGTAGAGAAAAGCGGCATATAAGAACAAACTCTTCTTCTTCTATAGGATGAACTAAAACAAACGCTCCCCTGTGCATTTATGTGGCATGCACAAAGTGGCATGCTTGGCTTGCCATCCAGATTTCTAGAACTGTCTGTGTGTGTGTGTGAGTATGTTGTTTCAAACATTATGCTCAGAAAGCAGAGTGGAAACATGAAGAAGGGACACAGCTCAGTGGAGAGCATCTGCTTGGAATGCAGAAGGTCCCAGGTTCAATCCCCAGCAGTAATGTGAAAGACCTCTGCTTGACCTTGGAGAGTTGCTGTTAGTCTGAGTAGTGATGGACCAATGGTCTGATTCAGTATAAGTCAGCTTCAGGTGTGTGTTCATTGTTAGATATGTCCTGGTACACCCATGGATCTATCTCATTATGGTATACATGCACTAGGAAATTGCACCAAAAATCTCTCTTTTCCTAGTTTACATATCTATAATGAAGTAGATCTATATTCAGTCATCAAACACCATGCAGCCACTGTCATTGTTCTTCAGCTCTATTCCTCTGATTCATACTTAAAAAAAATGCACTTATTATTATTTACAGATTCTGATATATAGCCATGGTCTGAAACTTCTTCAAATAACACACTTTTTCAGATGTATTACTTGCAGTCCATTGGTAGCCTTTAAATATGCAAAGGCTGAAGCAGCAGGCTACTTAAAAGAATAAAATGGTTTTATTTAGAAGAGAAAACAAACTTCTTATTCTGTTTTCCTCATTCTGTCTGTTCTGGCAACAAGCAGGGAGGAAGTGTGCTCAAAGAAGCAGGAAATCTCCAGTTGAGCCATTCAGGACACAAGAGGAGATTATTTGAAACTTTCACGAAGTTCCTAGTCTATGTCAAATACACATCTGCTCTGATGCCCCCTGAAGGATATTCTTCATATTCTGTTCAATCATTCAGATTGCAGATCTTGCATATTCCAACAATATCAAGATGGTTATTTTGTGTTAGGCTCAGTTGGAAGAAAATCTTTATTGCAACTGCATTAACTTGCTTCTCCAGAGATAAAGTTGGGTCCAGTACAATGCCAAGGCTCTTTTGAGTGGAACAAAGAAAATAAAAAAAATGGTGCTTGTAGGGAAAGCATCTTCTTCAGGGAGATATCACTTCAAATTCTAGGCAGAATGTTACTTTCCCTTCTGTAAATAAGAAACTGAATGATATCCCTCTGAAGAAGCTTGACACAAAACGCATTGGGGTTTCACAAATGTTAAAGATTCTTACTCTACAAGCACCATTTTTTTTCTATTTTCTTTGTTGGACTTGGTGCAGTCCTTTTCTTCTTTCTTAAAAGAGCCAGCAAGGGCCAGCTGAATTCTATCACAATGTCCTTCAAGATTAATTCAAGAGTATAAAAGATCTTGCCTTGGGATATGGAGTTAAATGCTTAACTTCTAGTTTTAGACTTTAATATTGGTGACTCATGACACAGCTGTGTAGTGTTATTACCCCTTCCATGCTGGCTCTCTTGCACTGTAGCCCAACTTTCCTCCATCCTTCCACTTTGGATCCTTGCCCCCCCCCCCAAAAAAATTCTGTTGTTTCATTTCCATAGAATTATAGAGTTGTAACAGACCTCCATGGTCATCAGCCCCCTGAACAATGCAGAAACTCACAGCTACCTGCCCACCCACCGTGACCCTGATTTCATGCCCAAGTGATCCCTCCACCAAAAATCTCCAGAATCCAGCCTGGCCTGGAGGAAATTCGCCTACCATCCCACAGCAGCAATTAGCAATTCCCTGGGTATGCAAGGAAAGGCCACAAGAGACAAAAACTGGAACATCCCTTCCTGCCCACCCACTCACAATCTGCCTAAGTTCATAAAACCAACATTTCTGTGATATTACTATCTAGCCTCTGCTTAAAAACTTCCAAAGAAGGAAAACTCACCATCTCTTGAGGAACCAGTCTGTCAAGAACTTTTTCTGGATGTTTAGCCCAAAATTCTTTTGAATTAATTTCAACCCATTGGTTTTGGTCCAACCTTCTGGGGCAACTGAAAACAACTCTGCTCCATCTTCTATATTAGCGATCCCCAACCTGTGGGCTGCGGACCACGTGTGGTCCTTCGACTAATTGGAGGTGGGCCCCGAAGGACGCCTTCTCTCCCCCCCCGGCCCTTTACTTCATCCCCCCCCCGGGCCTTTACAACACACTTCGGGTGTCATTGTCTCCCATCACTCCCAGATGGGACTATCTCGTTACAGAGAAACAAGCTCAGGGTTCCCATTGATTTGTCATTGTCATGAGTTAAAATTTCCATGAAAATAAAATGTTCCTTATGTTAATTGTTGTGGCGTGTCTGTATCTTATTTTGAAGGGATGTTTAAACATTACCATAGCGATCAGAGAGCGTTAGGGCAGTGGTTGAGAGTAACTACCCCCCCCCACCAGCCTCAGTAAAATTGTCAAGCGTGGAGTGGTCCCCGGTGATAAAAAGGTTGGGGACCACTGTTCTATATGACAGCCCCTCAAGTATTTGAAGATGGTTATCATATCACCTCTTAGTCGCCTTCTCTCAAGGCTAAAGAGACCAAGCACCCTTAACGTTTTCTCATATGACTTGGTATCCAAACCCTTTTTATATTTAAAAAAATATTTTGGGGGGGGGGATCTTGGTTATCTGCCCTCCATATCTTTTTCTTTCTATCAGCTTATCTAGCCATCAGCCTGCTCTTTGCCTCCTCCAGCTACTCTCTACACCCATGTTCTGTTTCCTTACTTTCCCTTTGCAGTGGTGTTCCTTCTTGCCCTCCCTTCTCTTCCTGCTTCTGACTATGGTAATTGTGGCTTAATCAAAGAGTATCTTCTTGGCATGCAGAAGATCCTGAGTTCAGTCACCATCATCCCTTACTAGGTAGCGGTAACAGGGGTGTACTCCAGCAGTCTAGGCTAGAAAGGCCTAGCAGGTGACATAAGCAACATAAGCCTCCCCCCTCCCCACCCTCACTTACTAAGTCTTCTCCTGGTCATATCTCAAGAAATGCCACAGCTCTACTATAAAGATCAGGGTTTTAAATGGCATTAAAATAGAGGTCTTGACCTGATAGACTGTATCCAAGTGGCTTCTAAATGCAGTTATTTAACTACATGTGAAGGAATTTATCACAGCCTAACTAGTGTTGCTGCCTGCCACAGTTTCCTTTGTTTCTTTTACAACATTTCTACCACATCTTTCTACCCTCACACAAGTTATTAAAGTGGATAACAAATTAAAACAAGCAAAGCTAACAATCCCCCCCTCCATGCACAGATCCAATACATCATTGAAACAATTTAAACCAAAGCTAAAATACATTAAAAAAAACTATTAAAACATTGAGCAGGAATGAGGGATCTCCAAGGGGATACCAAACAACATTTTAAAAGTCTTCACTTGCTGGTAAGAGATGGCAGTCTCCCTGTGAGGAGAGTTCCAAGGTTTTGGTGCCACTATTGAGAATGCCCTTTCTCGGAAAGTGTGAAGGACTCTGATGAGTAATCCATAGTCTCAAATGTCCATCTCTAATTATGAAGCTCCTTTCTTGTGTTACAATCACTTTAGTTGATTTCCTTAACCATAAATAACTGTGACAGCCAGGCTCTGAGACTCCTAAGCATTTACTGTACCCCATTTTCTTGCCAAACTACACTCTGTGACATGAACATCTTCCTGAGAAATGTCTCACTCCCTGGAGGCTCAAACCCTCTCTCACTCAAATGGCCAGTTTTATGGATTGTCTTTCCTTCTGCCCCTTCCCATCTGGCTCCTCCAAGAATTCCACGGGTCCTGCCTGGCTGTTAGTTTCTCTGTGCACACAGGCATATTGGGCTTGGGTGGGTGATGGGGCAGGGCAGGACCTTTGCCCATCCCACAGACTATGTAGCTGGGGTGGCAGGCTGCTGCTGGCTGCACGTGCGAGGTACATATCTCTTACCAGGTAATCCTCTCTCCCAGTCAGTATGCCTTTCAGCCATACTGAAAAAGGCACACTTTCAAAGGGACAAGTGTCATCCAGACAGCAGCCACTCAGCACTGACAGGATAAATTAGGCAGTTGCGGGACTTAGGAATGATGTCTGTGCAGTGGGCAGTTACTGAGGACTAATGAAGCTTGAGGGAAATCTAGCAGGTGACATAAGCAGAGGTGATATTTGTGAAGGATTGGAAGAAGTACATGAGCATAACATCAGCCATGTAAAAGCGTGAGCTTTTGAGTGCAAGCACTAGTTTACTAATGTAACAAGATTAACTTTTGCTTATATATTCCCACTGTTATGATGGTCAGTTCTTAGTCTGACAAAGAGTGCTTGCACTCAAAAGCTCACATGTTGAATAAATCTTTGTTGGTCTTAAAGGTGCAACTGGACTCTTTAGGATGCTTAGGGCTGATCCTGCGTTGAGCAGGGGGTTGGACTAGATGGCCTGTATGGCCCCTTCCAACTCTATGATTCTATGATTCTATGACTCTGATTTTATTGTGCTACTTCAGACCAACACGCATACTCATTTGAATCAGCCATGTAAGGAACACCGGGTAGGAGTTTATCAGAAGGATTGTACCTTGTCCAAGCCAGGTGACAAAATACTTTGAAAGAGCCTTGCTAAAAATCAATCAACAAGCATATATTTATGTGGAGAAACCAGGAAAGAATTGCATGACACTTTAAAGGCTAAGCTGGTTAAAACCCATAACACCATCCATCAAATTCAATATTTTCTGGTATAAAAATATATGCATGATTTTAACTCTAACTTAATATTCCAAAGAACCACAGGAAAGGTTCTAGAATATCTGCTATAGAAACATTGCTAATATTCTGTCATGAATTTGGACATTAGGGTTTTTTTTAAGTTGATTTTAAATATAACTATTTGTTATATAAGTGAGCACTATGAGCGTATGCTGTCTTGAGTTAGTATATACCAGGGGAAAAGCCATATGTAAATTTGCATTTTTTTTAAATATATCCATTTTACAACAGTTGCTCTGACCTGGATGACCCAGGCTAGCCTGATGTTGTCAGATCTCAGAAGCTAAGTGGGTTGTGTTCATAACTCTAGATCCTCCTCTTCCTGTATGTCTGTGAAGTCATAAAATCTCCCACCATGAGGTTGGTCCCATGCTGTCACTGGAAGTTAAAGGTGTTAGATTATGCAAGATCTGTGTGAATGATTCAACTGCATATGAAAAATATCCTTCATGGGGAATTGGGTGGGAGGGATATTTAGTTAGCGAATTCAGATTATGAATGATCATAGGGACTTTATAGGGTTGTTGTGAGAACAAAATGGAATAGCTCCAATTTTGTTGCCTAGAGCTCCTTGCAAGATATAATATGTGAAACATCTTTTAATGCATATAGAATATACTGTATATAATACACAACTATAATAGTACTCCCTGGGAAGGGTGCCAACTGTATTTGCCATTTTGTACTCTGAGTAAATATTGTAAATATTTATATATTTAATTTTTAATATAGTCATGTTGCATTATTAAATAGTTTTTACTGAATACTGATATGTTACTCAGTAAGTTTTCTTTAAGCCATTCCAAAATATCAGTGCATATCAGACATCATGCCATTCCCCCATATATACGTTTCTCCCCTGGGGGACAAGATGGATAGAAGGGGTGCTTGAGCTATGGGAAGTGGGTGGGTGTGGTCTTGGATTGAATGCCATTGGGATTTTAAGGGAGTGGGATTTTTTGTGAATTGTATTGTGGGTTTTTTTTAGTACTGTAACCTGCCTCAAGCCAATGTGTAACTGGAAGTGGTGGGTAATAAATTGAAAAAGTAAATAAAATAAATTTTAAAAATACTCATAAGTGCTGCTCTCCAGTTTTAGAATCTTTCTTTCCACTAAAACCCCAGCTAATGATAGGGAGAAAGACAAAACTTCTACCTGATCAAATATAATAATATCAGAAGGGGTGACTGCATTTTGTATTCAGTGGTATTAATGAGATTTAGTTATTTGTACCCCACTTGTTCCCCCAATAGAGAGACAAAGCAGCTCACAATATAAACAAACAAACAAACAAAAAACGAAATGGAGAGGGCAGAGGGGAGTCTTCTGAGTACAGAGTGGATTTTCTTTTCTCTCCTGTTATTACTGCCAGCTCCAGACTCTCACCCTCCAGCTAAGAGACAAAGGACAAAAGTCCTTTGGCTTGTGCCTCTGGGCTCACTCAGACTTTAGATACCAGTGGGGCAGGAGAAGAACAAAACCAGTTAGATGTTATTCAGATGCTGCTGTTAGCCAGCTAGCAGGCTCATCTCCTCCACCTCACCAGAAAATGCCTGGAGCATGCCCAAGCTTTGAATACCTTCTTGCAATGCAGCAATAAGAGAACAAGGTCAGCTGGATATTATTCAGCAACAGGGAGCCAGCAAGCCAGCTTTTCCCCATAGTCTTTCCCACCTGGCATGTCACTGGCAGTGCAATCCTAAACACAGTTATACTCTTCAAAGCCCACTATCTTCAATGGATTTAGAAGGATATATCTCTGCTTAGAATTGTACTATAGTTGTCTTTAACTTTTACCAAAATGAGAATATGTTTGAAAGAAACTGTATTTTTTGTAATTGTGGGGTTTTACTGGGGGTTTTACTGGGGTTTTATTGTACTGGCTTGCTGGGAGTGGCAGGTAACACATTTATAAATAAATAAATAAATGGCACTGGTATCTTATTTTACGTCTCTCCTAAGGCTTTGATGATAGCCTTACTAGAAATGCAGAGAAATAAACTACATATAGACACAGTCAGCATACTTTGGAGAAAGGCTGGCTCCTATGGGATACTCACTGGACACAGGAAGTGCTCCTCTGGACCAGGGCCTGCTTTAGAAAAACAAGAGGCCTCAAAGAATGTCATCTGGCCTTCTAGTCCACGGAATCGATTAGTCAGTAAGCTTATAAGCTATTTGAAACAGTTTTCCCTAATTAATTTATATTATATTATGTTATTATAACACATATTTTCTTCTTCTTTCCTTTGAGAGGTCCTTAGTGTCCTACATAATTAACATATTAAATCACTGTATGTAAAGGAGCCAACTGTATATTTATGTATGCTGCTTTATTTATTTATGCCTGACCACTGAAAAATATAAATATCCTTTTCAAAAATGGAGAGTTTTTCCCAACTAAAATGAAGTTCAGAAAACATTTGTGCTTTTTTATATCCACACAGCAAGTCTATTCCAAGTTTGCAGACAGCTGCAATATAAGTAAATATGTCTGCTTGCAAATTAACTTGGAACATGCAGGGCATGAAAAACTGCCCTTTAGACTTGGGGAGATGATGATGATCAATGAAATTGATCCTGGTTTGGAGTCCCTGTCCCATCCAGGAAAGTGCTTTGAATGCCAATGTAAGAAATCAAAATCCTATGCATTCCTGTTATTAGTTTTTAGCTTATATTGGTGCTTTTTGATGTTAAGACTTGTTCACCTGGAAAGATAAACATGAAAGATACTTCACAAGATCATTTCCTCTGTCCACAGACAATTTGGGTGAGCTAGTTTTCTGCATGCCACAATTAAAAAACACATTCAAACTTGGGATCCCTTTGTTTACTTATTTATTAACATCTTTTGGAGGTGCTTAGAAATAAAATACCTTCCAGTCATGGGTTCCCAGTACAAAACAATAATCCCAGTACAATACCAAAATGCATTGGTAATTCTTTTGTTCTGTATTTGTGACTAAGTGCAACTATGTGAAATTCTGATTAAAAAAATAATAAAAACTTGGTGCACTGAGAAGTCATTTAATGCGGGTTTCTAGTGATTAGTAGGTCTTAGTGAAGGACACACCTATGCTGAAGCAAGATGTCCCTTTTCTTTTTAAATCGAAAACCTATGAAACCTATGAAAGAAAAATTTCTGCATAGACAGGAATGGTTCTCCACCAATGATATAAAACTGTTTGTAGTCAATGAAAGAGAAAATGATACAATAAATGGAGTAAAACTGAAGTGAGTTTAAACTGTCGTTCTGTTCTGATGATATGGGTACGGAAGATTCTTTGTCAGCCTGCTGGTAATTGATGAGTGTTTTTGCAGAGATTTCACAATTTGAAATGAATAGAACTGTACCGCACCCAGTAATTCATTTAAGATTCTATACATTGAAGTGTGTTGTGCTCTGAAATATCTTTTTCTCCCTCCCATCAACTCATTTGTTTGCTTGCTTGCTTTTGTACCAGACATTCAGCTTGATTAAGAATTCCTAGAGATTTGAAAGCTTGTTCAATGTTTTGTGATATTTTGGTTTCTTTTAATAAAAAGACATTAAGCTACTGATGTTTTTTTAAAATAAGTCTAAATTGGAGAAACATGGTTAAACAGATAAATATGAAGAAAAGATTTATAGAGCCTGGAATTTTCATTTGAAATTACAAGCTTTAAGATATTTGATGAGGAAAAAAAGTCAGTCTGAGAGGCGTTTTCAGCCAATGATTTGACCCTGGAGAAAGAATGTAAAGATGATTTAGTTATGCAAATATATGTGATGAAAGATAAATACTCTGCAAGGGTTTGTGTCTGTTGTTCAAACAGTTACCATTCACATATTGCAAAACAACTGAAAGAGTGGGATGCTTTGGTAATAGCCTTTATCTGTATAAATAAGCACCTGACAATTGCAAGAGGTGTCATAGCAGGAGGGCTGGCTGCTCCTTCTGGCTCAATGTATTATGATTCTTGACAGTTATATTTATTGCCAGTATGAGTCTCTGGAGGGGATGATCAATAAAGGCAGTATGAACCAGCATATTTTAAAATTCCATTACAATGTGCATTATGAGCTTCAGAAATATAGGGAATAGATTGGGCCATCTACTTCAGACAGCTCAGTTGGAGGACAGTAGTTCTCCAGATTCTTAAGCAGGGAAGGATCTTCCACAACACATTTAGCAAGAGATGCCAAGAACTGCATCAAGAGCCTTTTGCATGTAACACCTGCATGTGCTCCATCAGTCAGCCATAGCCTTTCATAAGAAACAGTTCATCATTGTAAAAACAAGCCCCAAGACTAAAGAGGGAATTTACATTACAATCCTTAACAGGATTACCTCCTTCTTAGTTCACTGACTTCACTGGACCAGTATCCTAAGATGAAAATGTTTATGATGGGATGTAATCTTCCAAAACACACACAAACAATTTTGGTGAGGTATATACGTGTGGTATCAGAGTAAAGGCTTATGATATTGACTAGCAAGCGGCGAGTTACCAATGAAGAAGGGACTCCTGCTGCCAGTAAAATGGCCGCAGCCTTTGTTTGCCCCCTCAACAGAGGATTGGCACCCAAAAGACCAGGTAAGGGAGCCTGAAATGCCTCCAGCCGTCGGGCTGCTTGTATATCATACTTCGTGCCGCTCGGGGATCCTGTCCCGCTCCCAGCCGGGAGGGCAGGTCTGCGACATGAAATATATTTACTTAGGAGGCAACTTGTTGAGGGCTAGCGGGCATCCGCCTCCACCGGTTCCCCCGGCCGCCTGGCCACAGGCCCCTGACCTCCCAGCCGGGTTGGTCGCGCCCTTATCGTGGCCGGCCTCGTTAAGGAGACCCCCTTCTCTAGGGAGGCAAACGGGACTCCCTACAAACAGGCTCCTTCCTGTTCAAAAAATGCACCTGCGACAACTAATAACCATAACAACTTTTTTTAAAAATCAGAAATATTAAGGGCGGGTGGGAGGGTGGATATCTGAACGGCCGCGGTGCGAAGCGGCCGAGAAACCCTGTGCGCTGCCTTATATAGGTGTGCACACACCCCCCGGCATGTGACACGGGCCACTGAGGCCCCTGCCGGGCCAACAGGACATCGCTCTCCCTTGGCCACCGCTGCAGCGTCAAGGGGCGGCCAGGGTAAGTCCCGTCCTTTTCCTTATTCTCTATTGGCAGCCATTGTGTGGTGTGAACACACACACACACACACACACACAAATTATTAAAATTAATTTTTAAAAAATTGGATTAAAATCTTCCTGTATAGAAGAATTAGTGAGGTGAAATTCTAGATGAAAACAATTCTGGGAACTAGCACTGATTTTTGAGTGTTGGTGTATGTGTGTGTATGCCAAGTTAAGAGACTTTAGGATAAAATTGATACATTTATGTCTAAATGGAATTAATCCATTAAAATCACACAGTGTTTTCTGAAGAGTACCTTCTGAAGAGCAGTTGGAGTCTTCCTCAATATGTAGCTCCCCCCTACCTGTTGCCTCCTGTGATCATATGCCCACGGGAAGTAACTTTTTGGTGCCACAGAATCTGGCAGGAATTTCCTACCATCAAAGAAAGTCTGCTCCAGATTTTAGGATCAAACACCTTTATAACCATTTGATTTCCTAAATAGTTAGTAGCTGATCATATTGTTTCCTCCTCAGGCCATTAATTGAAAATAATGAAACATCACTTGAGGTAGTAATAGTTTCTCTTCTAGCAAAGAGAAACCACTGCAAAGTGAACTTGACAATGCTCAGTTACTATCTCAATATATCTGTTTAACCTGGATATCTCAAGCCAAGACACTGGAGGGATTTAAACTGGTCTAATTTCCACCTTCTGCCAATATTAATAGTCAAACTATACTTGACATAGGAATTCCAGTCACCTGTATCTGCAGCTCAGAGGAAGGGGGTGTTGAATCATCATTCCTCCTCTGCCCTGAAACCATTGTTTGCCTCTTGTGAAAGAAAATATATGGTGAAATTGGCATAAATAAAAAATGGTATGAGCGAAAGTTAAACAAAGTTTAGGGCCACAACCTTGATCCATTGCCCCGCCCCATAGTAATTATTGTTGTTGATTGATGATATCCATCCTGAGCCTTAGGGGAAGGTTGAGTTAGAAAAATGAAAGTTTATTTATTAAGTTTATTATTATCTAGAACAGGGAAGAAAATCAAGCTGGGAATCCTGATCCTGGATCTCCCATGACCCTGCTGTTGGAGGGCTATTACTATCAATTTTTTAATGCGGGTGAGACCTGTTTTGCATCTTTAATGGTGCAGTCCAGAACAGAAGTACAGCCTCCTAAATACACAATCTTAGAACTGTTTAGGATTGAATTTTAAAATGATTTACAGTTGCATGGAACCCCAATTGGGACTGGGGCCACAAAGGGAGGGAGAGGATTTAGATTTTTTTCCCATTCTTACATGCTTTCACATATTCAAAACATTTCCTCGCACTTATATCTCTTATCAAGGATAACAGATGAAATTCTGTCTTTTTCTTTACGGAGCAAAGAACAGCATGGGAGGTTTCCATTTCAAGTAGCAAGACTGCAGGAGTGGAAGTCTGAAACCTTCTCTCCTTTCCTTGCATAGCCTTGGTCTGCATTGGAGTCCTACATGATCCTGGGAGATCAGCAACCATCATTTCTTATTTAACCTCCAGTGAGCCTCTTGCAAGATCACTGTAACACAGTCAAAATGTGATTCCTGCTACCTATAAAGATATGGATGTATGGATAGCAATTGGACAGTAATTCATCATTCTAACACACCATATATATTGATAGTATGTGCTATCTTACTAGCCCTATATCTTTGAAGAGTAGAATCATAGAATCATAGAGTTGGAAGGGGCCACACAGGCCATCTAGTCCAACCCCCTGTTCAATGCAGGATCTGCCCTAAGCATACTAAAGCATCCAAGAAAAGTGTGTATCCAACCTTTGCTTGAAGACTGCCAGTGAGGGGGAGCTCACCACCCCCTTAGGCAACCTATTCCACTGCTGAACTACTCTGACTGTGAAAATTGTTTTCCTGATATCTAGCCTATATCGTTGTATTTTCCTGATATCTAGCCTATATTGTTGTAGTAATTAACAGTGAAATCTTATCCAGAGTTACTCCAGTCTATACCTACTGAATTAAATTCTGCCAATTACTGCAACTGTGAACCATTTTGTGTGTGCTTTTTCCTAAGAATGTGCCTCAATTTCTATAATTCTAGGTTGTTAGTTCCTTAGAGTTTTTTTTACAAGTTCTGCCCACATTAAATTTTCCCAATTCTGCATAACTAGATTGAATAGCGCTCTGTGACAAACACTACCAGTGCTTTCAAAAGACCTCTCCAATTTTCAAAAGGATTGTCAGCACAAAATATCATTAGTGGCTGGATATTTTATTTTCAGTTTTCTACCCTACCCCCAGGGGATCTTACACTTGCTATTTTGAGAATGGTAAACTGCTGGGAAGAATATTATTCTTTTCACAGATTACTCTTCTTAGATGAGATTTACACATTTTAGACATTTATAACGTCCCAGGACGAGCCTAGCAAGCCCAATAGTTTTAAAAATAATTTTATGAACACTTGTTTCAGCTTCATGAAGCATCATACATCTTATTCTAAATGGGTCTGGTTTCCTGTCAAGATTAAATCAAGAGTGCCACTTCCAGTTGGCTCTATGGCTAGTTCATCTAAGATAAATTATATATTGAAGTTGCAGTCGTAAGAATACTTACCCAAGAAAACCCTATTGAAAAACATGGGGCCAATCTCTAAGCAGACCTGCTCTGTGTGTTTATTATGACTTGAATATGCATATACTCAGTCAAGGACAGGCAAGTTGAAGTAACCCATTCTTACATTTTCACCTTTGGGAGATTTCTATATGAAGACCACTGTCAGAGTTTTTCTCATGGGAACAATTCCAGATTAAGTTCTAAGTCTGGTGTTTATATTCATGTGATTCTTTGAATAAGCTGGTTCCTTTTAGGTTTTCTAGCTTATTGGACTCTATGCCATCTCTGATTTGTACACTAAAACTCACTAATACATATTTCCAAATTCTCTCAGTTTTGTTGAAAAATTCAGGAATAACCATATCTCAAAGAGTTTTGCAATTCTACCATGTTTCTGGTATCTCCGATTTACCTAGGGTCACTGTGAATATCAATCATTCTAGTGTCCCTTCAAAAAACCGCATACAAATCCTTGGAGGTCTCCCATCCAAATACTAGCCAGGGTCAGACCTGCTTAGCTTCTAAGACCTGACTTGCTTGGGCTATCCAGGTCAGGAAGTAATACATAATGTGAAAAATCTCTCCCTGAGACCATGGAAATCTGAGGCCAGTCTGAGTAGAGAACAACACTGACTTTGATGGACCAAGGAACTAATTCCATATAAGGCAGATTCCTCTTTTCATGTATTCACTTGTACAGGTGATCTACACTGCTCAAGATGTCTATGTTGTTTCAGAAATTGTACTGTCTTTAACTAGTAACTGAAACATAATGGGTAGCTCTCAGTCTCCTTTCTCCCATATGATCTATCTACTTGGGTTATCTTCACAGGTCTAGCCATCTGAGGCTAGTTGCATGGCAACCCAAGAAAGGGTGTTTTTGATCATGGTGCTGAAACTTTGGAACTCTCTTCCCTGGGAAATCTGTCTGTCTCCCTCAGTCATTGTCTGCTGTCAGCAGGCGAAGAAGATGTTTCAGCTTCTTTTGGCATACCCCTGGAAAACTTTTAGTGTTTCTCCTCCTTGATTATATCATATTTGCACATTTATATGTTCATATTTAACAAAACTCAAACTCAACATCAAGAAAACGAAGATTGTGGCATCCGGCCCTCTCAATTCCTGGCAAATAGATGGGGAAGAAATGGAGGTAGTAACAGATTTTATTTTCCTGGGCTCCAAGATCACTGCAGATGGGGACTGCAGCAAAGAAATTAAAAGACGCTTGCTCCTGGGGAGGAAAGCTATGGCAAATCTAGACAGCGTCCTAAAAAGCAGAGACATCACCCTGCTAATGAAAGTTTGTCTAGTCAAGGCTATGGTCTTCCCAGTTGCAATGTATGGCTGTGAAAGTTGGACCATAAGGAAGGCCGAGTGTCAAAGAATTGAGGCTTTTGAACTCTGGTGCTGGAGAAGATTCTTGCGAGTCCCTTGGACTGCAAGGCGAACAAACCTGTCAGTCCTAGAGGAGATGAGCCCTGCCTGCTCCTTAGAAGGCCAGATCCTGAAGATGAAACTGAAATACTTTGGCCACCTCATGAGAAGGAAGGACTCCCTGGAGAAAAACCTACTGCTGGGAGCAATTGAGGGCAAAAGAACAAGGGGACGACAGAGAATGAGGTGGCTGGATAGAGTCACTGAAGCAGTTGGTGCAAACTTAAATGGGGTTCGAGGAATGGTAGAGGACAGGAAGGACTGGAGGATCATTATCCATGGGGTCGCGATGGGTTGGACACGACTTTGCACCTAACGACAACAACAACAAAACAGTTTAAAAACAGGCAAGCATATAAATAGACCACAATAACAGAAGAGGAGAAAAACAGTTTACTAGAACTAGTCTTTTGATGTTTTAAATGTTTTACTGCCTTGCAGTTTGTCATCTTGGTGGTCCCATCTGGATGCAAATAAAATGTTTTAGCTAGCTAAATAAATAGCTTTTCAAGTGTTAACACTTGCATATCCTTCGGGTAGGAAAAAGCGGCATATAAGAACCAACTCTTCTTCTTCTTCTTCTTCTTCTTCTTCTTCTTCTTCTTCTTCTTCTTCTTCTTCTTCTTCTTCTTCTTCTTCTTCATAATATACATGCTTTAATATTACAAATCTTCAGTGGGAGTGGTTACCTGCTGTTGCTTTCATTCTACTTTAGCTCCTGTGAAAGTACACATCAACTGAGTGGCAGCAGACTGAACCACAAAGAAGTCAGAGTTTTCTCAACATCAGTTCTTTGCCTTATGTTTGGACTGGACAAGTTTGATGGACAATAAAATAACGTTACACTGATTTCACCCAGCTGTTGTCATTGCTATTTTCTTCCTTTGACAATTTATCTTTGACATTAGCTCTTCACTTTTGCTCAGAAGCACTGTGGACATTTTCATAAATGCGAAAGAATAAAATCCCAGTTAACAAAGCTGCCTGTAAAGAGTGTCTGAGGGAAATGGATCACAGTTTTATTGTTACATTCATTTAAATCAATGTAAAAGAGTGATTGAGTATTCTGCTGTAGTTCTTCATAAATTTGGCCAGGAGAATTTGGAAAGGCAAAAATTGTTTCAAAGCTGCCACCAACTGTTACACTTGCAAATTGCAATCCAAGGAATTTATTCTACATTGAAATCCTTATTGCCGTATTCTTTAATATATTGTACAGGTACAAATTCTAGCTTACATGGCATCTCCCATGGTTAACATGCAATATAGAAAAGCAAGAAAAATGTCCTGCTTTTGAATAGCTCCAAATCATAGGTCTTAAATGTTGATGCATTATATGTTTTCATTTAAACTTTAAAGGTTCTGTATAGATTGCTTCCAGATTTGTAAAACTGACTCAGGCATATCCTTTGGACTTTATTGAATCAAATTCCCCAACTTTATAGTGTATTACTTAACCTGGGTTTTTATTTCTTCCTATAATTAATTTCTACTTTAGCAGATCAAACCACAATACCAAATGCCTTGACACCCATAATATGATCTAATTGTAGCATTGGATTCAAAGGGTCACTAAGGCATGGCTCATGCAAACATCAAGACAATGCAGTAATTGTTCCAGGGCTATATAATCACAAACTGTGGGTATGGTACTGCATGGGTGAATGCTTCCCCAAGGAAAAAATGTCTAGCTGCATATACCAATCAAGCATCTTAAAGAGAAATCAAGGATAAAGCTTGTACTCTAACACTTAGTTTTGAGTACAAATGGGATAAATATTTAGCCTCTTATGGTAGTCTAAACTGTTATAGCTCAGGAACTGTTATCATGACATCTAGGTAATTCTACTATTTAATTCTATGTTTGGGAGTAGGGACTTCAATTTTTCATTCTTCAAGGTAGATGGTTTATCAGGTTCTATTTGTTTTTGACAAAAGGAGGTTCAGGCTATATTAAATAACTGATCTCTACTTTTTAAACTTGGCCTGCACAATTTATATTGCACCTAGCAAAATGCAACCCACAGCCGTGGAGTGTTACCCACCTACCAAGAGACAAAGAAACCAACTCTTTTAATTGCTTCTTAGGGCAGCAAAGACATGACTTTCCAAGCCCTCAATATATAGTTTGTGGGATTAATCACAACAGGTCATAAAGCCCTCTATTAAACTATTTTTTTCCTCCACTGTTCATGTGACATTGTTTATAGTCAGAAGTGAAGGTTGACTGACCTTTTAGCTACTGATGCACTACTACTACTTTTCACAAGCTGCAATTCTGCTTAAGAATTGCAGCTTAAGAATTGCTGCTTAAGAAAGTCAGTTTAGAAAGCCACAAAAGAACTGCTTATGTACTAGAAACACTTATGTGAACAAATTTGTTGATCAAAAACAAGCCTTTATTTTTGCTACATAACTCCAAATACTCTGGTTTCTGTCTAAGTCTAAAAGCATGCGAGGAATAAGTACAAGTCTTTACCACAAGTCACTATTTCAAAAACAATTCCAGTTAGGTGATGTGTTTTACCTAGTTCCATGTGTCCCCAGCTTGATTAACAGAGTGCTGAACTGAACCACTCTAATTCATGCAAATTAATAATCCAAGCCCAGACATTTGTAGAGGCATGGTTACCTAAAGTGAAGGAGAAAACTTCTCTTCTGTTCAAGCAACATATGCTTTCAGATGTTACAATGATCTATCTCATTCTATGTTATCATACAAATTCTTTGGCTCAATATGACTGCCAATCAGGTGCTATAAACCTTGAGGCCAACACAACGCCATGCCTCAGCATGAGCATCACAAAATAAACCCAGTCCAGGTACAGTTTTGCAAATGTAAATAAGCTCTGCACTCATGAGTTGCTGCAAAGGCAGCCAAACTATTTTGCAAACAACCCATGGAAGAGGGACAGGGGAATTGTGATTATTATTTTAGCAATTGCTCCAGGACACCTTTAATGTGTAACTTGGTCAACATTTTGAGAGATCTGCTTGCAGACAACATGTTCCACTGTATACACCTGCTGCCTCCTAAATGTCTCCATCATGGCATGGATGTCTTCCTCTGCTTATCCCCCCCCCCAAAAAAAAAAAACCCTTCTAATTCTCACAATGTGGGAAACATCTATTGACCAGGGGGAAGGAAGGAACAGGATCTTTATCGACAGAAGCAGAAGCACCTATTAAGATCAGGATTACCTATTTTATTGCTCTCATAAAAAGGGAAAGTGATCATAACCTTAGTTGGTTATTCTGCCACATGCTTCAGTTTCCTTGACAGGAGCCCTCCAGGAGACTGCAGTTGTTTACAGCTATTTGTGAGCACTGCCCTGTAAATAATATAGCCAAATCAATTAATGTTTCACATCTTCTGTAATACAAGGCATTAAAGTTTTCGGAAAAGAGAATGGGAGTCAACATTTACTTTTTAAGTTAAAGCTCATTCCCTTGCTTTTTGTTAACTGGTTAAACTAGCAATCAAAATCCAAGTGATAAATCTAGGTCTCTGAGGAGAGATAGCTCCTGTCTCCACACCCAAATGGAAGAGGAGGACACACAGTTACCTCACAAAGGATGCAAAGTTGTGATGCTGGGTAATTTTTGGTCCTAGGCTAGTCACCCTGAGTCGTTCCATGACTGCACGGGGTAGCATTTGGCCCGCTTCCACCTGTCCACCCTGGATTGACACAAGGTAACTAATGGGCAGGAAGTGGAAACATCCTGTCATTTGTTTAGGTCGTTGATCATTGTGATGTGGCAAGAACTCCCCAGTCACCTTCCAGTGCACTCCCCCTCCAAGTCTGAAATGATTTTTGTAAAATAATTACCAAAACCATTACAACACACACAAGGGGGTTAGAAAAAATGGGCACCATTCCTCCCCCCCCACGCAGACTGTTCCAGGTCTCATTAAAACCAGGAAAACCAAACATGTGAGGGGTTTGGGATTTCTTTCTTTCTTTCTTTCTTTCTTTCTTTCTTTCTTTCTTTCTTTCTTTCTCTTTCTTTTTCATTTTTTTTTTTGCTATTTTGTTACTTTGGAATCGCATTATAATACGATCCAGCTTTTTAATTTTAAGATTGTGAGGGTAGATGACAAAAGTGACACTTAGGGGGGAGGGTACAATAGCCCAACTGGGGATGGCCTGGCTTTTCTGCAGACACACGGCCCAGGCCCAACATCTGCACTGTTGAAGACCAGGGCAAAAATTTTAACCCTGCATTCCTTTGCTGCAGGCCAAACGAGGACCTGAGACATGCCAGGCCTGGGACTGCCCCAGCTTGGGCCTGCTTCGATCTGGAAGTGTGCATTAGCCCCGACCCCAACAGACAGTGCAGCAAGCCAAATCCCTTGGGCGGAAGCATTCACAGGGAGAAATGCTGATAGCTTTTTGGCTTGAGGGTTGGGAGGAAGTTTTTCATCTCTTCTACAATCGGTTGATGGACAGACATTTAAGCAGCTGGCTGTGGAAGAGCTTGGAGAAGCACTGGTTCAACCAAGCAGGCAGGACAGCCCCTGAGAGCACAAGAACAAGATAAAAGTGAGCCCTACTTTACTCCTATTTACTCTTCAAAGTGGGGATAATGACCTTGATCTACTTTACAAGTCAATAAATGTATGGGGGCAGCTGTGCAATCCTAAACAGTGTCATGTTTTAACTGTGCAATCCTAAACAGCATTATATGGTTCTAAATTCATTTATATTATTTTTATTATATATTAAGGACAAAGCCGATTGTATTCAGGAATACAAGAGGCGCTAGATTCGGGGGGGTGGGGGTGGAAGAACTCTGCAGATGGCCTCTTCCTCCCTCCAGGACCTGGAAAGGCTGCAGGCTGGAGGCCCTGGCCTGGGAACTCACCGGCAGGGACAGCTCTCACGCAGCAGGGATCTGCAGCCTCCGAGCCTCAGAGGGAAGTGGAAGGAAGAGGGGGTGGTCAGGGGTGGGGGACGGAAGGTGATTGGCTGGCTGCTGGACAGACAGGGAAGCTAGTTGGAGGAGGAGGAGGCACTCAAGGGCGGGACAGCTGCCCTGAATGGGTGTGAAGCACTGAGTGGCACTTAAGCCATGAGACCAGCTCCTTACCGGAAATATTAAGTGGGATAGATTATGAGGGCAAGTTTCAACCAAAGTTTTTTTTTTGGGGGGGGGGCTGGCAAGATGACCCCTTTACAGCTTACACTATTACCAAATTGATCCATTGTAATGATTCCTTCTTATGGTTTGAATTTCACAACTCTTTCTGCTTTAATCTAGTTACCCAAAAAGATATCTTTGCCAATGTTTCTTAAAGATTGATTTCTGAGGAAAATAAGAGGCAAGGCAGTACGGCAGTTGCACAAAAGACAGCACAGGTCAAGAGCAGAGTGGACTGTAATAAAAGAAAAGTCTCTAAGGGGGACTTACATTAAAGTAAACTGAAGAAAGAACAGCAGACGCAACAAAGAAGAGGCTGAATAGGGAAGCGAGGCATTCATGAGTCTAAAGAGAACGTTCCTTTGTAAAGCAGCTGAGAACAGATAAAAATATGTAGCACCCTCAATTCAAATAAAGCAGACTGATTAGTGTTTGAAAAAAAATGGAATATCAGGTTATGAGCTTTTGTGAGCAGTGACTCTTGAAAGCTCATACCTGCCACAAATTTTGTTAGTCTTTACAGTGCTACTGGACACTTGCACTTTACTAACCATCAGGATAGTTCTGCTTTTCCTTCTCTGAGAAGATAAAATTTAAGGCATCCATTATGTTTTATTTTTGAGCAATTCCCCCTGGAGACTTGTGACAATGATGATAGGGGAGGCAGCACTTTTTGATTTGGGTTTTTTAAACAGCAAATTGTGATCCAGAACTCAAGAAATTCCAAAACACACCAGTGCAATATCCACACACCACTGGATTTTGTGCTGCAGTGTAGTTCAGTCCTATGGAGGATTATACCAGTTTAAGCCTATTAAAATTCATTTATGCTAAATTCCAGTCTGCATTTCTCACTGAGACATAAGGCCTGTTACACAGGGTAAGTCAATACAATCAACAAGATATACATTCAATAAACAAGGTAATAGGATTAAAATTGCAGAAATATGATACAAAACTGAAACAAGGCATAAGTATTAACATGATACGTTAAATGGTGCAGAAATTACACAGTAGGATAATACAGTAGCAAATATGTCAACAGCAGTATAGACAATAGACTTTTCCCTTCTCTTGGTTGTAGTGGTTAAGAGCGGCAGCTTCTAAACTAGCAAACTGGGTTTGATTCCCTGCCCTTCCACATGCAGCCAGCTGGATGACAGTCTTGTTGGAGCTGTTCTCACAGAGCAGTCCTGTCAGAGCTCTCACAGCCCCACCTACCTCCCAGGAAAGAAGTTGTGGGGAGAGGAAGGAAAGGTGATTACAAGCCACTTTGAGACACCTTCAGTAGTGAAAAGTGGGAAATAAAAACCAACTCTTTTTCTTCTTAGCATCCTTCTGAACCATTCCATTATAGCAGTGGTTCTCATCCTTCCTAATGCTGCGACCCTTTAATACAGTTCCCCCAACCATAATATTATGCAAGTGTTCTTTCACAGAAATTAAACAGAAACTGATCAATGGTGTGAAGATCCATTGTTCATGATTGTATATAAATTGTTTTTTCCCCCAGGGTTTCTCAGTTCAGTTCTGCCTCTTGTCCAACCATGTTGATCTTGCTCTTTTCCAGTACTCCTGACAGACAAACACTCTATCTCGATCTACTCTGCAAGGCTGTTGTGTAGATGGCACCCCCACCCCTGGCCAAGCTGCTTACCCTGCCCCCTGTGAAAGGGTTGTTCGACCCCCAAAGGGTTCTGACCGCCAGGTTGAGAACTACTGCACTATAGTATGCCCTCCTAAACAATTCCATTTTATTTAGTTTGTGAAATGTCAGGAGAGTGTGAATTTCCCTGGCTTCCTCAATCAGGCCAAATGGTGGGGGCCACAATAAAGAAAGCATGAGTAAGGGCAGTTGTAGATTTTGCCCATTGGCAGGGTAACCCTCCACAAGTGAGTGAATCTAACATAGTGGCACATAGGAGGAGAGGCAGACAACCAAATGTCATGAAGGGCTTTGATAGCCAGAGCTTTAAATTGAATCAAGACAAACAAGTAGTTTTGTGCTTCAACAATCTGACATTGTGCAGTGAAGAAGTGGAGGAAACAAGGATTCTTACAACATTGGGATGCTACAGAACTGAGAAAGGCACTAAGCATCTTTGCCAAACATTAGATGCACTTTTTAAAAAATCCCACCCACAAACTTATCACCTTCCCACATGAGCTGAAATGAA
This sequence comes from Paroedura picta, assembly GCF_049243985.1. Taxonomy (NCBI): domain Eukaryota; kingdom Metazoa; phylum Chordata; class Lepidosauria; order Squamata; family Gekkonidae; genus Paroedura; species Paroedura picta. The sequence continues at coordinate 140,658,895 of NC_135369.1, forward strand.
TACCTATCAACTCTCTAATGGTGCATAGGATTGCACTATTAAAGCTGAAATTTTAAAATTTGCTCTTTGTATGCCCCTGACCAGTCTTCTTGACCAGCCTGCAGAAATTCTTAATGGTTTGTTCATGCTCGAATGCCATCTAGTCCCCTTTTATCCAGCCACTGCCTCTATATTACATACAGCAATTAATTAAATATCTTCTTTCACAGTTAATCTATCTCCTTCTTCAGATAAAGGTAATAAATGGCAAGTCATTAATACAGATTACTCAAAGGTTCAGGGCCACCTAGTCTACCTTTGCATACACAGCTATTGTTGCTATTACTTGTCCAAGTGACTTGATTTACCCAGCTCTGTAGTTAAAGCTTAATTACAGTGCTTGGTGAATCAAGTCATTTGGATATGTTTTAGTCATGGCAGGTTGCCCCACCTCTTCCTGCACCCACATGGGGGAGCATTTGGCCCAGTGCACCACATCTGCCCCCGATTTGTACTCCTGCATGAGAGCTGGGTCAGTGAAGTTCTCAGTGCATAAACGGTCTATGAGAGGTAAACTAGTACTGATTCTGCATGGGAGTGACCGCTCTGGGCTGCTGCTGGGAGTTTGCAACAGGGCCGTTTGCCCTGCTGCTTCCCGTTTTCCTAATGGGTGACCATTTTCAGTGATGGAACCCATCCACCCTGGATTTCTGCCTCTATGTATAGCAACTGGCATAGAATGGTTCCATGCATGGGGGGGGGGGGCAGCATTTTTTTTAAATTTCACACAATTGAGGTTGTGTAACAACAGAACCCCACCTTCATGAACTTTTTTTTTTATGCCCCATTTGGCTCTGCACTGCTGCAAAGTGCCTCAGAGCTGACTGGGGCATTTTGGGTCCCTTCCGGAATGCCGTAGGTGAGGGAGGAACCAGGCCTGGAAGGCTGACTCTTCCCCTTCCACATGGGCCTGTGCTGGGATAGGCCTCATTGGTGTTCAAGACAGAAAAGGGAATGTGGAAATATCCACATTCCCTTGTCACAGGCAACAGACAGCCTAAAACATGCCAGGCCCTAGACGGGGCCATGCTAGTGCCAATGAAATGTGGATGCAGGGATTAGCCCCACTGCCATACAAGTACCAGCCTGGTCTTTTTGCCCCATGTGGAATTAGTCTAGGTGGACCAGATGAAGCCCAAACTGAATGCACTCAAGAACTGAACCAGTATTATAAACCAACACCAAACAAATATTGCTGAGGAGGATGATCATAAAAACAAATACACAACATTTCTTTAAAAAACTGAGGCTACACTAGTATGTTGGCTGTGAATAAGGTCAACTGAACACACTGGAGCTTATTTCTTTGCAAATATCTATAGGATTGCTTTGTAAAATGTTCTTAAAGGAAATTCGGCCTCAAGATGAACACTGATTCTTGCCATTACTATTTTCTGGTCAGTCAGCTGCAGCTTCTCCTGGGCACAAAAGATCTAGCCACTGTCATTCATGCACTGATTACATCTGGATTAGATTACTACAGTGTGTTCTACGTGGGGCTGTCCTTGAAAAGTGTTTGGAAACTTCACTTGGTTCAGGCAGGATGTTGACTGGAATGGGCCACAGGAATGGGCCACATATCACTCCAGGCTTGGCCAGTCTACACTGGCTCCAATCTATTCCAAGTGCAACTCAAGGTGCTGGTGATAATCTTTAAAGGCCTGCATGGCTTGGGGCCAACATATCTGAAAGACTGCCTGCTCCCTTACAAACCTACCCGACCACTATAGTCATTGTTCATGTCCCTGCTGTTGCTCAGGAAAGGGCCTTCTCAGTTGTACAACTGAAACTCTGGAACTTTCCATCCAGAGAGAGACTCACCTGCCTCTTTCTGTTGTCTTTTTCTGCCAATAAATGAAGACTTATATTTTCATTTCAGTGTTTTTTTAAGGTGTGTTTTCATTAGTTATGTTTTAGTTACCTTGGGGGTCTTGACAAGGAGCAGAAAGGCAGACCATAAGAATTTAATTAATTCAGATGCTCTTAAAATTGTTCTGTAACACAAGCCCACCATTGTGTGATATAAAAGGGAATGTAAACATATCTTGTAGATTTCTGAGTCACCCTTCTGGAAGTCTCTGTGAATGCTACAGATATTAAACTGTCTTCCACAAGAAACTCCACTCAGTATATGTGGTTCAGGGTGTGGATTGTTAGTGGGCATCGCCACTATCTTCTCAGGATTTGCAGTTCTGAGGCACCGGCTGCCAAGCTATCTGACCTGTATACTAAAGGCATCTGCAGGAGTATATGGGACATACCTTTCTTCAGTTGTATGGTTCCCTGGTTACTGGCAAATTACTCCCAACACTCTCCCATTATCCATAAGTTAAACACAAAAGTCTACCACAGGAATGTCATCCTAAATGTAATATCCTCTGAGGTTTAAATCCTTGGAGCCTTACTTAAAAAGTTAACCTGGAAATTCATCACAAAATATTAAGTGCTGACATCCCATTAGGCCTTCTACTGTTTCTATTTGTTTAAAGTTACCAGATCAAATAAAAGACGGTGAAGAGTCCTGGCATCCAAAACAGAGAACAGCTGTTCCACCTCCAGGAACTGCGTTAGTAAGAGATCCTTTAAAACTAACGATGCCTGACAATTTAAATCTCATTGATCTTTTCATGCTATTCTATTCTTAATTTATATTCCAGGAGAGTTTGTGCTCGCATCTATGAATAAGGTACTCTGATTATCTGCTCAAGTATATTTTTAAGTCTATTGTTGTGGGCTTGCCCAGGATAGTGATTCTGAGTATGTATCATTAAACTATCCCTTTAAAATGATTGATAAAGTGTATGCCTTACCTGGCAGGGCTTTTCCATGCTCCACGACATGACAGAAGCCATATTCCCAAGAAAGTGTGCCAGGGAGGAGGGATGCTTGCATGCCCCTACAGGACCATTAGCACAGTCCTTTTCAGGGTACCCCTTCCCTCAGGTGAGGGATAGCATACCCTAGTGTGTTAAGCTGGCTGGCAGCTATGCCACTGTGCCTTTGGATCAGCTCACCAAGGAAACTTGAAGAATGCATCCACAGGCAGCAGCAAAGCAGTGACAAAGCATCATTGTCTATAAGTTGGAAAACACAACAAGAAGGGAAGTAAAGCCACTCTTAAAGCCCAGTGGCCAAGCAGGATAAGCATAAGGAGACTGAGTGCAAGCAGGAAAAAGAGGAGGTCCAGATGTTCTGGTGGGTAAACTGGAGGGCTGCAGAGTGGATTTTTGGATGGTTAGGTGGATAGGGAACCAGTTAGAAAACCACATCCAGAGATTGTTAATCAATGGTATTTCATCAGATTGGAGGGAAATGAGTGATGGGGAGCCACAGGACTCAGTACTGTATCCAGGTCATTTTTATCAATGATCTGGATCAGGTAGTGGAAGGGCTGCTCATAACATTTGCAGATGACGCCAAATTGGGAGCAGTAGCAAATAGCTGAGAAGATATAGAGTTCAAAGAGATCTGAACATGCTGGAAAAGTGGCAAATGAGAAGAAGATGTAATAAGGATAAGTACAGAATTCTACACTTGGGACACAAAAATGAGAAGCATGCATACTGAATGGAAGATACACTTCTAGGTAGCAGTGTGTGTGAATATGATCCTGGGGTACTTGTGGACTGGAAGCTAAATATGAGCAGACAGTGTGATGCGGTGTGATGTCAAAAAGGTGAACACAGTCTTGAGCTGTATTAACAGAGGCATTATATTAGAATCGCAAGATATTGTTGTTCCACTGCATGTTACTTTGATCAGACTTGAGTACAGTGTGCAGTCATGGAGGCCTCACTTCAAAAAGGATGTGGACAAAATTGAGAGAGGGGAAAAGGAGAGTGATAAGGATGATCCAGGGCCAGGGGACCAAGCCCTATGAGGAAAGGCTGAGAGATTTGGGAGTGTTCAGCTGAAGACAAGGAGGCTGAGAAGGGACATGATTGCTCTCTTTTAAGTACCGTATTTGAAAGGTTGTCATTTGGAAGAGGACAGGGAGTGGTTTCTGTTGGCAGCAGAGGATAGGACTCACAGTAATGGGTTTAAACTACATGAAGAACGGTACCAACAAGATATCAGGATATCAAGATATCCCCCTCACTGGCAATCTTTAAGCAGTAGCTGGACATACTTATCCTGGATGCTTTAGGCTGATCCTGCATTGAGCAGGGGTTGGACTAGATGGCCTGTATGGCCCCTTCCAACTCTACAATTCTGTCAGAAAAGCAGCGGAAATGGGAGGCAGATCTCCTCGTGCCACTTTTCATGACTGAGGGTGAAGTGAGGTTAAGAAATGTTTTCTCTGTCAGGGAAAATCTCTGAAAAACATTTGAGGAATGCCAGTTCCCAGGTGGAACCTTGAAAATTCTCTGGAATCAGTTCTCCTGGAGAAAATAGCTGTTTTGGGGTGTGGCTCTCACAGCATTACACTCCAACGAGGTTCCTCCTTGCCCCATGGTCTCCAGATATTTCCCAGCCCAGAGCTGGCAACCCTAGACTGTGGCCTCACTATAACATTTACCAGGATTTTCACATGCAATCAGAGTTGCCAGCAGATTAAACTAAAACATGGCAAACTCACTTTCTCATGTATAGGAAGCGGCTTCCCTGTATGACAGGATCACACCACAAATTAACCTCTACATTTCAGTTATAGTCCCATACAATGGACTAAGTAATGTGCTATGTGAAGGCAAAAGGATTAAAATGATATCTTCCAGTTTCATTTCATCTGCCTTGCTCAGCATAAACCTTAAGCTCAAAATCCAAAATCATTTACTTCTTAACAGAGATGAAGATAACTGGAGCTTGGGAGGAGAGCAGAAAGCAAATAGAACGACTCTGCTGTTGTTGTCATTTTAAATAGCACACTGTAATCCTGCTCCTTTGAGAAAATTATCTTTTAATCCTGAAGCAAGAATTATACTACTTTTACAGTTGGGCAACTATTTTGTGAATGTACATTTTCAGCTTCAGTAAACACTGAGGGAAGAATGATAACAGTGGACGATAAGAGTAATGAACAAGCTGAACATCCAGAAAAAATATCCCTATTCACTCCTGTAATTAAAATACTGTGAAGTGAACCTATTTTTATACTTGAAGTATAGCATCTTTAGAGACCTCCTTTGTTAGGGCAAGTACATAGTCCTTTCTGCCATCTGATTGTTCCAACCATGTTCAATTTAATTTCTATCTTCACTAACTGAGCAATATTTGCTGCCTCCTGATGACAAAATAAATGCATCAGAGTGAAATGAAACTTTTAATGTAACTCCATGACATGAGCACTGTGACATGAGCACATGAGCACCTATGACTGTTTTTATGACTTACTACACTACCAAAGGTGTTCTTAGGAATGGACGTACCAATGGCCATATAAGTGCAGCATCACAAAATATGTACCTGGCAGAAACATTATGCCAGTAAAACAGGAAGAAACACTGTAATCAAGATGTTAGCGATATTCATCCCAATTCAGCAAGGAAAATGTATACATTGAAGCAGTATTCTACAGATAAATATAATCATTGCATCATAATATCATCATACCCCTCCTGAAATGATTGGATAAATCTTTTGATGAGAATATAGAATAACTGCATATCAAAAATCACCAGTTTATCCATGGCTATTGACCTACTACTTGGGCTGGATCTGGTATCTATGTCTTGCTCTCCTAAGATGTTTTATGATGATGACACACAAAAATACATGGAATCTTCAATTGCTTTGCTTTTCTTGGATTACTAATAATCTCTTTTTAACTGCATGAAAAACAAGACATTTTTGCAAATGGTTTGGATTCCGTCAAGTGACAGTGGTGGCTCAGATTTCATGGATAGGAGAAATAGGCCCTAAGGAACAGACCTGAGTTTGATTTCGTACAAACCAGTTAAGGATCACTCTCTGGGCATTTCTGTACATCGAAAGAAATAGCGTCATGCTAGCGCCATGGCATAATTCTCACCTCCCAGCTCTCTCCCTCCCCTCTGCCGCCTTCTCATGCTTCTAATCACTCCACACACCAGCTTGAAATGGCAGAAGAGAGGAATGCAATGTACTTAAGACTCTCCTCCACCTGTCAATCAAGCCAGGCAGCCAATCACCTTTCTCCCTGTTTTAACAGGCCCGCTATGCAAGCTAATTTTTAAAAGTAAAACTTGTCACCCTTTTAAAAAAAGCACTTGGATTTCTTCGGAAGACAGACAAGGACGGCTCAGACAAGACTGTGGCATCCACAGAAGGGTGAGGGGGCAGGCTGGGTAGGGGGGTGAGATGGGAAGGGCAGTCCATCTTGCCGAGGGGGTTGGGGGGATGACTTGTGCTTTGGGAAAACAGTTGCTTTGTATCTGCTTATCTGGAGGCAAGATCTTCTATGTCAGATTCCCCTCCCCCATGCTCCAAGCCCAAACAACCCACAGAGGATGTGAGAGGCTTCCAACTGTAGCTGCAATTCAAATAGCTCTCTCTCTCTCTCTCTCTCTCTCTCTCTCTCTCTCTCTGGCAGGCAGGCAGGCAGGCAGGCAGGTTTCACCATTCCTATCAGCCATTCCTTCTTTAACTCTTGCAGGGCCGGTGAGCACACATGTTTGTTGACAGTTCCCTCTTTGCCTAATCATTGCAAACTTGCCTCTCGCAAGGTTTTGAGGCTGTGTGACTGATTTGCTTGTGTTTGGGATGTCTGGGGCTGCCCTTGGTTCTGTCTAGTATTATTCAAGCGTCTGGGTGACCTCCTCTTGATCCGTGAGGGTAGCAGCTGTCAGGTTGGATCAGTCTGATCTGCTCGGGACAGGACTTTGTGAGGACAAAGTGTAAAAGGAGGCTCTGTTTATATCTTTGTGTGTTAACTGTTGGGAAAAAAAATTTTTTTGCTTTGCCTGGGCAATTTAACATGTGTTCGTTGCTCCAGGCAGGTTGCTTAAAAAAAGAAAGAAAATCCCGATCCCTGGAAGAAAGGAGAGGGAGGCAGGTGCGAGGGTGAGCACTAAAGGCGGAGACAGCGCTACTTTGGCTCTCCACATTTCCTTGGCGTGTGGCTTGCTGGATGCTCTCCTCTAACTTGCACTAAATAGTTGGGGGAATCCACTTCTTGAGATTCTTCAACTATCATTTTGAAATGGAGGATGTATCTTCCAGTTTGCTGCTTGGATTCTGGATGTTGGCAACATTGTGCAAAACACCAAAAAAACATGGTGTCTGTATAAGGTGAATATTTCACTGTTTTAATCAGTTGCGGAATGGCCCTCTGAATACATCTTTATTGTTCCATGTAGAAAGTCTGATAAAGTGTTTATCAGTACAATCCTAAACACATCTACCAAGAAACCTAATCCAGCCTACTCCAATCTCAGAAGCTTACTCTCAGGTTAGTATTCTTAGGACTGTACTGTAAGACTATGTGTGCATACATGTTTGTGCATGATGAGAAAGAATTTCCTTTGAAAGATATTTAGAGCCAAAATCAAAACCAGCCACAGTTGCCCCAAATAATTAAATTTCAGTTACTCAGACGGAGTAGTTTCTTGTTGACTGGTGATTTCAAATACTGACATTTAAAGAACATCAGCTTTATTTCAAAGTGAGCACTAGGGAACTTCACACATTCACTGGAGGATTGTTTTTTTCTTTTTTTTTCTTTTTTGGGCTGGCAAAGTCAACAAAATACCAATGCATTGATTTACATAGTGAAGGTTATCTATAAAGACCTGGAATTTCATTAATGGGATTGTAATGGTGAAAGTCACCCCAATAAAAGAATGTATACAAGTTTTAAAATGTAGTTGGAACTTAACTTGCATATAATGGTACTTACTAATCATGTAGGCATGTGGTATTAACCATAAACAACTGATTTATGGTAGATGACTTGTCTCAATGAAATGAAATAGGCCATTGTAAAATTTTCTGAACCACCTGATTTAGGCTGGCTAAACTAGAATATTTTATCATTCCACGGTAAGAACAATTATGATATATTAATTTATTTTAGCATATTAATACCCTGTTCCATTTCAAAAACCTCAGGTGCTTTTTTAAAACATAAAGCACTCTTCCCCCCTTTTTTTCTTTTAAAAATTAGCTGCTATATTTTGAGGTTTCCCTCAATCAGGTCCTTTCCCCTGTTTTTTAAAATAATCAACCAAAAGACTCTAGGTGCTTTATAAAAAAGGCTAATATCACCAAATATTAAAAATACAAAGATATATTATTGATGTAAGTTATACCAAGGAGTCACCTGTAACCCTTACTGAACATAGCAGTTCACACCCTGAGCAGAATATAGCCACTGTAGTCTTAAAATGGGCAATGGTCAGTGCAAGATCCTCCATGGCTCCAGACTGCAGCTGAGCAGGCCTTCCTGTGTTAATGAATGGCCACTCAGGCACAAGCTGAGTGGGGACACTGACCATCTAAAGAAATGTGCTTGCACATGAAATCTTATACCTTGGATACAATTCTGTTGGTCTTAAAGGTGCCATTATACTCAAACTTTGTTCCATCACACTTCTATCAGGGCCTATGGGCTTTAGGATTTGTTACAATATTCTACTGAGAGCTCTTCCAGATATCCTTGCATTGTCCCAATAGGTGGACAGATTCAAAACTGACCAGTTATTTCCTGTTCTTCAACATCTGCCTCCTTTCCCCGAACACCAAAAGCTGGCAGGGATTTCAGTGGGTTTCCAACAACACTTCACTCACGAACAATACTTATGAATGTCAATAGCAAGCATTCACGTCAGAAATGTAGTTGGTATGATCCTAAGCACTGCTGTATTTGATCACATTGCATAGGTCTCAGTTTGCTATTTAGAAGAAAATCCAGACACAAGAACCAGGGAGGAGGAGTTGTTATTCCGTGGGATTTGGTTCAAATCCCTACTCAGCCACATGTGACCTTGGGCTAGCAATCAGGTCCTCTAAACTGAAGTAGATAAGGAAGAGAATAATGTTAGCTGTCCAGAGCTCTATGACAGGATAAACATGTGACAGATTTGTTGAATTAAGAGCTAGTAATCTTCAGGTGTGTGTCTGTAAAATTCAGTACAAGTCACCAAATAATAGTTGCTTAAAAGCCAGGACAGATAGCTGGTACTTGTTTACTTGCCATGAATATATTGCACTCACATATATCATGGGAACTGTCTATATAAACACAATTTCATCCATATGGTTACAGTATTTTTATTCCACTTTTCCTCTAAGGAGCTCAGAACAGTATATTGTTTTTCCTTTGTTCATTTTATTTCTTCCACTATAGATCTCAAGCTGACATACATGTAGCTTCTTGAAGTTTTCTAGACCTGCTACTTATGAACATTGTGGTCTCAGAGTATTTCCTTATAATTTTCACAAAAGTCATGTGACATTAGGAAGGATGAAGGATTGTGATCCAATGATGGCAGAGCTGAGCTTCTGTTTTAAACCCTTGTTTCTTTAGGCCAAATCTAATCATTAGTCTAAGTACAAAATGGTAGGAAAAGTGCGTGGTGAACTGATAACTTGGCTGCAAACTACCTTGATTCACAGAACAAAACACAATCAGTTGAAAATTCTTACTATTCATCACCAGCCTTCTTCACAAAAGCTGCCTTTTCTAAACCGATGAATGATGGTTGAAAAACTTCTTGATCCTTTGGTGTAGTTAGAAAGTTGTGTTTTACCTTCATATCAAAAGGAGCTATATGTCTAGTTTGGTGGTGCTTGAGGGAATAACTAAGACCCTAATAAATTCATCATGTTGTCCCAGTAGTCACTGAAGATGCATCAGATGCCTGGTTCCATCATTTACCCTCCTGACTGCTAGATTCAGTATTTTATAATCCAACAAGCAAGTAGGAAAGATAAAAGGTATTCTCTACAGGGCTAAAGCAGAAAAATGAAGGACAATCATTGATGGGCAAGCCCATGGATGTAGGAGAGAAAACACTTTCTGGAATTTGCAGAATAGGATTGCAGGGACTGTTTTGTAAAATCCCTTATTAAATATGTATGTCTCTTTAAAATATAAACCCAGCAATGATCTCATCAGGGGCTTTTCAGGATGCTAAAGGGAACTGGTTTAGTTATTATATTCTTATGTATTCTACTTGTTCTGCAGGAAAATCAAGTTTAGGTTGCTAGGCTATCCAGAGAGGATAAAACGGAGAAGAGAACAACATAAGCAGCTTTGGGTCCCCATGGGCTGGAGAGTGGGGAACAAATGAATTAAATGAATTAAATAAATGAAATCCTTTCCTCAGAGCAACACGGGGAGGTAGGTTAGGCATAAGGGAAGGACCTCATCACCTGTGATATCACTAGCACTTGCCAATAATGTCATTGACATTCATGCAACCATTTCCTCATATTGTGGGAAGCTGGGAAGGGGAATTAGGTTTTTACAAAACATCACTCAGAAAATGCAGTCTTGCCACAAAAGTATGCTAGCTAGGAAGAGAGATCTGGATCCCCTGCAACAATTGAGTAGCCATGTTATGCACAATAAACTAGTCGTTCAGAAAGACCCTGGGATGGGGTGATCACAATACAGGAAAAAACAATCTACTATGCCAAGTATAAAGGAACTCTGCTATTGGAACTGATGTTATAAAAATTCAGTAGCATAAGGGATTGCGAGTTCTTTCTTCTAGCAGTCATGAAGCCACTATTGTTGATCCACAATAACAATCATTTTCTATGTAATTAAATGATCACAGAGAAAGTGCTCAACATGCAAATAGAAGCATAAAGATATTAATCCTTAATGTCTGCAGCATTTTAAAGCATCTAAAGCACTTCACATATTCTACCTTCCTGTAACTCTCCCAGTCTGTAACCCTGTGACATAGGGCAGTGCTATTATTACCCCCACACTGCAATGAAGCCACAGAGGACGGGTAAGAGAGAGGATCAAAGGGCCAAAGAGTATTAGTTTCTCAGCCACTGAGAAAGAGGGAGGGAAAGGAGAGGTGCTCTTCTACAGCTTGTGTTCTAGGTCATCAATTGGTGCATCTACAATAATGGGAAACTGTATTAGAACTGACATCCTAAATGTATTTATGGATATGTTATGGATCCAACCCAACCAATATTTTTTTCACAGTAGCTGCTGCAATGATGCAATAGGTTAGTGATCATTTCACTTGAGTCTTGATCCATGTGCACTGACTTCCAATTTGCTCTTGGGATCAATTAAGGGTGCTAGTATTGACTTTTAAAACCCTAAATGGCTTGGGACCAGCACATCTGAAAGATCACTTTTCCCACATGCAACTTATCTGATCACTTCAGAAGCTCTGTTTCTTCTGAGGTTAGATGGCGGACAACCCAAGAAAGGGCTTTCTTAAATCATTGTGCTGAAACTTTCCAGGTTTCCAGGATTCGTTATCCAAACTGGGCCTAGAGAAGGGGAAATTAGATTTAAAAAGGGTTCCAGTAAGGAGTAACACAGGACCTGGCAGTCTGTGTATACCAGGGTATATCTCAGTAGTGGTATCTCACAATAAAATTAGGAAGAGAATAAGAGAATTGTAAACACAAAAGGCTTTATTGCATACAAAATAAAGTGAAAGAGGTAAAAATGTAAACTTACACTGCACACATGAGAACTAATTCCCTAAGGCGGAGGTAGTCAACCTGTGATCCCCCAGATGTCCATGGGCTACAATTCCCATGAGCTCCTGCCAGCATTTGCTGACAGGGGCTCATTGTAGTCCATGAACATCTGGAGGACCACAGGTTGACTACCCCTGCCCTAAGGAAAACCTCAACACTCAGGCAAACCTCAACAAGGGGGGACATTTATAGAAGGTAGGAGGGAGGAAACTGGGAGGTTTGGAGGGAAGGGATATACAATCTGAGAGTCTGAGTTAAGGCCTGGAGAGGTCCAGGGCACAGAGAGACAAGGGGGGGAAAGGAGGCTACAATGCACTTGCTGGGGTGGTCAGGTAGTGAGAAAAAACTTGCCCCCTTTTCATTTACCTGGGATGGTCTTTTTATGTAGAAGAATCCCAGAGCTGGACATAGGAACCTCTTTTCCCAGGAACACCATTGATCCAAAATAAAAAGTTTAAATCTCACTGACTGGTTTAAAGTTAACTGCTGTCAAACTATAGCAAAAAAAAGTGAGAAAAATACCTTGATTAGGCTATTGTGCATCAAATCTGCATGGGCACAAAGAGCCTGGGTGAAGCAACATGATTAACATACATTAATTAGGTTGAAGTGAGCCAGATTTCCTTTAAAATCAAAGTTTGGGTGAAAGTTCCTGAAGCAGAATGGAACAGAAATTAATTGCTTGAGTGCCCTTCTTGACTGAGTAAAAAAACAAAAAGCATTGGTTAATATACTAGCAACATTCTTAGACTGGGCTTTGGGATACGCCAGGATATTTCAGCGTTGAAGCATCTTTTGTTGCGGAGAATAAAGTGGGAGTTGGGGGGTTTGCTCTTAATAAGTTTGTAATGCCAGCACATTCTACCTCTTTCCTGGTTTTCACAGCAGTATCCAAGTGCATATATGGGACTCCCATAGTACCAGTCACATTGGCCCTCCAGCTCTAAAAGAGGGTGCATATTAAAACAACTAAGTCCAAAATCAGATGGCAACCCCACTTACAAAGAGGGCCTTGGATGGAGGAAGGGACCAAGCCCTTACACGTTCATCTGCTTCCCTCTACATCTTCTGCTAGTGGGGGAAGACTTTTTTGATTTGTTTGGCACTTTCACACCAACTCTTATTAGCCTGCCTCTCTGTTTGTGTGTTTTTATGTGTTTATTATTTTATTTTAAATATTTTATATATATTAAACTGATTTTAAATGCTTTTTAATGTCTGAAGTGGGTAATGTTTATGTTTAAATTTTTAATGTTTCACTGCCTTGGGGACCCTGAATTGAGTGGAAAGACAGCACAGGGATGTTTTAAATAAGTACAGGAACATTTTATACAAATAAATAAAGACAACACAGATGTCTAACAGTGCCATCCTAAGCAGAGTTCAAAATCCACTGAAGTTCATGTTCAGAGAAGCCCTTTTCAACCTTTTGACTATGAAAAAGCCCCTAAAATAATGTTCAGGCTTCAAGGATAAAGGTAAAGGTAAAGGTATCCCCTGTGCAAGCACCGAGTCATGTCTGACCCTTGGGGTGACGCCCTCTAGCGTTTTCATGGCAGACTCAATACGGGGTGGTTTGCCAGTGCCTTCCCCAGTCATGACCGTTTACCCCCCAGCAAGCTGGGTACTCATTTTACCGACCTCGGAAGGATGGAAGGCTGAGTCAACCTTGAGCCGGCTGCTGGGATTGAACTCCCAGCCTTATGGGCAAAGCTTTCAGACGGCTGCCTTACCACTCTGCGCCACAAGAGGCCCTATGCTACCCAGACCTGAAATGATGTAAACGGGTTCCGCAATTTCACAGCAATGTTGGGAATAGCTTCCGGCTGAATCCCTTAAGGTAGGATACAAGGGAAAGGCCACTGAGCCCCTGGGGAGCAATTATAGAGCCCCAGGGAGCCCTGGTTGAGAATCTCCCATTTAGAAGGTGTAACTCTATTTAGGACTGCACTGTAAATTAGCTTCACTTGCACAAAACACGACCAGACCTTGTTTAAACTCTTTGCTAATCCATTTGGTTGTGCTTTGGGATGAAGACCTCAAGGCCCATGATCCTAAGAATGTCAAGTTAGGATCCATGGATAAGTCTGTCCCTCTTGTATTCTGTATCCACCCATCCCTTGCCTTGCCAGCACCCTACCCAAACCATTTCTGTTGCACTTCTGAACCACCCAAAGACTTCTTGCCTTTTGTCAAGTATTGACTTACCAGTACTGGATTCAGGGGATAAGGTATTGTGCAGTAAGAGTCCTTGAACCTATGCTTTGCTAGGAGACAACGAACATGTTTGTTGACCTAAACAATTTTCCTCATCGTATGATAGTACTGATCGCTCCATTTTTATGTATGAAATACAAGCCTCTATCTGTTTCTTCATTATCAATCCATTAAAGTATGATTACTTTAGCTACTCTGTTCTAACACACAACCCTATAGATACTGAATTATTATTAATTTAAGCATACTGCTAATAACCTCATAATGCCACCATATTAAATGACTATAATGTTAGGTCATTATTCTTTTGCCTGAATAGTTTTCTTATGATCAAATATGACTGAATTTCAAACACTAGCATATGTACCTGCAAGGATACATTTAAATTAGGGGTTTCTTTGCTTCACAGTTAATATTGATCAGTTTCTCTTGCTCATGAATGAGCAAGTCTGTGTTGCTGGGCTTGATTTTTTTGCTGTGCAAACAGCAGCTGACAGCTGTAATATCTAGTCAAATAAACAATTGCTCCTCTAACTGAGAAAAAACACAGTGATACGGAGGATTTCTTTTTTCCACATGAGATATGAACGTATTACCTATAACTTCTGCCTTGTTTATACTGAATTGAGATATTTATTATAGATTACTAAATCTCCATTTCTGAAATCTTTCTTCCTGTGCAAGATTTAGGAACAAATTAACACAGTGGTAGAACTTCCTAGTACCAAGGAAAAATATGGCCTGAAGCAACAACAGATGAAATTTCTGCATGTGTATTGATAGAGACAGCATGTTTTTAAAAAGTTTATTCATCTGATGAAATGTAAGCTTTGAGTTACAGGAAAGTTTGCTATTCTCATTAAAACATTATTTGGCCTTTGCTTTTACAGTATCTTTGTAATAAATACAGCTAAGGATTTTAAAACCTGTATTTGAAGGTTTTTTTAAGACTATCTTTTAAAAATACTATTTCAGTAGTGCTTAGGGGTTTTTCTAGCTTGTTTATGTTTATTTAATATTTATGTGGTAGTAACATCAAGAGGATAAAGTCTGAATGGAATATTTTCTTGGTAGTTAACAATTTCCCTAGATTTGCAGCATAATTTGCCTTCTGAACTTTGTATTTTTGTATTTTATCAAACTTTGTATTTTAGCATTTGTAGGAAGAGGGTTTTAAAACATGTGAACTAATAATGACTGCTCATAAACATGTGCAGAGTGTCTTCCCTTCATTACTAACTACAACCAACAGTTTACCATCCATTCTGGATTAGATTAGATGGTGAGTTGTCAGTAGAAAGTATGTAGCTTACTTTGCAGCTGCAGCTTACTTTGCAGCTTACTTTGTGATCTGCAAACATCTGGAGGACAATTTGGCAATCTGCAAACATCTGGAGGACAATTTGGTGATCCAAGGAAGTCAGCATGGATTTGCACTCAAAGAGTTGTTGTCAATGGTGTTTCATCAGACTGGAGGAAGGTGAGTAGCACAGTACCTCAAGGCTCGGGGCTCATATTTATTAATGATCTAGATGAGGGGGTGGAGGGACTACTCATCAAGTTTGCAGATGACACCAAATTGGGAGGACTGGCAAATACTCCAGAAGATAGAGACAGAATTCAACGAGATCTGAACACAATGGAAAAATGGGCAAATGAGAACAAGATGAAATTTAATAAAGATAAGTGCAAATGCCATTTTGGGCTGTATCAACAGGGGCATCACATCAAAATCACAAGATGTCATAGTCCCATTGTATACGGCACTGGTCAGACCACACCTGGAGTACTGTGTGCAGTTCTGGAGGCCTCACTTCAAGAAGGACGTAGATAAAATTGAAAGGGTACAGAGGAGAGTGACGAGAATGATCTGGGGCCAAGGGGCCAAGCCCTATGAAGATACTAAACAGTGTTACACATTCTAAGAAAACAGTCCTTCTCAGAGCTAATTCTCATTCTATACAATACATTCTATATTCCCATGGAAGTGTTCTTACGACTGCACTCTAAGGGTGCTGAAGTCAATGAGTTCAGAAGGTATAACTCTGTTTAGGATTGTGATGTAAGTAGCTTCCCCTACCTAACATAAAACACAGGAATCTCACATCAGGTTCACACTGAACATGCACAGGCAGAATGGAGGGCTACAAGATAGTTCTCCTCATTCTTCCAGGCTGGTCCGAGAGGGTAATCATGGGTTTAGAGAGATCATCACCGGAGGAGTTCCACATGGGTGAATCCCCCCCTTAATTGTGCTCTCTGGTATAGATTGTCAGGAGGTTTGGCATGGGAGGCCATTAATATGCAAACAACACTCAGTTCTACCTCTTAGGAGCAACTGGTAGATGGAATGCCAGCCTTGGTCTGCTGCCTAGATGCAGTGGTAGAATGACTAGCTTAGACCTGGTTGAAGCTAAATCCATCTAAGACAAAGATAATGTGGTTGGGGAAGACTGGACCACTGAGGTAGCCACTTCTACCAACTCTTGATGGAGTCCATCATTCTACAGTTGAATCAGTTAGGAATTTGGAAGCATGGCTCAATTCTTCACTATCTATGGACAACTATGTGTCCTCAATGACAAAGATTGTATTTTACCATCTACACTGGGCCCGCCAACTGGCTCTCAAGCTGTCTCAGGAGAACATAATGACTCACTCAACAGTTACCATGAGACTGGAGTACTAGAAAACACTTTGCGCAGGGCTACCTTGAAGATATGTCGGAAGTTGCAAGTGGTCCAGACCCTAACTCCCAGATTGCTGGCAGGAGTGTCCTGGTCAGAGCATATAACATCTTTCCTACAACCACTGCACTTGCTTCCTATTAGTTGCTGGTACCAATTTAAAGTGTCAGTAATTAACTTTAATGCCCTAAATGACCTGGGACCATCATAGCTTTGGGAATGCTTCTCCCAGTATGATCCTCCCTTTCTTCTCCAATCTTCATCTTGACATTTATTGAAAGTTCCTGGTCCACAAACTGCCTACCTTGCATCAACAAGGGCAAGGGCCTTCTCAATAGTGGCCCCTGTCCTGTGGAACCAGTTGTCCAAAGAGGTGTGCCTTGCAGGACCTCCTTACATTCCACAGAGCATGGAAGGCTGCTCTTCTTCAGGTGGCCTTTGAATGATTGTGATCTACCAGGCAGCTGGTACACTTCAGCTTTGTCTTCACCATCTGTGCATCCTACCCTGCTTGGTATCAGATAAATTTTAATGGGGATAGATTTTTAACTGCTTTCAATTTTAAAGATAATTTATTATATCTTTGTATTGTTTTTATTGGTGTATTTTATATACTGGTCCCATTCAGGAGAGAGAATATAAATTTGATAAATAAACAATCGTCTATATTTCTCGTTCATCTTCATAAATATATAGCAAGATGGAGCAACAGTCCATATTTTATGGCCTTTTTGTATGTTAGGCAAACCTGAATAGGCTACTGAGCCCCCCAGAGCATCCTTTCCTCCCATTAGTTCCTGTTCCTCCTCCTCCCTCCTGGCTTCATGATTCACTGGCAAGAGAACCCACAGTTGACTTCCAGCCCACAGATAAAGAACCGCTGCAGTGATGTCTTCTTCCTGTTTTGTGAACTGTTTTGACTGAAAGCAAAGCTTTAATGGAAAGATAATTTTCCTTTTTATTTGTTTAGTTTTGTGCACATTCATCTGTAGAGGAAAGTCAGTGTGATTAGCACAGTCCTCTTTCTTACTATTGTCACTTTATTATGGGTAAATGTTTCGCTCCAACTGAACAATGCAATTGTATCAAAATAACCTTTAAAATATATTCTCTATTAGCAATCCTGATACCGACATTAGTCAAATTTTGTAAATTGGGAAAAAGTCACTGATGGTGGCATAGTCAATATGAGAAATACAATGTGTGAGAGAGACACAAGGCCATACCCACTATGGGAAGTTAAAATGTTGTGAGACAAATATAACTGACAGCTCTATTTTAAAACATTTATTAACTAACATCAGTGCTGAAAAAGGCTCAGGTTTGCAAAGACACTAGAGATCCCTGCATAATCCTGGCCTTGTCTATTATCTCTGCACTGGGACACTACTACACTTTATATGTTGATTTGTAAGGGGCACACTGCAGGCACCCCAGCAAAACCGATCATTCCTGATCTTGGAGAATGGATTGTTGCAGGAGTCCCATGGGCTTTCCAACTCAATAATGATATTTATTTATTCTTTTATTATATTTATATACCACCCTCCCCGGGGGCTCAGGATAGGATCGCACCATCTGCAAGCATAAACTTGCTTCTTCAGTAAAAAAATCCCTGAAAGTCAGACAGCTCTCCATCCATGAATCTCTAAAAATGCAGACAAAAAGCTGTGTGTCAATTTCAGGAGCTCCATTTGCTGGACAGTTCCATGCTACCTACAATACAGAGCCACGGAGAGCCTCTCCTCTGCTGTAAAACCATTTAAAAGGCGGGGGGGGGGGGGGAGTGAAAAAAAAGCGCAGAGTTGAAACCTTCAAATGAGGTTGAGGTTCTAAGGCTGCAATCATCAACACTCTGTCCTGGGAGTAAGCCTTGCTCAGTAAAACGGGACTTAGTTTCAAGGAGACTCGCTCAGGATTGTTCCCTAAATTTGCCTTGCACAGAAGTTAATTCCACTGGGATCTGTGAGACTCACTTTGACCATGTATTTGACCGGAGGGGGGGGCACTTGATCCCATCTGCAAGAACGGTGCCATTTTCAGCACGGGACAAGTTCCGTTGAACCCAGTGAGAGGAACTGCCAAGTCCACCCATTTTGAAATGTGGTACAAGTACAACTAAGTACTGCTGCAGCCAGGACATGGCATTAAAAATTGAACAAACAAACAAATACCAGGCCTTGCCAGAACTCTCTGCAGCAGGAGTTAACTCACGCCTTCACAATGCAGCCCGGGCCAAAATTACCAGACTTCCCATCTGGGTGTTGAGAACATCAGCAAAAAGTCGACTTGTGTGTGAGAGAGACAGTGAGACTTAAGGACTTGATGCCCCGAGGCAAATAGCACAGGCAGCTAGAATGGACGGCCCAGACAATCCCAAGGGTCAGGTGCCAAAAGATTTCCTGCCATGATAAAGAGACATTTCATGAGTGCTATTGATTTTCCATGGGAAGCCAAGGGTGACTTCCTCACCTTATGCATTTCGACCTGTCTCTTTTCATAGGCTGTTATTCTGCCCATTGCCTAAGGCGCTCAGGGCCAAGTAGTCTCTGTGTGTCCCCTTTCCAAGGTTGTCCTCACAACTTTGTGTGGTGTATCTGGTTAACAGAGCATCTGGCCCAACAAGTGAAGATTTGAACCTAGGTCTCCAAGGTCCTAGTTAAGCCTCCCCCTTTTAACATCCCACATTAGCTGTCGTGATACCTCTGCAAATACTCTGAATCTTTAGTGCATATTACCCATCTCGGAATGGCAAAAGAGAACCTGCTTTCAATGCAAGGAGCAGCTAACCTCCTGTCTAACATTGTTAGATACCAACCTAAGACCTGCACGTATGACGTGTACCACAAACAAGCATGTTTAAGACTTGCCTCCTCCTGGACAGGTCACAGTGAGGAACTGCAGCTTCCCCTTTGAGCTTAACGCAGGAACACACTTGAGGGTAGGGATTTGGTCTGGGGGCTGCATTTCATCTTTCACCAATCAGTAAATTAGGGGGTAAATAAGGAGTCTTGAAGCTGTAAAAGCTAGACCAGAAAGGGCGGGGGGGGGGGGGGCTGGCGGCACGAGAATACTCCTCCAGGATTTGAAAGCTGGGCCACATGTATTCCAAGGACATCTGGAAGGTAGCCCTCTATTAATTTTTTTAATAAAATCATTGATCAGTCAAAGGAAACCCCTCCCCCCTGCAATACCGGTTCAGGTTGCCAAATCCTGCAGACAGCCCGATAAGTAAAGAACATCCCCCCCCCTCCCCGACGAGTCGAAGACCGAGAGTGTGCCGATTGCCACAAAACACCCAGAGGAGAACCAGTTCAACTGAGAGCAAATCCCTCGAACTCCGCGGAAGTTACGCAAGAGTATCTTTACTTCAGATGGGGCTTGGCGGAAACCCCACGGGAGTTTGGCGGAAACCCCACAATCGCGGGGGATTTCCAGCCTCCATCAGAAAAAGCGGGGTGGGGAAAGAGCGTTGCGCCTCGTCAGAGCTCCGGGTTTCTCGGCGGACCGTTCTCCTGGCCAGCCCTGGAAAGAACAAGGCCCCGTTTCAGGCCACCCTTTATGGCCGGTCTCGGAAGCCCTCGTCAGCCCCAGCTCTCGGGTCATGTCCAAGCCGCCTGGCGACGACTTCGGCCGCTCAGGCTGGCGACCCCCCCCCCCCCCATGCAAATCTTCCCTCCAAGCTGTAAGGCCCGTTCGCGAGGACCGTGGGACACGCGGAGGCTGCCATGCGAGGACCGGCGATCCGGAAGGGACCCCCCCCCCCCGCGGAACTCAGGGGAACCCCCTCCCGTGTAAACACGCACAGGGCGGAAAGATCCCTTGGATTAGATCTTGGGAACCGCTGGGATATGCCAAATGATTAGATAGATAGATAGATAGATAGATAGATAGATAGATAGATAGATAGATAGATAGATAGATAGATAGATAGATAGATAGATAGATAGATAGATAGATAGATAGATAGATAGATAGATAGATTCAGTGATGCCTCTCCAGCCCAAATATTAGGTGTGTTTACTCAGAAGGGGGCTTCATCGGGAGAGATGGCCTGGGGCGGCAAGCGAGCAAGGTTTGGTCACTTTTCTTATTCTGCACAGGCTGGGGAAAGCACTTTCCCTGGACTTTCGAAATAGATTTTCCTGTTCCGCACAGGAACCTCCAGCGGCAAAAGCACATCGAAAGGGGATGATTAAACTACGTGCGGCGAAGCAGCGCCGCTGCAGGGCGACGGGAGCGCCGCTGAGCCCCCAGAGCGTCTTTTCCAGCAAGCAGGCAACGAATTTCCCGGCGCGTCAGTTCATTCTCGTCGGAGCTGACCGGCCGCAGCCCAGGAGATCGACTCGCTTTCTCTCCCAGGAGGGTGGCGCACGAAAGAGGGCGAGGAGGCCACTTATTTCACACATACACCCCCCCCCCACCTCTGGCTGCCCCCCATTCTTGCCTCAGCCGTCCTCCGTGGCAAAGCATTCCCAGGTCTCTCTTTTCTTTTGAACAGCCGGCGACGACGAAGCCGCCAATGACAGCGACAGGAGGGGAGGAGGGGTTGGAGGGGAGAGTCCGGCTCGGGGGGCCGAAGTCTCAGGTAGGCGTTCCACGTGAGATCCGGCGCTAGGACCCGGCGGGACGCCGGCGGGGGCAGGCAGAGGCGGGGCGGTGGCGAAGGGCCGGGAGTCGGCGCTGGGAGAGTGCCGCCACGAGTTGCCGCCTCGGGCTCGCGCAGAGCAGAGGGGAAGCCGAGCGGGCGGTATATATAGCCCCGGCAGGAGCCGCGCGCCGGGCAGTCGCTTGCCTTCCCCGGGAGCCACGCTGTGCGGAGGCACGCGCGCACGCTTCTCCCGCCGCGCGGCTGCTTACCTGGGCGCAGTCCAGACGTCCGGCGGCCGCAAAAGTTACTCGCGTCGGCGGCTCGCGCAAAGCTAAGCGGAGGTTCGCCCGCTCGCCGGCACTGATCTCTCCTGCCGAGAAAGGGAGGCGCGCCCTGCAGCTCCTCAGGCAGACTTTGCTCGAGGAGCCCGCGGTGCCGCCGCCGCCGCCGCCTCTTGTAACTTCTACCGAAGCCGCCTCCTTGGGAGGAAAGCGGGAAGATGCGTCGTCGCTTGGACCACGGTATTGGCGGCTTCCACTGCAGGTCGCCTGGCCGGGAAGTCCGCACGTGCTGAGGCGCCGGCTTGGTTTTGGCAAAGGGCGGGGGGCTGGCGGCGCGAGCCATGGTCCGTCGGGACGCGGGAGGCGTCCCCATTGGATGAGCACATGCCCGCCCCCCCCCTGCCCGCACCGCTTTTGCGCGGGCTGCTCGTGAGAGGCGGCGCGCTCTAGGGGCGCCGCCCGCCTGGGGTTGCTGAGCCTGGCAGCCCTCTGGAAGCAGCCCTGGGAGGGATGGAGCAGCCCAGACCCTGCCCAGAAAGTCTGGACAGCCTGAACGCCTTCCATACTAATGACTCCTACCCTGCCCCCAACTGCAGCGAAGAAGGGGCTGCCTACCAAGATGCCACCCCTCTCTCCTGGAAGGTGGTCCTGACCATCATCTTGGCCCTCATCACTCTGGCCACCATGCTGTCCAACGCTTTTGTCATTGCCACCGTCTACCAGACTCGAAAGCTCCACACGCCAGCCAACTATCTCATTGCTTCTTTGGCTGTCACTGACCTTCTGGTGTCCATCCTCGTCATGCCAATCAGCACCATGTACACTGTGACAGGGAAATGGACCTTGGGCCAGGTAGTCTGTGACATCTGGCTCTCTTCAGACATCACGTGTTGCACTGCTTCCATTCTCCACTTGTGTGTCATTGCCCTGGACAGATACTGGGCCATAACTGATGCCGTTGAATACTCGACCAAAAGGACTCCTAAGAGGGCAGCTGGCATGATTGCTTTGGTGTGGGTCTTCTCCATCTCCATTTCGATGCCCCCCTTGTTCTGGCGCCAGTCGAAAGCTGAAGAGGTGGCTGACTGTGTGGTAAACACAGATCATATCTTGTATACAATCTATTCCACGGTGGGAGCCTTCTACTTTCCCACCCTGTTACTGATCATCTTGTATGGAAGGATCTACGTGGAAGCCAGATCTCGAATTTTGAAACAGACACCAAAGAACATGGGCAAAAGGTTAACCCGAGCTCACTTAATAACTGATTCTCCTGGGTCAACTTCATCGGTCACTTCCATAAACTGCAAAGCCTCAGAGGCATCCAGTGAAACAGGATCTCCGGTATATATGAATCAAGTCAAAGTGAAGGTCTCGGATGCCCTGCTGGAAAAAAAGAAGCTGACGGCTGCTAGAGAACGGAAAGCTACCAAGACTTTGGGGATTATTTTAGGAGCTTTCATTGTGTGCTGGCTGCCCTTCTTCATCATCACCTTGGTGTTGCCTATTTGTAAAGATGCTTGCTGGTTTCACATGGCCATCTTTGACTTTTTCACTTGGTTGGGATACCTTAACTCATTGATCAACCCCATCATCTATACCATGTCCAATGAAGACTTCAAACAGGCGTTTCATAAATTGATACGGTTTCGATGCACAAGCTGAATTTTTGAATGCAGTTAAGTGTAATTCTCCAGGGCAGGAGGCTTAACTGCATTCTGTGCATCTGTTTCTGCAGGTAGGTGGATCCTTCTTACCCTGTTACTGTCTCTCTGGAAAGCGATACTGTAATGGTAAAAAGGAGCTCCGTGCAGAGGAGAGCCATGCAAATCCTGCATAGCTTCTTTCTGGAAGTAGCTCTAAAGCAGTGTCTCTCTCTGCACCTTGGTTTAAAAATGCTGCTGCATCTTGCTATGCTCCCACTAATGTTGCAAAAGGAAGTAGTTTTGGCCTTAACGTTATAGTGTCTCCTGGATTTTGCCTCATAAAGCCACTGTGGTAGGAATTGGAAAGCTTTCAGACAACACCTTTGGGGAGTCCTCCATCCAGCGTGACTGCTCATGAACTAAAGTTTGCTATCCACACTCCTCTGCTAGGAGATCTTTGCCTCTCAACCATCTGTATTTTGAAAGCCCTTTGCTGATGTTTCACAACTCTTCCCCCCCCCACACTAGCTTGTTTTAAAGACTATGCAGAGTGGACTATAAATGAATTGTGCATGCTGCTCAAATCTTTAGTAGTTCTACAGAGCAGAGACCCAGAAGAATTAGCATTGGTAGTCTGATTATAATGGCTCCTTGACATGTATAATACATGGGTTTCCTGGGTGTTGGTAAAGTTGGGAAGGGATGCTCAGATAAGAAACCAGCATGAGAAAAGCAACTCATTCCTGTATGGGATATTTTTTGTACAGATGTGTGCCACCTGTTTTGTTTAACAACTTGTCAAACTGCAACTAACAAATCAAAGAAAGTGTGTG
The DNA here is from genome assembly GCF_049243985.1 of Paroedura picta. NCBI lineage: Eukaryota > Metazoa > Chordata > Lepidosauria > Squamata > Gekkonidae > Paroedura > Paroedura picta. The sequence goes on from NC_135369.1 coordinate 140,682,790, forward strand.
TGTGTACGTGTGTGTCTGCCCTCACACTCTGGTGCCAAAGCTTGCAAGCTGCTTTCCATTTTCTTTTGCGCTGTATGTTCTTGACATTTTTGCATATTTAAATAAGTGACTCATTTTGATCTGCTGTTATTTCACATATTGGATGCATATAGTATAGTTGGTGTTAAACAAATCTTGTTCTCTCCCTCCTTTCTTAAAAGCTGTTTGTGCTCACAAGCTAATATTGTACGTCTGTCCTGGGAATGAAAAGTTGATGTCTGATTGGCATCAACAAAGAATAAATTGCCACTGTTGTGACTAAAAAGAAACATTAAATGAGCCTTAGTATTTTCTTTTGGATGGTAATTTTCTGTTGCACAGATTTTATATGCAGATACTTTCCATTTTAAAAATCTGTGTCATATTAGTCACTTTTGGGGACATAGTCTTATTAAAATGCCGTATTGTAAGAAATTATATATACAATTTTCTCTGATTCTCCATCTCCTCTCCCCCCTCCACTTTCCTCCATAAGTTTGATAAATTTGGGGAAAATGTTTAAGTGTCATATACGATTTTCCTTATAGGTAGCTGTGTTATCACTTAGAAAACTGTGAAACTTGTCCTCTCCTTTTTAAATACTGTGATGAAAAGGTCCAGTTTTGTACAGTATTCGTTGCCTAGGATCAACCGTGCATTTTGCAAGCCCTGTTACATTCTGCACTGTGCCATCCCTGGGAGTCTGGTGATTCCACTCATTGCCACTTTTTCAAAGAGAGTGACATTCTTCTTACAATAGGATTGACTATGCAGGAAGGCCCTAATCCCAGACACCTTTTGAAATAAAGCCTTTCATTTTGTCTCCATTAGGCTTTGATTCTGATCTCACATTTAAGAGTAGCTTCAACTCTGCCTTTCTCACTGCTTGAGCCTAAGCCATATCTTTGTGTAATCTGAAAGATTCACTTTTAATACTTTCATCTATCAATTGCTATAGATGGGAATAAAGCTAAAAATAAAAGGAGCCTTAGAAATGGAAAGTTTGTTGAAGAGCACGAACCATATAGTGACAAAGCTTTCCAACAGAGGTATAATTAATGCTGTTTAAAATTTGGTTGCAAAATACTTATGTCAAGTACTCAGTATTTCTACGAATCTTTTCCTTTTCTTGTCTGCAGAATCGAGTTGTTGATGCAAACATTTGCTTCCTGTCACTTCTCTTATCTAATGTCCATGATGCTGCAGAAACATCCGTGCCACCAGATCGTGCTGCCACAAACTCAGTAGAGTGACTCACTAAGATTCTGTTCTAGTCATGATAAATATCAGATGCAATAAGAGCGAGCTTGTGGGGTTTGTGTTTTGGCTGGGGGTGGGGAAAACCTATACAATTCCGAGTGTGGAATGTTATGCCAGTGTTGACCCACCTGGCGCTAGACTAGACATTATTTTTTTAGCCTAATAGACAGAAGCAATAGATAGAGGTAACTGAGGTAGAAAACTCAAGCGATATTTCCTATGATGGTAAGCATAGTACTGCAAACTGAATATCTTGCAATCTGCCATTAAATCATGCTATCACATTTGTCACCTATCGAGGCAAAAGTGGACCAATGGGAACAGGGTATCTACTTATTTCTCCTGCCCTGTTCACCATCTAACAGGGAGTTTCACTGTCCTTTTCTCATAGAAGCAAAAACAGCAAAAGGGTTGTTCAGAATTGTATTACTGTACTACCATTAATGAATGTAGTGCTTCACAAATTAGTTTAAAAAGAGTGGAAAGTGGTATGTTCCTTGGAATAGGAACTTATCTACATTTTGATGAGTAAAGGCAAGAGTACTGAACTGAGGGGAGCAACAGAAAGGCGAAACAACAAACATGAACAAATGTTTTGGGTCAGGAACTAAAACATAATTGAAGCTCATTTGATTTTTCAAGGTTGTTATGGCATCCCTTGTTTAAAACAATTGTGTCCTCAGTTGAAAAGGAAATGGATAGCAAATATTTTATTGATATTGCAGGCTTCATTTTTATATTTTTTTTCTCCCCTGATCTGCATGGGTGTATAAACAACATTCAGGTGTCTGTGTATTACCATGTTTGTTTAATTTTTTATCCCTTTTACTTGAAAGAGTTGCTAATCTCAATCTAAAGGGCAGAAATGAAAATCGGCACACTTAAAATAACCATATGCTAAATGGTGTCTCTTCACCAAGTGAAAAGCTGAGATGAAATATATACACACATTCATGTTTCAGAGTGGCAAATGCTGGAGCAATGAGATCTAGATTATATACAACTACACTTGCACACATGGCTGAGTTTGCAGCAGAGTATGCAATGGACAGTCTGTTCCTGAATAATTGGTACTGCTTGTACTACAGATTCCTTCAAAAATGAAGTACCTTGCACTCCTCCTTTGGGAACATAAGAGGAGAAACATGAAAAACATATCCATGCCCCCTCAATGAAAGAACACGGAATAAAAATAGCCATTTAATGTTGTGACTTTGTAGGGTCTTTTTTCCATATTGGCCTCAGCTGCACATCCTTACCTCACCAGACACTGAGGAATCCAGCAGCATTGGAAATGCCAGTCCTGTGTTCTGATGCTGTAGAATACTAATGGAGGGTTTTTTCCTCTGCTACATCATCTGCAAAGTAAACAATAGAATCGGAATAAACTGATGTTACTGAAGTTTGATCCTGCACCCTTATATATTTTTACTCATTATTTTTCTAAGGTTAGATATATGATCTCTACATAAAGCCAGCAGTCAGTATTAAAATTCAGAACATGTTCCATCTGCTTTGATAGGATTGCGTTTTGAGTGCTCTCCCTAAATGTAACTGAAAATCAACCAATAAAAAAAGCTTTGCTGAGTTATTTGATGAAAAGTGTGTTACTAATGATGGGGATATTTACCTGCTAACTTTTTTCACCATATTGTCTGTTTAAGCAAGGCTTATTTGGTGATGATGATTCATAGAAAAAAGCTGGTGATTTCAGTAGTGATCAATCAGATTTTGTTTGCTGTGGTTTTGTGTGTTTCAGGGAGATTATTTTGAGTCTTGAGCAATGCTCTATTTACAATGCAACTTTAATTTTTATTATGTTCATTGTGAAATACAGCTGAATCAGACTAAGATCAACACTTAACAAAAGAGTATTGTATTACTGAGCAGAAAAATGCCTTTTTAATTACATACAAGAAGAATTCTCACAGTACTTCACTGAAAATGCTAAATTATCTCAGGGTTATTGACAACTATGATAAGACTTTTTTCCCCCTCCTGACTTTTAATTACTTAAATACCAGGGTTTTTCCCCCCTCAGTAGTGGGGATTTCTTAAGCAACATTGACATTTACTGCTCTGGCCTGCCAAATGAAAATTGGAGAATTCATTCTTGTGCACTGAAGATTTCTGCTGGTAGCTACTGTGTTACTGTTTTATTTTTTTACAAGCATTGGGGTGGGCAGCTTCCTAGCACTGAGATTCACCCAAATAATAATACATTCACAATTTTGAATAGTAGGCATTCTTGTTATCTAAAGCTCAATACTGACATTACAGCTTCAGTCCAGATAAAATTATTCCTGCTTAAGTACTGCTTGGAATCAGTTGAAACCACTATTTCTGAACTGTAGCCTACAAACTGAAGTTCTCTGCTTACAGCTTGGCATAGTAGTTAAGAGCACTGACTTCTAATCTGGTGAGCTGGGTTTGATTCTGCACTCCCTGTTCCTCCTCCACATGCAGCCAGCTGGGTGACCTTGGGCTCGCCACAGCACTGATAACGCTGTTCTGACGGAGCAGTAATATCAGGGCTCTCTCAGCCTCACCCACCTCACAGGGTGTCTGTTGTAGGGAGAGGAAAGGGAAGGCGAATGTAAGCTGCGTTGAGACTCCTTCTGGTAGAAAAAAGCGGTATATAAGAACCAATTCTTCTTCTGCATATAGTGAAGGAAAGCACTATCAATTCACAGCCAATTTAGGCCAGCTCCATAGGATTTTCAGGGTAAGAGATGTTTAGAGGTGATTTGCCATTGTTGCAACCCTGGACTTCTTGGTGTTCTCCCATCCAAGTACTAACCAGGGTCTACCCTGCTTAGCTTCATATATGGGATAAGCCTGGGCCATCCCATTCAGATACACTGCTTACACAGGAGAAGTTTATATACTTCTGTCTGTGAGAATCATAAGGATGTAAGCCACCCTGAGCTCCTTGGAAGGGCAGTATAAAAATGCAATAATAAAAATTAAAATAAAATGCCACCTGTTTCTTTCTGCAGGAACACCCTCCTATACAAATAACACCTTATCCCTGCTAGAATACTGGGATAAATGAGTGTATGTCAAAGAATTTATGTGATTTTTAGTGTAGTCTTTTGCCAATACAATCTTGATGGAGGTGTCCTGTTTATCCTAATGTTTGAGTGTCCACATATATTCAATCATGCCATATCATTCACATAAAGGAGACAGTTCACACGTAAAATTTAGAATCCATAAGTGATTTCTCAAATAGCCAATAAATAAAGTATCTTCAAATGTTATTAGAGACAAGCAGAGTTGTTGAACATTTGTTTGAGTTTTCCTGTTAGAAAAAATGCACATATTCTGAAAGTCAAAAACAAGCTTACAGTGAATTAGTTAAAACATATGTCCTTTTCAGACTTTTTTATCAGTTTTATATATATGTCAAGCAAATTCATAATTTGAATTGGTGTCTAGCTCCTGCTTATGCTAGGAAGATAAAATCACAAATGTGAGAATAATCATAATCTGTCTACTAAGAGAAAATAAAAGGTAATAATTTAAGTGAAACCATAGAACATATGCCTTGTCCTAATGCATCCAGTTACCATTTACTTGCTTTGCTACCCTTTTGTGCACAGCTGAGGACCAAAATAGATGTGACAGCATCCTCATGGCAGCCACAAAGATGCCACCACTTCAAAATCATTTAAAAGTGCCATAAGGACTTGATCCTGATCAGGCCCACAATATGGTGGGCTGAGGTACTCCTATTCCCTCCACCCCCAGTAGGCCTTATAAACAGCCACAATGGCTACCCTCCCTGCCCCCTTTGAGATACATGGAGATAGATGCAAATGTTCTGTACTCTGGAATCAGGATTGGTACTTCGGCATTTTTGAATGACTTTGAAATGGTGGTGGCAACCTCATGGCAGCCATAAGGCTGCCATCACACCTAGTTTGGCTTGAGTGCTGATTATTAAGGAGAAGTAGTTGAAATAGAAATGGCTTCTCCAGTAGTTCATATCTAGTATGGGAAGTAATATTGTTTAAATGTGGTGTGGCCTATTTAAAAGAAAAGCAAATTCCTTTTCCTTACCCATTAAAAATGGTTGTGTTTAGCAAAGGAAGACAGTTTGCCAGTACACCAGTATAAATCTTGCTTGATACACTGACTAAACTGCCAAATATTTTAAGTCTAGATAAGTACAACTGATTTTCACTATAGGATTTTAGCATTGGGGCCTTATGTGCATAATGCAAATAAGAATTGTACAGAGAAGAGGACTTATGCAGCATGAAAGAGAAGTTTGGCAGATTCAGCTTTTCACTCTGCATCACTGTGATACCACAAGCAGCACTTGTTGAAATGTCATCTACATAAGCACTAAAGATTGCATACAAGAGGCCTCTTGCATCTGGGCACCTTGTGAAGCTTATGAAGTACTGTATATACTGCCCCTTTGAGGGTAATGTAAGGAATGCTGCAGAATACTGTGTCAGTTCTATCAGACATTCTGTATTTTTCTGGCACTACGGGTTGATTCCTGGATCTTCAGCTTTGTGTCTATTGTATGTACATTTGTATAATCAGAGACTGTTTTTTTATCTTAAATATAAGCATTTTTACTTGCTATTTTTTTAAGTTGCAAAGAAATGCACAACAAAATTTGAGTCCAATGGCACCTTTAAGACCAACAAAGATTTATTCAAGGATGAGCTTTGATGTGCATGCCCACTTCGTCAGGCAATGGAACAGGGATCATAAGAGTACAAATCACTTTTAATTCTTTTCACAACTGGGGAAGTGTCTGCCATTAATCACTAACTTTACATTTTTTTTGCCCCAATGTTTTTGTGAATGACAATTGAACCCAAAGGACTGCTTTTCTAGCAAAGAATTACCAAACTGATATTTCACATGGGCTGGAAACCACCAGCTTATTCGTTCCCACAGAGTGGGTACTCCAACTTTCTCATAACAGGGACCCAAAGCAACTTACATCAATGTCCTCTATTCCATTTTATCCTCACAATAACCTCGTAAATTAGGCTTTGTTGTTGTTAGGTGCAAAGTCGTGTCCAACCCATTGTGACTGCATGGACAATGATCCTCCAGGCCTTCCTGTCCTCTACCATTCCCCGGAGTCCATTTAAGTTTGCACCAACTGCTTCAGTGACTCCATCCATCCACCTCATTCTCTGTCGTCCCCTTCTTCTTTTGCCCTCGATCGCTCCCAGCATTAGGCTCTTCTCCAGGGAGTCCTTCCTTCTCATGAGGTGGCCAAAGTATTGAATATTTCATCAAAGTATTTCATCTTCAGGATCTGGCCTTCTAAGGAGCAGTCAGGGCTGATCTCCTCTAGGACTGACCAGTTTGTTCACCTTGCAGTCCAAGGGACTCGCAAGAGTCTTCTCCAGCACCAGAGTTCAAAAGCCTCAATTCTTTGGTGCTCGGCCTTCCTTATGGTCCAACTTTCACAGCCATACATTGCAACTGGGAAGACCATAGCCTTGGTCTTAGGCTAAGATTGTGTAACTGGCCTAAGGCCATCCATTGAGCTTCCCCAGTAGAATGGTGATTTGAATCTGGATCTCCCATATCCTTGTCTGAAGCCCTAATCACTATACCACACTGGCTTTTTTAAATTTTTCTCTGTGTGTGAGATGGAGGGAGGGGGAGTTGCTGAGGAACAGAAGTCAGTCATGGGTGATTAATACTACTTGTGTGATTTTGAGTTGCCCAATGTGTACTGCCAGGCCTAGCCACATGAGTCCTCCCTTAAATGCCAAAACAGCTCTGGAAAGGGCCTTGTCCCTACCCCTGTCTTTTACTGAAGGAGGGCATTACTGTTGTTGCTGCATAGCAATGGTCATTGAAGGTATACGTTTATTAGAGCAACAGGAGCAGCTTCTGTCCTTTTGGAGGGTTTTAAGGCCCAGTGTATTTTTCTTTTAAGTTCACATTTTCCTAAGTAAATTTTGCCATTGAATTGTCACCTTTTCTAAGCTGTTTGTACAGTACAATCCTTTGCAGAGTTGGTTCAGTCTAAGCACTTTTGAATCTCTGAATTTATAGTGGAGTAGTTTTGCATAGGCTTGTACCATTGGCTCATAATGTTGTGGATTTCGTTCATGACCTTCACCAATACAATCAGCATAATATTTTATTGATTGTGTTACTGTTAATGCATCTTTTCAGTGCTATAGAATTTCTCATGCTATAGCCCTTCAATTAAGTCTGTCTTTCAAAAGAATTCAATCATATACCATTGAATGACCATAATAGACTTCAATGACCTTTGAGGTCTATTATGATGTATCAAACTAACTTTAGTACAGTTATTGCCACTGATATGCCAAGCATTAACATATATCTAGCATTTCACACAGATCCAGATACTCCATTAGGCAGACAAGAAAGAGAAAATAATTAAAATGAGATAACAAGAGATGAGCATGTATAATTATTAAAAAAAAACCTTTATTGGCAGATTAATTCTATGATCTTATGCTACAAATGGCTGCTATGCCAGAGCTAATTGACTAATAATAACCACAATCCTATGTTCAACTAAGAGCAGAGGTGACATTATAAAACTAAAGTTTGTCAGATACCATACTGATGAAGTGTGCATGCATGCGCATTCCTTTGTTGGTCTTAAAGGTGCCACTGGACTCAATTTTTTTGTGCTGATTCAGACCAACATGGCTATACATTATAAAAATATCCATAGAAACACAATCCAGCACTGGTAATAACACAGGTCAACATGTGCAAAGCATTCCTGGTACCTTTGTTGCCCTCCAACACTTGTCATTTGGAGGAGGGCAGGATGCTGTTTCTGCTGGCTGCTGGCTGCAGAGGAAAGGACACGCAGTAATGGGTTTAAACTTCAAGTACAACGATATAGGCTAGATATCAGGAAAAAGTTTTTCACAGTCAGAGTAGTTCAGCAGTGGAATAGGCTGCCTAAGGAGGTGGTGAGCGCCCCCTCACTGGAAATCTTCAAGCAAAGGTTGGATACACACTTTTCTTGGATGCTTTAGGATGCTTAAGGCTAATCCTGCGTTGAGCAGGGGGTTGGACTAGATGGCCTGTATGGCCCCTTCCAACTCTATAATTCTATGATTCTATGATTCTATAATTACAAAGCCTGTAGCTGATGAAGCCCCTACATTGACTAGGAATGGATCAACTCACTGTGACTATCAGATCTATGATGTCTCCTAATGCCAGTAAAATTTAATTTTCTACATACAGTGGCACAATTGGGCTGTAAATAAGCTGTAAATAAGCTGCAGCCCTCTTTCCTGAAAAGGGTGAAGGGCAGAGGAAACACGTCAGGTGTTTATGCAGCTCAAATATGGCTGTTCTACAATTCATCACTCTTTTGCTAGTGAAACAATTAAGTCCAAATGAGAAAAAGGAGTGCTACTGTAGCCACTATGCCCACAGTGCCCTGTCAGCTCCATAAGCACAGTGAATAGAATATGCAGGGAGAGCTACTGGACTTCCCAGAGAAAGGGTTGTATTCTCACAGGGGGAGAAATGCTACTTCACGAGAAAGTTATCACAAAGTTGTATAAGAGCTCTTATGAGGGAACAAGAGAGAGCGATATGAACAAGGGAGAGTGGAAACTATAACAAGAAATTCACACAAGACCCATTCATTTCCTGAAAACTTGGTGGGGAAAGAATTACAATGGACAACAAGAAATGAAAGTTACATTCTCACCAGGTACTAAAAAGTTATCTCCTTGAGGCTTTGGAGTATTCTTTTAGCTATAATAATAGTAGATGCAAGGTGGAGCAGCTGTACTAGAATGTACACCCCCACTCCACAACTTCCTACCTTGACAACTTTAGGAGTAAAAAGAAAAGAAGCTTATGATATTGTTGGGGTTGCCAACTTCCAGGTGGAAATACACACAGGAAGATGTGACAGGCAGGAAAAAAATCTGTGGTCAATAAATCTTATAGTTAACAAAAGAATTTTCCTGCCTGTCTCATGTTCCAGGAGGTGGCTGCAGATCTACTGTGATTACATCTGATCTCCAGATAACAAAAACCAGTTCACCTTGATAAGCCTCCTTTGGAAGGTAGACTCTATGGCATTATACCCCACTGAAATCCCTCTCATACCCAAATTGCACCCTTCTTAGGCTCCACCCCTCAAATCTCCAGGTATTTCCCAACATGGAGCTGGCAACCCTAGATAGGCTTCCATAGTTTCCTAAGGCCCAGCCTCTTACTGTCTGTCATCCAATGGCCAGCCATATAGATCAGGGTGGCCAAACTGAGTTTTCAGATGTTCCTGGACTACAGTTACCATGAGTCCCTGCTAACTGGCCATGCTGACTCATGGGAATTGTAGTCTATGGACATTTGGAGAGCCACAATGGCCAACCCTGATATAGCTCAAAAAGACCCCAATATGCCTCTGTATTACACTAGAAAAACTCATACGAAGTACACAAGGAAGCTTAGGCCATGGTCTCTCTGGAGAAAGACTTTGATCAAAGGCATTGATCAATGACAGGCTCTCAGAAGGAGTACAGCAGGGGTAGTCAAACTGCGGCCCTCCAGATGTCCGTGGACTACAATTCATTCGCTGGCAGGGGCTCCTGGGAATTGTAGTCCACGGACATCTGGAGGGCCGCAGTTTGACTACCCCTGGAGTAGAGCAAGGACCAATGGTCTCATTAGGTAATCCAGGAATGCCTTTCTTTGTGTCCAGCACTGTTGATCTTTCATACAGCTAGAGGGGATGAAATTCATGTTTTTTGGTTGATGGACAGTGCTGCTGAGGTTTTTTCTAAAGAAAAAAATAGCAGATGTTTTTAGCTATCTCCTCTATCCACATTATAGTGACTATGCTGCTTGGTTTATTTATTTAATATTTTATACTGCTCTCCCCAAGGGCTCAGGACAGTTTACATCACAGGAAAAACAATAGATGAACATAGTGATTGATAAAACATAGTCAGAAATTCAATGCAGTAAGTTTAAAATCATTAAATATTTAAAATAGATTTAAACCATTTCCTACAATGCTATCCCTCAAGGCCTAGGAGCATTCTGCCTTCCTCAACGAGTGCGGAGAGGGGATAAAGTGCTAGAACAGGATGTTTTTACGCATGTATGTGTGAATGCATAGGGAGGGCAGTTTTGTTGGTGGAATATGGGCCTCAATCATAGACCCAGTGGAACAATGTTTGTCTTGCAGGCCAAGAAGAACTGTGTATAGTCCTGTAGATCCCTGATCTCATTTGGGTAATTGTTCCACCAGACCAGATCCAGGTCTGAGAAGGTCTTGGCTCTGGTTGAGGTCAGCTTTACTTCTCTGGGGCTGGGGATCTTTAGCAGATTTTGAGTGCTGGAACATGGGCTCCTTTGAGGGGCATAGTAGAAAATGACATTGGGTGAGTCAGGAGGACACTGAGCTGATTAGACCTCTCCCTCCTATCTTGCTGGTGCTCTAAGTCAGTGGTCCCCAACCTTTTTATCACCGAGGACCGGTCAGCACTTCACAATTTTACTGAGGCCCGGACGGGGGTAGTCTTTTGCCGAGGGATGTTGCTGCCGCTTGAGTCCCTGCTCCACTTGCTTTCCCGCTGTCCGCTGGGGGGCGGTGCCTGCAGCAGCTGAGCAGTGCTACGCCGAGAGGGAGCCCCAGCCATGGTGGCTGCCAGAGAGCACCAAAGGTGAGCTGGCGGCAGAGTGGCAGGGCAGCCTCCCAGGCAGCAGCCAGGAAGGAGGACAAGGAGGAGTCGCGGAACGGTACCAACTGATCCGTGGACCGGCACCGGTCCCCGGACCGGGGGTTGGGGACCACTGCTCTAAGTGGCCAAGATCATAGCTGAGAGACAGTGCTCCAGGACTGATAGGGCACTGCAGTGAACCCGTTGCCCCTGCTTCCTGAGTGCATGCCCTATCAAAAGACTGCTAAGCTGAGCAATTAGCTGTTTGCTGCCATAAGAACAGATGCAGCTGAAAAAGTCAGAGATGATAATTGATGGAAAAGGTCTTGGGTGAAGTGAATTTTGCAAGGATCATCAACAGACAGGATCACAAGCATTTCTGTTCATGCAGTGTCACTCACCATGCAGCTGATGAGGGCATGGATAAAGCAGGGTTATATGTTCAGAGTTTTTCCTTGGTGTATTCTTATGCTTGGAAATGTTGAGGTTCTTAGGTATCTTTCATGCAATCTGGAAAGGCTGAGATCTCTTAATGGAAAATGATTGTATTCCCACAGGACAAGAAACCTGGCTTCCTATTGTTAATTGCTACTTCTACAGAGAATTATCCAGATGCTGACAGACAAGAAAGACATGAAAAACGAGATGTGTGAAATTTAGCAGCTGAGGATAGGTTGAGTGAAGATGGGTGCTGCAACCATTAGCGTTCCCAAGACTACGCTCCTCTTCCCCAATAACAATGATCTCTGTGAAGTCAATAGCTGAGAATTCTTCTGTTGGGGGCTAGGGAATGTGGTCATTAGGACAATAATCTATATCATACCATAGTTGAGTTGGAACACTGTCTCAAGTGACTGTATGATTTGTTCCCTCTATAACTGTAGAACTGTATTTATCCAGATTGCATATCCAGAGAGAACAAGGGGAACAGAGATGATCTGCTCATTCTTTAACTTTTGATATTACAGGGAAAGATGAGTCATGATACTTGACTGGCAATACTAATCAGTAGAATGCTTCCAGCTCTCCAGCAAAGGCAGCTATACACTTCATTGCTGTCATCGATACACTGTGCACCAGTCCAGGACACTAGGAAATTATCTGTATTTGGAGATAGGTGAGCAACAGTCCCCCTTGTGTAAAATTCACATTTATCTGGTGTCCCTCATAAGTAATGGATGTTGCTGAGTCAGTCCATACTTTCCCTATATAAAGGGGTGGGGGCTAGAAAGAAAGGCACTGTATGATCCTGTGTGTATGAGTACTCTTTGTACTTTTGAAGGGAATTAAGAGTTCCCTTATGATGTATGACTCCTCTGTCCCTTGTCTATCTGTGTGGGATACCAGGCTGGTTGCAGTTCCAGGTGAAAAGTGGAGCTGAGAAGCCTAGTGGCTATTTGTCACATGAATCATCAGGCAGGGTACCTGCTGATATGTAAAATCTCCCTTGGACATGTTTTAAAAGTCACTGGTGGTATACGGTAATTGCAGTTAGCTACAATCACAGGGATCATACAGCATGGCAGCGACAGACAGGAGAACCATCCAAGCACAGGGAGGCAGTCACAGGGTGCCAATCACAGGGAGATATGAGCAGAAGGATGGAGAGGTATAAGGCCACTCACTGCTGGTAGGGTTCCTAGTGCCCCAGTGAGGGTGGGCATTTCCACCCTCAGTTTGCATTTCTTATCACCACTCATCACCCTGGTCTCTCAATGTCCTGACCTGGCAACCCTACTGCTAGGCCATGTTCACAGCTCACACCATGCTCCCATAAAGGCACAGACCTGGCAACTCTACCACTGGGTCATGCCCATGGCACACACCCTACTGTGTAAAGCCTTCATCAAATATACTGGAGGCAGCAACACATAACCCTCCATGGGCCTCAACATCCTGCATGCAAGGAACAACCCCAAGCAAGCCTATCCAGGAGTGAGCCCTAAACTAAGCCATGGAGTTAACTCTCCAGAAAAGTAGCACATAAGCAGCAGAAGTAATACAGAATGGGCCATAGATTCTGGGTGCCAGGGGCATGGCATAGCTCCACATTACCAGCCCCACCTTGGACTGCAGTGGCTGTACCATCAAGGACCAGGTCAGGGCACATCACAACTCCTCCTATCTCCTGCAGTTCCACCCCAATACCATTTGAGGACAGGGATTCCCCCTGTTGCAGCAATTTGTCCATGACTGCCCTCCCTGGAGAGTCCCTGATGCTCAGAATCAGAGCAAGACCATCCTGGCCTCTACAGCCTGTCTTAAATGTGTGAGGGAACAAAAATGTCACTAGAGGAAAATGCCAGAGCAAAGGAGGTTAAGGTAGCAAGAGAAAGCAACACATCAGTTGGCAAGCAGACCCATGCCATGTACAGGCCCCTGGATATGCCCTACACCCCTTGGCCACTTCTATCTCTATCCACCCCTGTATGTGGTGGATAGAAATAGAAGTTCTGCATAATGGATGGCAGGTGTATCACCTGCTTGAAGGCCTGATGACAGATATTCTGTGGTGGTTGGTTGATTGGCCCATAATGGCAAAAACTTTTATCAAGGACTGAACTGAACCCATGCCATGAGCACTTCAGCATCTGCAGTTCCCCCAAGAGCACCTAGCTGGAGTGGTTTTGCCTCTGTGGGGAGTTGGGCCAAGTGCTACAGATAACAAAAAGGGAAACAAAAACCCAACCTGAAATACAGACAATAACCAAAAAGGTTAGGGATAAGGAGCTCAGATATTTAAAAAAGCATAAAATAATGTCTATTTGGCGTACGTAAAACATCAAAGTGTGTGCACCAATAATACCAAATAATTTTTTTACCTTGACCTAATGAGTTTTGATCAAATAGATCTTCACCAGAGGACAATTGTACAAATACACACAGATACAATTAGCACATTTTTAATTTTCAACAGAGGGTGAAAAACTTATTTAGTCTGTTCTGGTCCTGCAAGGTATTCATAACATCAGAATCTTCAGCCAGCAAATATTTCTTGTTCCCCCTCTGGATATCGGTGAATCCTATTGTGTACCGCTGTAAGACAGGTAAAAAATGATTACGATTCTCCAATATCCAGGGGAAGAACTCGAATGGCCTTAGACCGGACTAACTCAGCCTAGGACTACACTGCTAGTATCTTAGTGCAGTTTTAATTAATAAAATCATGACTGGTCTGATCTTAAAACTATTTCACATGGGTGATTTTGTGTTAAATTTTATTTTCTATTACTTGCTGTACTATTTACTTATACTGTGACGTTATTGCAAGGTAACCTTTTCAATTAGATTCTGATATTTGAATTTCAAGGACCATTGCTTATAAGAAATCAGATGAGTATGCTTAAGTAACTAGATTTAGAAAAATAAGAGCAAAACAAGTGGGCCAAAAAAATTGTTCCTCATGGTGGCTCTTGACAGGAAAGAAGAAATATTTCTCCAAGCGAACACAGAACATTTTGCAGATGTAGAAAGGGAGTATGATAAAAGGCTGATCTACTAGGAAATTGCTTCTCCCAATGACAAAGAGGCAAATAATTAAATCCTAACAGGGGTACTGTAACAATTTATTTTTAGTATTGTTAGATGATATTAAGAGCCATTTCAATATGTGGTTGCTGAAGTTCCATGACTACCTACAGATGTTTTTCTCTATGGAAAGAAGAGAAATCTTTTAAAAAGATGTAAGAGAATGCTTCAGAAACAACATGGAAGAAAGTGGAGTATTACATTGAAAAGAAGGGAGAATAGACATTTTCCTAGCTGAATGCGTAGGAATACAGCACAAAATGAACAATGAAATTATAGAATGGGGAAAAATCTATCCGTCTCTTAATTCAACCAATTCATTTTGCTGCTATAAAATTCAGGGCTTCTTTTGAGATAGAAGATCCCCAGTGCTTAGTCTGTTGTCCTTTTTTTATTGCCAGAGCACAGCACTTCCATAAAAGGGACCCCTCTGGGCATGTTACTTTCTTAACCCTGAGTTGGCATGTCTGGGCTGAGGAGGCAAACCTCCAGGTAAAAGGTGCCTAAAAATTAATCTCTTGAAAAGTTAAGCAGGCCACTTTAAGATTACCTGCACTAGTAGCAAGTTATTGAAGACTCAGTGACCACTTTCCAGATTACTCAATTGAGAGGAAGCCAAGAATTGCTTTTTTTCAAGGAGAAATTGGAGAAAGTTAATTGGCAGGAAGTGCTGGAGGACTTTACAAGAAATATCTTGTACCTTCCTCTTTGGCAGGTGGAAGATTTCATTCTCCAAGGCATTCAATATTAGTTCACCACTTCTAAGGAGTAATGCATTCACTTAACATTTAATGTCAAAAAAGTCTTGTATCTTTTAAAGTAGTGACTTTATTTCCTGTTGTCCACTTTGGTTCTGCAGCTTTGGAGTTTCACAACTGCTTATAAAAATCCAAGGTAGAAATTGCTGCAAAAGTCAAAGATGTATTAACAATGATTCACTGCAAATAATAGATGTCATAACTTTACCCAATTGATACTTTTATCAAACAAAAAGCTTATCAATTATCTCTTCGAAAAGTCTATAGAACTTTAGAACATACATTTACTTTAGTCTATTTTTGCTGTCCCAAAGGATGGGAGGGGCTGTGGTTTAGTAGCAGAGCATCTGCTTGATGTGCTGAAGACCCAGGTTCAGGCCCTGGCATCTCCAATTAGAAAGGGACCAGGCAGTAGGTGATGTGAAACACTTCTCCTTAAGAACCCAGAGAGCCAGTCTGAGTAGGCAATACTGACTTAGATGGACCAAGGGTCTGAATTAGTATAACGCAGCTTCATGGGTGTTGATTTTAAACATTTGGAAAATACACTGACTGAAACAAAATATGAAAGCATGTTATATTTTATGGGTAGTTTGTGAAACCAGGATTCAGCTTGCAGATAATGGTTCAGTTCTGCATTTTACCCACAAGTGCATTTCCTACTTCCCGCAGAGAGACGTGTAAGAGAGCACTGGGGAACAATGTGAGATTAAACTAGGATGCTCACATTCCTAATCATATAAAACCTTAATCAAGACAAACTGTGGTTAGCAAACCACCCTAGAATTCATGTTTTTAGATCCTGCTATGATGTATCCTAACCACCAGGCATTTGGTTGAGACCAGGCACAACCAACAGCGAATGAAGGGCCCCCGCTCCCCCCGCTCCCCCCCTCCCCCCATCTCCCCCCTCTCTCCCCCCTTCCTCCCAGAACTCCACCAGAGCGCTCTGGACCTGTTGTGGTATTGCACCGTTCCATCGTTATATTATTTTATTATACTGTTATACTGTTACATTATTCTGTTATATGGTTACAACCACTGTTATTATTTACTGTATGTTTTAACGAAGACTGTTTCATGTTTCATGTATCGTTGATTAGTTTTAATGTAAACCGCCCTGAGCCTTCGGGGAGGGCGGTATATAAATCTAAATAAATAAATAAAATAAATAAATAAATAACTAGTGGCTTTATTCAGTGACTAGATTTAAAGCCCATTTTAAAATGAAATAAAATGGGTGCTAGATGGCTTCCCCCTCCCCCCCGAGAGTTCAAAGGGCTCCAGGGTAGGCAGGGATTGCGTGGGGTGGGTGAGCGAGGCGGTCCGCAACGTCCATGGGGCCGGAGAAGCCTTGCCCCTCCCGGAGGGCAGAAGGCTTCTGCGGGTGCGGCCGGGGAAGTTGAGAAGTAGGCCTACCTGCATGCTCGTGGCGCGGCTCCGGAGCGGCCGTGAGCTGCGGAGATGGTGGGCTGCGGTCGGCTGCGAGGCGGGCAAGCATGTGGACCGGTGTTGCAGTGGCGGAGCAGGTGCGGCGCTGGTGGGAGCAGCTCAGGCGTGTTGGTGGCACCGGCGGCATAGCGAGTGCGGGGCAAGTGCAGGAATCCACGCAGCAAGGAGGTCGGCGGCGGGGCAGGGGGCGAGGGCACCATCTTGGGTGGAGTCCAGCGGGCGGGTCGTGTGGGTGGCGGAGCGGCTTGGGCTTAGAGAGGCTGGGCAGGGATTGGGCCGTCGACATTCCTGCCGTGGCGCATCGAGTCGGCGGCGGAGGAGGTCAGTGTTGGTCGGCGGAAATGGGGGGAAGCGGCTTGGCATGCCTCTTCGACGCGGCCGCCCTGCTCCTTTCCCGGCAGCGAACCATATGGGGGCGGAGTGTGGGCAGGGAGTCTGGGGCGGGCCAAGTGACCAATAGGGAGGCACGCTACATGCACCTCCCAATTGGCCACTTGGCCCTTGAGTGGCACTCAGAGAGGGCCAATCAGGAGCCACTTCACGGCTCCTGATTGGCCCTCTCCGAGTTTTTATCCCGGATGGGTCCCGCTCTAACTCCTCCCCACAAGCCCTTACTGCTTTATTTAGTCCGCGGCACCCGTGGCGTCGCGGGACGTTTAAAGATATTTATTTTAGTTATCACAATGAGCCACTGCCCCAGTCCACACTCTGAAATGAGTCTCACATTGACTTCAGGAAGGTTTGGATCTATATGGTTATGCTTGAGATCAAAGCGAAGAGTAATACACATATGAGCTAACCAACAGCAAAAATCTGAAGCTGAGTCCACATTTTCAGTAACTCATAACATGGAAAGAGATCTGATGAGAACTGAGTGTGAGGAATGCCTTTTGTCATTTCTTTTGCTCCCTGATGGGACAAGGACATACCTTTCATGTTTCCTGGGGAGAACCTTCAAACATTTATTCAAACAATTCCATATCCCACTTATGCTGGAGATAAGAAAATGCCAGTTACTTTGTCCTTATCTGACACACCGTCCTAGATGAATTCTGGCCTTTGCCAGACAATTTTTTTTAACTACATAAACCCCTTATTTATTTATTTATTTATTTGTGTAAAGAGTGTATGGAATTGCAGCCAGAGGCATCAGAACAAACTGAAAACTGAAGCCTAACATTGTTTCAAAGATAAATGAGGGAGACAGAGCCAGAGACAGTTTGGTGCAGCATACAGTTTTGCAATTACACTGGAGAGACCTGGGTGTATTATGCAAGGCAGGAAACCTTGCAAAAAGTCTGTCCAAAAGGCATTGGTGTTTTTATTTCTGCATGTGGAGCTGGTTTCGCTACAGAAAAGCCACCACAGTATTTTGGATTATACCTGGCATTCTCCTCTCATAGCAGCCACTGAGTCTTTTGATGCAGTATTTAAAACTCGCTTTACCACAACTTTCAAATCCCTGTTTTTGAATGCATTAATGCCAATGTGTTTTTAATCTCTTCTCCTGTGCCACCATACGCCAATGGGTGAAGAGACAGCCTCTAGTCCTTCATTCACCGATGGGAGTTTAAGGTGCCCCTTGTTCGATGCAGACCCTCCCACCTCTGCTATGGCAATATCACAGAAATTAATTAATTCATTCATTCCCTCAGAGGCATTTGTAAGCATTATAATCAACTATGAGGAACAGCCTACCTCTGAGGGGGAAAGATAGTGTTTTCAAAAGGCTGTGTGCCTCACCAAAAATTTCTTGTTGAAGGCTCCGTGTCCATAAAGTACAATTCCCATAAGGCCTTGCCAGTAGCATATGCCAGAGCAGCCATCATGTAATACTGTAGCTGACCATGGCTTGCCAATGAGCATCTAGCACAATGGAGGAATCCCCCCCCCCCGTATTTGCTGTTGTAAATCCGTCTTTCAGATGCATAATCCTTGCAGAAAAGCATGACCTTTTTTAAAAATGACAATTTAAAAGGGTCAGAGTGCTGACTTTGGTAAAACCCTTTACATGCAAAACCCACCCTGGACTCAAAGCCCTACTCTGCCATAAAGATCTGTAAGTTAGACTAGCCTATTTGCAGGACTGCTGTAGAAGCCCTTTATATGTAGAAGCCCTTTCAATCATCAGAAAGGCCAAAGCTGAGAGTGAGCTAAGATTGGCCAGGGAAGCCCATTGTAACAAGAAAAGATTTTTCAGTTATGTGAGGAGCAAACGTAAAGTAAAGGAAGCAATAGGCCCACTGTGGGGTGCGGATGGACAAACTCTAACGGAGGATGCAGAGAAAGCAGAAAGGCTTAGTGCCTATTTTACATCTGTTTTTTCCCACAGGTCAAAGTGTTTAGGCACATCTAGAGATGGCCGTAGCCAAAGGATAGTGTCTGGGTGGCAGGTTAACATGGATAGAGAGGTTGTCGAGAGGCATTTAGCTGCACTGGATGAGTTCAAATCCCCTGGTCCAGATGAAATGCACCCGAGAGTACTCAAAGAACTTTCCAGAGAACTTGCACAGCCCTTGTCCATCATCTTCGGAACCTCTTTAAGGACTGGAGATGTCTCGGAGGACTGGAAGAGAGCAAACGTTATTCCGATCTTCAAAAAAGGGAGGAAGGATGACCCGGGAAAACACAGACCAGTGAGTCTGACCTCTGTTGTGGGGAAGATAATGGAGCAGATATTAAAGGGAGCGATCTGCAAACATCTGGAGGACAATTTGGTGATCCAAGGAAGTCAGCATGGATTTGTCTCCAACAGGTCCTGCCAGACCAACCTGGTTTCATTTTTTGACCAAGTAACAGGTTTGCTGGATCAGGGAAATTCGGCTGATGTCATTTACTTGGATTTTAGTAAAGCTTTTGACAAGGTTCCCCATGATGTTCTGATGGATAAGTTGAAGGACTGCAATCTGGATTTTCAAATAGTTAAGTGGATAGGGAATTGGTTAGAGAACCACACTCAAAGAGTTGTTGTCAATGGTGTTTCATCAGACTGGAGAGAGGTGAGTAGCAGGGTACCTCAGGGCTCGGTGCTCGGCCCGGTACTTTTTAACATATTTATTAATGATCTAGATGAGGGGGTGGAGGGACTACTCATCAAGTTTGCAGATGACACCAAATTGGGAGGACTGGCAAATACTCTGGAAGATAGAGACAGAGTTCAACGAGATCTGAAAACAATGGAAAAATGGGCAAATGAGAACAAGATGCAATTTAATAAAGATAAATGTAAAGTTCTGCATCTGGGTCAGAAAAATGAAAAGCATGCCTACTGGATGGGGGATACGCTTCTAGGTAACACTGTGTGTGAACGAGACCTTGGGGTACTTGTGGATTGTAAACTAAACATGAGCAGGCAGTGTGATGCAGCGGTAAAAAAGGCAAATGCCATTTTGGGCTGTATCAACAGGGGCATCACATCAAAATCACAAGATGTCATAGTCCCATTGTATACGGCACTGGTCAGACCACACCTGGAGTACTGTGTGCAGTTCTGGAGGCCTCTCTTCAAGAAGGACGTAGATAAAATTGAAAGGGTACAGAGGAGAGCGACGAAGATGATCTGGGGCCAATGGACCAAGCCCTATGAAGATAGGTTGAGGGACTTGGGAATGTTCAGCCTGGAGAAAAGGAGGTTGAGAGGGGACATGATAGCCCTCTTTAAGTATTTGAAAGGTTGTCACTTGGAGGAGGGCAGGATGCTGTTTCTGTTGGCTGCAGAGGAGAGGACACGCAGTAATGGGTTTAAACTTCAAGTACAATGATATAGGCTAGATATCAAGAAAAAATTTTTCACAGTCAGAGTAGTTCAGCAGTGGAATAGGCTGCCTAAGGAGGTGGTGAGCTCCCCCTCACTGGCAGTCTTCAAGCAAAGGTTGGATACACACTTTTCTTGGATGCTTTAGGATGCTTAGGGCTGATCCTGCGTTGAGCAGGGGGTTGGACTAGATGGCCTGTATGGCCCCTTCCAACTCTATGATTCTATGATTCTATGATTCTATGATATGCTCTCTTTCTGCTTTCTACCAGTGATCCAACAGTCATTGTTAAAATGAAATAATAATGCTCAAATAAAAAAAGAAAACAGCACTTTGCATGTCCACTGCTGTACCCTAGCAAGACAGTGTAAAGTCCCCAAACCTCCCACCCCCAAGAGGTATATAAGGTAAATTTAAATATATTATAAGACTTCATGATCTTTATTGGGAAAGGGAGGAAAGAAAATGTGATGAACCCCAAAAAGCTGAGACCAAGGAGTGTTGAGTACATAGTCCAATCCCCGCTCCCAAATCAACTTTCACTTTAAGGAGAGGTAAGGCTGGATGGTATGTATAGGAGTGGTTCAAGAATTCATGGGGCCTGGGTGCACCATAATCAGTTTAAGAATTTGTGGGGTCCTAGCAGAATACAGTTGTGGCAAGAGCAGTCAGATCCCAGAGGGCCCCCAGAGTGGAAAGAGGTGTCATGCTGAGTGTCCTTAAAGCGGGAAAAGGAGAGAGGAGAGAGGCTACAGCCCTGGTCCATGGGGGGAAGGCACTACACGGGGCACATGAAAATGCAGGGCCCATAGCACATGCTACATATGCTACATGGATAAAATTATCACAGGCATGTGTGCCTCTGTGTATCTGTATAGATAGGCTGGGAACAACTGGGTTCAGCTTCTGTCCCTCCTCTGTTGCAGGTATATGGCGAGGCTGTGTGGGTCAAAGAGTTTTTTTGGCAATCCGGGATAATATCACTGTCACTGGCCCAGGTCATTGGTGTATTGTGGTATAGATATCTTTGGTTTTTTTCCACAAGTTGTTTTGACTCCCCAAATATAGCACATAAAAAGGGTATAAATTGCCAGTAAATCTTATGAAATCCAAAATGACTACTCACCCACTATCTGGCTGGCCCTCCCTGCGGGCGTGCCACCAATAGAGATGGAGCACTCTGCCAATCAGTTCAAATTGCATTCTCCCAATGAGAGCCAATCAGTTAAAAATTGCACTCTGCCCATGAGGGCCAATCAGTATAAATTGCACTCTGTCAATGCAGGCCAATTAGCTCAAATTGCATGCAGATAAGTCACTCCTTACCTGATTCCCCCCCCCCTGGAAATATTCCCCCAATAGGAGATATGAGATGGCCATCATCCAGGTAGTTTAACTTTAATCAGGAGGGAGCCAGGAAAGGCTAATGACTGGTTAACCCTCCAACTTCCTGCCAGTTTCAGAAGTTTGCTGGGTGGAAGAGGATCCAGTCTCACAATATGCCCTGCTGCCAATAAATTGCCCTGTCCTCTTCCAGCTTGGAGGAAATGGGGCTCTGGGAGATGTGGGGGTGGGAGGGAAGGAGGAGCCCCCTATGGACTTAGCCTGGCCTTTGGGAGACATGGAGAAAGGGGTAGGAAGGAGGCACCCCCCCTTGGGCCTTCCCTGCCTAGATTTTGGGAAATGTGGGGGGGGAGTGGAGAAAGGTGGCAGCCCCTCCTCCATGGCCTTCCTGGACAGACCTTTGGAAGATGTAGATTGTAGGAAGGTGGCAGCTCACCCCTCCACAGCCTCATCGGCCTGGCCTTTGGAAAATGTGGGGTTGGATGGGAAGGTGGGGACAATGGTGACCTATGTAGACACTGTTGTAGGGGTTGGGGGTAGGAGGGCTAGTTCCCCGCCAGATGCGCTGTTTTTTCCAAGAGAACTGAGCCCTTCCTTCCCTTTTCCCTTCCCTCCTCCCTCTTCCTTTCTCTTTCTGTCTCTTCTCTCTCTTTCATCTTGTCTTTCATTCATCTTCCTGAAGGTTTCAGGCCCCCACCTGGAAGTTGGCAGCCCAGCTGACTGCATATGGAGGAGGAGTCAGGAAACAATCCCAGTTCTTGAGATTAGAGTCTGCTACTCTTTAACCACTTCACCACACTGGATCTCATGATCAAGCAGGGAGTGGGAGGGAGAGCCAGAACCCAGGAAGGTCACAGTACAGGTGTACATGGCCTTTTTGATGCTTCATAGAATTACAAAGCATTCCACACAAAAATCTCATTATTCCGGTGCAGCACTGAATGTGCTCCGTGTCTGCCCTGTATTTTGGGAAAACTGCTAAAACCGGTTTCCCCCCTGTCCCTGGGGGTGAATTCGCAGTAACCTAAAGTGTTAGGTCAAAAGAGTTGTTTTGACTTCCTCTACTGTTTCCTGCCTCAAAATGATGACATTTGAAATCCAACCATTGTTGTGTCTCTGCCAGTCCATCTCCCCTCCCTTCCGTATTTTTAATTTTTTAAAATCATGATTGCATTTCAATGCTGATGTGCAGTCTCCTGCAGCCTGCCTTCTTGATACTGCAGTGAATCCCCTCCGCCAGCCACCTCCTCCTTCAATTCCTGGTTGCACTCAGTGCCCCGTCCCCTCCTTGCTGAACTCTCTCTCCAAGCAGAGCAGCTCCTTTGGACT
This sequence comes from Paroedura picta, assembly GCF_049243985.1. Taxonomy (NCBI): domain Eukaryota; kingdom Metazoa; phylum Chordata; class Lepidosauria; order Squamata; family Gekkonidae; genus Paroedura; species Paroedura picta. Next base: position 140,705,905 of record NC_135369.1, read on the forward strand.
CCTTCAGTCAAAAGTAATCTCCAGAGAGTTATGTGGGCCATGCTTACACAGGTTATCTTCCACAAAATGCTGAAGTGTTTGATTGTTCTGGAGTTACAGTCAGAGGCTGCAGAAACTCTAGATTCAGAAGAAACAATTTCCTTTTACAAACTAGGGTTTCCTCGGTTTTAGAGGGCAATGTAGCAACGTGTTTATATTGTGATTTAATTAGATAGCTTGCCATCAATGGAACAGCTAAGGGGGAAGGAGAAATTGTAACAACTGAATTATTTTGTAAAGCCCCAGCAGCCAACTTTTGCAGGGGGGGGGGGCTTTCCCCCAGCAGTTCCTGTTCAGGTTTGCAAATCCTTCCCAATCCCTTATAGAGTCAGCAGGCAGCTCCAACATGGGGGGGGGGGGGGTGGCATGGGGGGGGGAATCCAGCAGAAGAGCTCATGTTCTGGTCTGCAACGGGTTGGGAAATTCCTCCCAGTTGCTTACAGAGCCAGGAGCCAGCTCCAGGATTGATGATCCCGGCCAGCCAACTCTCTGGCCAGTAGAGCAACAGCTGCCTTTGTTTTGAAACTCACCTGACATCATTTTTCCCAAGCTATCTTTGACCAGAGAAGGTTTTTTTTGGGGGGTGGTGAGCCACACAAATTTATGAAACAGGGGAACATTTGGGTACTTTTCCCATTGGAAGGGGAGGAAGGGAGAGAGAATGGCAATGAGAGCAAAATATGAGAAGAAGTGGGGGTGAAGGGGGGCATTTTCCTGTTTAGATTGCATTAGGACACATTTGCATGTGTCAGATTTTTTTTAGAAAGAGAGAAGGGAGGCAAGGCAGGAGCCAGGGCTGCCCACTCTCCTGAAAGAAGTGCAAAATGCAAGACAGGAATGGTGTCTAAGAAAACCACAAATGTAGAGAGCCAGATGCAAATTTGAGGTCTGCATCCAGAATTCAATGTGGTGAGAAGGTATCAACAAATAAAAACTGGAGAAATGGTGCTACTGTTCTCACCAATGAATGAGACAAAGACAGGCAGGTTGTGCAGCAGAACTGGCTGAAAATTATGAAATAGGGTGAAGAACATGCTACCTGCTCTGCCAGGTGACTCTGAGGGCCATTCCGCACTCAAGTTATAATGTGAAATCCTAACCGTATGCAGATGCTTTTTTTTTAACCTTTTACACAACATCATCTGCACCCAGCATCCCAGCAGCAAACCAGGAGCTACATCCTCCATTTAAAAGAGATAATTGGGGAATCCCAAAACGTGGATTCAGCCAACCATCTAGCGCTAGCAGGAGGAGAGGAAGCAGCAAGCCACACACCAAGGACAGGTGCATAACCAATGTGGGCAAAGCAGAGTGATCTCCATTTCCAGCGCCCACCCTCGAGCCCACCTCCCTCTCCCTTCTACCCAAATGGGGACTCTCTGCTGCCTTCATTACACCACAGCAGTTGTTCCCTTCCCCAGTTAGGAAACACAGAAAACACACCCGGGACTGCAAACTCAAGCTTTCTTCCAGGCTGGTTGGAGAGGCAGCCTTCCTGGGTTTGCCTTGGGGATATTTCTACATAGGCAGGAGGCTGCGCCTGAAAGCCCAGGGTGGCTGCCCAAAAGACCCCCTCTTCCTCCAAGGAGCACCTTTGAAGTCCCCCCTGGCATGTGCCTTTGACAGCTACAGAGAGGCAATGCATCCTCCCAGAGCCATGCCCCCTTGCCCCGTCTCTCGCCTCCCTCTCTGCCACACAGGCAAACACAAAATGACAGCTCCTGAGCAGCAGAAAGACTAAAGCCCCTCACCTCACTCCCTGCCTTAATGGCCTGCCTTTGATTCTCTCCGTTAAGCCGCCCTTCCTTGTGCAATCCCCCCCCCCACACACACACCAAGAACAAAAGAAAAAAGCCCCTTCAGGACAAAGGACACAGAAAACACATCCCAAGGAAAATCGCTTTCCCTTTAAAACTGGGAAAAAGTTGATTGACTGGCTGCCATGATTGACAGCTAGGGGGAGACTCACTGGCATTGCAAGTCTCTCTCAGCAGCAATTTTATTCAGCTGTGCGGAGTGCCAAAAAGCGTGAGAAAGTGGAAGGAGAGTGAGGAGTGGGGGAGTGCGTTTTTAATAACATTAAGGAATTTCGGTTGCTTAATGCTAAATTTTTAGAAGTGCAGAATGGCCCTGAAGTTTGGAAAGAGAAATAATGCAGAGGTGGTCGTAGAGACATTTTCCAAACCACGATTCCACTCTAAAGGGTTTGGGCAGGCCTGAGTTGTGAAAGGCTTTAAACAATGGGTGTGTGGGAAATCACTCAATAGTTGCAGAAAGAAGGCTGCAATCATCCTGCAGGCATAATGGGTTGAGCTAAATAAGACTAGATATACAATACAATTTATAACACAAGATTGGAATTTTATCCAGCTTCCACTGAAGGACCAGCAGACAGAAGTGGCTGATAAATTGTGCCATTAAAATATTTTGAAAAGTACACCATTGCAGTTTTCATTATCCAGACAGACCTGCATTCATATTATAATAGTGCCAATGCAGCAATGCTGTCTGTGTGCAGAAAAAAGGTTCAGCACAGATTAGTCCTTGCAGTAGGCATTTTCATGAAAGATGCTAAGCATGTCAGTTAGGAAAGGCTGCGCTTGCAAATGCTGCTAATGCTGAACAGGAAATGCAGATAGGAAATACAAGAGGGACACCATCCAATCCACTAAACATTCAGGTATATGCCAGGATTCACAACTGAATTACAGATATGGGAAACATAATTTTTATCATTGTGATTATTATTGTTGTTATGTCATCACGTTCCTATTCCAAACTCCTATTCCAAGCTCACATAAAAGCCACAATAGGGGCCATTCCGTATGCCATAAATGTAACGTTATACTTACTCCCTGAAGATGCTATATTCCGGGCGCTCTACATGACATCACGAACCTCCTGCATCCAGCCAGCAAACTTCATGCTAAATCCGTCATTTTAAAGCGCAAGTTGGTGAATCTCAAAATTCACCAACCGAAGAAGCCATTTCCCCCAGCAGATAACCAGCACACTACACACCAAAGAAATGTCTGGAGGCGAAGAAGCACTATCTCCACCTCCAATGCCCTGCCCACATACCCACCTCCCTCTCCCTTCTCCCAGGGCCGTTTTTTTTTTAAGCAATCTGCCTGGAGCAACAAATAGGCTAGTACAAAAATGTGTAGCCATAGAGCACGAAACCTCCATGAAACACTGAGCCTGAGGGACTATTTATATGATAAAAACCACTGAGGAAGAAAACAACTTTGAAAACAGGCTATTGAAAAAAGAAAAATAATTGTGTTTATCAAGAACCCATTTTGGTTTATGTTTGTACAGCATATATATGAAGGCAATATCTACAGAATAAATTGGAACAAATATAAACGAAAAAGATTACACTTTTGTACTAGCCAATTGGTCGAACTTTTCTAGTTTGGACTACTCCATTCAGTCAGCCCTCTTTTGCATGGAGCAATGAATAGGCATAAAGGCATTCAGGCAAAGCCAAAAATAATTTTTTCCAAAGTTATCACCCAAAGCATGCCTCTTTATATGTCCCCCCCCCCCAAATGAGGAACGAGATTAATTTTTTAAAGATTCAAGACTCAGGATCCCAAAAGGGCTGATGTTATAAAAAGCACTATGCATCTATGATTAGATGCATAGGTGTTTCAACAGAGAACTATTAATTAAAAAAAAATGGTGGGCATTACGGGACCTTTAAAAAAAGGACAAAGGAGATTGGCTGCCTGGCTTGATTGACAGGTGGAAGAGAGTCATGGATAAACCGCGTTGCTCTCTTCCACCATTTCCAGCAGTGCTTGTGGAGGGTGAGAAGCACAAAAAGGCGTCAGACTATAGTGAGATGGCAAGAAGGTGAGGAATGGCCAGAAGTACGATAATATTTAGCGCTATGCCATTCAGCTGGCATAATGCTATTTTTTGCGATGTGCAGAAATGCTGTAGATGCCCCCATATTGTTCTTCATAACAACTCCGTGAAGTAAGTTAGGCTGAGATGGGGTGGCTGGCCTAAGATCCCCCAGTGAAAGTCATGGCTGAATAGGATCATGATCCTCCGGGTTCTAGTTCTAACCACTATACCACACCTATACAAGAGCAAATGAAGAGGTCAGTGAGCAGATGCCTCATTTTTAAAAAATGAGTGTTTCTGTGAATCACATTAGAGCCCAGGATGGAGCTTTTCCCTTACCCTTTTCCAGTTAATTGAGTCTGCCTATGCTGCTTTCTGTCCTGTAAAGGAATAGAAACTAGTACAATATGATATTGATATTTAAAGCAGGAGAGTTGAAGGCAGCTAAAAATAATGGAATGGGGGTATGAAAGATTAAGGTGGGTGGCCGCATTGGTCTGAAGCAGCAGAGCAAAGTTTGAGCCCATTGGCACCTTTCAGACCGACAAAGTTTTGTTCGACACAGTTTTATTGAATAAATATTGAATAAAACTGTGCTGTTCTTAAAGGTGCCAATGGACTCAGACTTTATTCTGGGGAACAGAAGGTTGTAGGTAAGGACATGGTTGGCAAAGAGAATGAAAAGTTAGGGAGGAAAGTGCATTGCCGTATCTGACTGACATGTAAAATGCATAGTCCAGCTGGTGGATTTTTTAGTCAGAGGACTGCAGTGTGATGAACATAAGATGTTTCTGTGCGGAAGAAATACATGTATTGGGCATCTCGGGGCTGGTTCCTCCTTCCTTCAGCAATGGACAGGTGAGTTACATTGTCACTGTCGGGTATGTTTGCATGCAGTGGAGTCCCATTGCTTATAAAGTACCAAATAGCCTGGGTCAAGCTTTAAAAGACTGCCTGTTCCCTGTTCCCATATTTTTTTTAAAAAAGACTGCCAAAGTATTGCTCACAAGGTGGGATAATTGTAGGAAGGGCCACGATTCCATAGACAGAAGCCATAATAATTATGTCAGTAACAAAGTTACTTGTTTTTAACAGTTAAAGGAAATATTTGGCCTCGTTCCAGCACAAATTTGTTTTTAGTGAGCTGAAGCTTGCATTACTCTGTACTAGATCGGGAACTTAGTATTTCCTTTGTATTTTCAAAGTACCAAACGTACTTTTCAACAAGGAATTCTGGATTCTTTCCCAGTTAAATGATCTTGCTTTAAACCCATAATGTCTAATCTGAATTATGACATTTTGTTATTATACCATTAAACCACAGATTATGAATTCATTAAAACCCAAGTTGGGGGGGGATGAAAAAAGATGGAAAAGGCTTATTACAAGCACCAGAGTCTCGATCATCTATTAAAATGCTTAGCAAAAATTATATGTAAAACAAAGTACTTTAGCAGAGTTCACTGTTTGCATATATTATAATTAAAATTCAACACAAATCCTAATATAAGGTGGTAGTATGTAACTTTTCTAAATGGCACCCCAAACCATCATATTGCCTGTTCACAGAGCGGGGTGGTCTGCAAATTTAAGATTAAAAAATAAATAAAAATAAATGTAATAAGAAAATTAGAAAATTTAGAAAATCTGAATACTTCCTTCTCGCAATATATGGGCAGAATGGTTGTAACTAAGCAGGTGAACATCATCTGTTCCTTTCCACCTGGAAAAACAGTGAAAATTGTTCTGGTCAATTTCTGTATAGTCTAAAACTGACTGAAGTTGGGGCTCCATTTTGATTTCCAGGGAGGATCAGGGATGCCAGCCTCCAGCTGGGACTTGGGGATCCCTTGTAATTACAGCTCGTCTCCAGACTGCAAAGATCAATTGCCCTGGAGGAAGGGGCTGCTTGGGATGTGGATGTGAAGCATGGCTGTGTGGCACTCCCTTCCTCACACACCCACACACACCAACAGAGAGAGAGAAGGAAAAGGAAAAGGAAAAGGGTCCCATAACAATCCGTGAGCAAAAAAGACACCATCCTCCTGCAACAGCTTGTTCTGTCTGTGCTCAAGCTACATCTCTTTAAGGCAATGACAACTTGTACATCTTGGTGTAGTGTTTAAGCATAGCAGCTTCTAATGTAGTGAGCTGGATTTGATTCCCTGCTCCTCCACATGCTGGGTGACCTTGGGACAGTCACAGTCCTATTAAAATCTGTTCTCACAGAGAAGTTTCAGATCTCACTCAGCCTCACCTGCCTCATAGGATGCATGTTGTAGGGAGAGAAAAGGATGGAAGCCACTCTCACTTATTATGCATAGGCTGGAATGCCCACACTGACATTGGGGAAAATCCCCGATTATACACACCCCTGCTGCCAGTGCGGACATGGCCCAGCCCAGGGCCATGGAAGGCCTGCATTATCAGAACACGGGAACTTCCACAGTCCCTGGAGTACCTCAGGTGCCGGCAGGGGCTGGGGCGGGCCGACGCTGTGCATAATTGACAGCACCGGGCTATTTGGTCCACCAGGTGTCCCTGTAGGAACACCGCATGCCCCTGCAAGCTCTGCAGAGCCGAGGAGCTGGCAGGGGTGTCCCCCTGCCCCCACCGTAGCATATGGTGAGGGTCTGGCCCCTCCCCACTCCCCCCCCCTTCTGCTTCCACTTACACTGCCTGGCAGCATCCCAGGCTTCTTGGCCCCGGTGCACAGTGCATGTGCGCACGCTACACCGGGGCATTCCCGTATGCCGGGGGAGCTCTGCCCCCATGCATACACGGGGAATGGCGGGGCATCCTGCCCTGCTGCAACGGCATAGTGGCCATCTGGTGTAGTGTCCACCGTGCATAATGGGTCCCTGAGATTCCTTTGGCCAGTCAAAAGCAGTCCCAACCACATCACTATTATTTCCCCTGCTTCAATTGCCTGTGGTGGCAAACTTCACATGACTTACTCATGAGTAGACATTCACAGGGCTGCCCTGGGTCTGAGAGGGTCAGCAGGGGGTGTTTCTGGCTCCCACTTCCCAAAGGTGCACAGAGGTTGTCCCAGGTCCCCCTGCCCCCATGTCTTCTGAGTTGAAAGAAGCCAGTCCAGAGCAACTTATTGGCAGTTTGGCATGCTCCGAGGCCTGCTCCTCTTCCACCCAGCAAACCTCTGAAACTGGCAGGAAGTTGAAGGCAGAGAGCTGACTCCTTCCTGGCTGAGGGCTGCCTTCTGATTGGGTCTAAACTACCATGGCAGGCCATTCCTGGCCGAGGGCCAATTAGATACTGGGTGAGCAGTCAGTTTGGTCATTATTAAAGTTTACTGATAATGATATGCAATTTAAAAATCTGTAGGGGACTGGAACAGGAAAATTGTGAGGTAAGTATGCATATCTATCCCTATGTGGAAAACACTTGGGCAACAATAAAACAACCTTTATTAAGTTCATTTTGAGAGCGCTTTTTTTTTTGTAATTTACAAACTGTGTGGGCCTCTATTGCAATTTAGAAGGTTGCCAATAGGGTTTGGCGCTTTGGCCTGAAGCAGCCAGCACTGCAACATGGGGGGGAGGGGCAGTGCACGGCCCCTGTGCCGCCCCTCCCACCCACACTGTGGTGCTGGCTGCTTCAGGTGTAAATGGCTGCTTCGGCAGCCAAAGCACCCAACCCTAATTGCCAGCTCTGGATTGAGAAAACTTGGAGATTTTAGGGGTGGAGCCTGGGAAGGGTGGGGTTTAGGGAGCAGAGGCTCATAAGAGTACGCTACCATAGAGTTCACTCTCCAAAGCAGCCAGTTTTTCCAGTCTGGAGATCAATTGTGAAAGCAGATCTCCAGGCTCTACCTGGTGTTTGGCAACCCTCATTTAAAAGACTATCTTTACACATCTGTTCAGGATCCTACTGAAATCTACTTCAGTATGGTTTACTTCAACAAAGGATTGCATAGTGTATGATTCTCATGGTCTCCATTTCAGTGTTGCAAGACACGAAACCTCTCAAAATTCATGGTAGGGAAAATGGGCATTACATGCACTGGAGACTAATACATGAGGCAAGCAAATGACATATTTTCAAATAATCTCATGTTATCTGTAGGAGTCACAAAGGATTTGTAGTCAAGGAATGGTATTGTTGCTTTTTCTGAAAATGATGGATGAAGTACCATGACAAACATCAATTTGATGTTCCATACTACAGGTGTTAGATGTATGGTTCATATTCAGAATATATCAAAAGGATAACATATGTCAGTGCAAGTATTGAAAACATTACATTACTATGATTTTGAGATGCAAAATATTAGAAAGTTATACCAACTAACACCATTTCATGCACATTATTTGTAATAAATATTTAATGTTTCTGACATAATGCTTTGAAAAAGCCAACTATATCACAATAAAACTCTTCCAATTTATTTGACCCAAAAAGGTGTTTTTTTAAAAAAAGGTTTTAGCAGGTGGCGAGGGGAGACAACCCTTTCTTGAACCACATAACTGGTATTGGTCTGTGCTGATCTTCATAGCTGCAATTTCTTTGGCATTTGTTGTCTGTAAATAAATATTAAAAAGGGGCCATGATGCCTAATAAGGATAGAGAACATAAGGTGTGGGGGAAGCATAGGAGCTCTTGTATGGTCCCTGGGGACTTGAGAGGTTAAAAACAATCATGGCATAAAATATGAAGAAGGATTTTGCATTCTAGTTATGGATGCTTGCATACGGGATAGGCACATCAATGAAATAGCAAGGGTATATTCTAGAAATGAAAGGCATTATTACACTGGTGTACATGAAATGTCATTCTCCATCGAGATTCAAGAATTATTATTTAAAAGTCCACTGATTGCAGCCAGCTCATACATACTAGTGTAAACAAAATAAATGAAACATAATGCTGGAAACGTTAAAAATCATAAGTTATAAATATGAAAAATAGATTTGTATTCAGTAAGCTAGTGTGGTGTAGCAGTTAGACCACTGAACTAGGATCTGGGAGACTCAGATTTGAATCCCCACTCTGCCCTGGAAGCTTGTTAGGTGATCTTGGGCCAGTCACACACACATTTAAACAATCTCATAGAGTAGTGGAGAGGATAAACTAAAGAAGAGAACTCGGCAAACCCCTTTGGGTCCACATTGGGGACAAAAGTAGGGCTTGTTTATTTTAGTCAAACTAGGTAAAATAATCCATAAGTTCTTTTGGACCAAGCCTTTCTTCTGAAAGAGCAGGTTGCTGTAGCTGACAGGTTTTTTGGGTACTTTTGCTTAACCATATCCACATGGTTTGTAAATTGTCTCAGTTGATGTATTGTTGATGTATTTTGGGTACTTTGATGTATTTTGGGTACTTTTGGTTAACCATGTCCACATGGTTTGTAAGTTGTCTCAGTAGATGTATTGTTCTAGATATAATCTCGATATGTTCTAGATAATAATAAACTCAGAGACATGATAAGTGTCATACCATGGACGAGAATGTTGGAAGGGAAGGGAGCATGTGAAGGGTGGGCGCTACTCAAACAAGAGCTATTGCATGCTCAATCAATGACTATCCCAGAAAGATGAAAACACTGCAGGAGCTCTAAGATTATTTGGATGAACAGAGAACTTCAAGATGAACTAAGAAAGAAAAGGGAAATGTTCAGGAAATGGAGGGAAGGACAGAGCTCTAAAGAAGATTACCTACAGGTTACTAGGCACTGTAGATCAATCATCAGAAAGGCCAAAGCTGAGAGTGAGCTAAGATTGGCCAGGGAAGCCCACTGTAACAAGAAAAGATTTGTCAGTTATGTGAAGAGCAAACATAAAGTAAAGGAGGCAATAGGGCCACTGTTGGGTGCGGATGGACAAACTCTAACGGAGGATGCAGAGAAAGCAGAAAGGCTCAGCGCCTATTTTACATCTGTTTTTCCCACAGGTCAAAGGGTTTAGGCACAGCTAGAGAAGACAGTAGCCAAGAGATAGTGTCTGGGTGGCAGGTTGACATGGACAGAGAGGTAGTTGAGAGACATTTATCTGCACTGGATGAGTTCAAATCCCCTGGGCCAGATGAAATGAACCCGAGAGTGCTCAAAGAACTTTCTGGAGAACTTGCACAACCCTTGTCCATCTTCAGGACCTCTTTAAGGACTGGAGATGTCCCAGAGGACTGGAAGAGAGCAAACGTTATTCCGATCTTCAAAAAAGGGAGGAAGGATGACTTGGGAAACTACAAACCAGTGAGTCTGACCTCTGTTGTGGGTAAGATAATGCAGCAGATATTAAAGGGAATGATCTGCAAACATCTGGAGGACAATTTGGTGATCCAAGGAAGTCAGCATGGATTTGTCTCCAACAGGTCCTGTCAGACCAACCTGGTTTCCTTTTTTGACCAACATGTTTGCTGGATCATAGAAATTCGGTTGATGTCGTTTACTTGGATTTTAGTAAAGCTTTTTAATAAGGTTCCCCATGATGTTCTGATGGATAAATTGAAGGACTGCAATCTGGATTTTCAGATAGTTAGGTGGATAGAGAATTGGTTAGAGAACCTCACTCAGACAGTTATTGTAAATGGTGTTTCATCAGATTGGAGGGAGGTGAGTAGTGGGCTCGGTGCTCGGTGCTCGGTCCGGTACTTTTTAACATATTTATTAATGATCTAGATGTGGGGGTGGAGGGACTACTCATCAAGTTTGCAGATGACACCAAATTGGGAGGACTGGCAAATACTCCAGAAGATAGAGACAGAGTTCAACGAGATCTGAACACAATGGAAAAATGGGCAAATGAGAACATGATGCAATTTAATAAAGACTAGTAATCAAGCCCGCTGCAGGGGAATGCAGCGGTTGCTAGGTCCTGACCTCAGGCGGCGGCGGCAGGCTGGTCGGCGGCGGGCTGGTCGGCGGCGGCGAGCTTGTTTCGTTGGCGGCGGCCTGACGCGGCGAGATGCGCTTTGCGCCTCTCGCCGCATCAGCCTGCCAGGCAGGGAACCCCCGGCAGCCGCGCTTCGCGTGACTGCCGGGGGCTCCCGCGGGCGGCGGCCTGACGCGGTGAGAGGCGCTTCGCGTCTCTCGGCGCATCAGGCTGGGAGGAACTGCGAGCCGCGCTGTGCGCGGCTCGCAGTTCCTGGAGCTGGGAATCGGGGGCTCCCTGGGTCGGCGGCCTGACGCGGCGAGAGGTGCTTTGCGCCTCACGCGCGTCAGGCCGGGAAGAACTGTGAGCCGCGCTGCGCGCGGCTCGCAGTTCCTGGAGCTGGGAATCGGAGGGACCAATCGGTAGGCGCTTCGCGCCTGCCGATTGGTCCCTCCGATTGTCTGTCGTTAGGAAGGGTCCAATCCGGACCCTTCCTCATCACGGACTAATCCCACCTCTACCCCCCTTACCGAATTATATAGTCCGTGGCGCCCGTGGCGCCATGGGCGGTTTAAAGATAAGTGTAAAGTTCTGCATCTGGGTCAGAAAATGGGGGATACGCTTCTAGGTAACACTGTGTGTGAACGAGACCTTGGAGTACTTGTGGATTGTAAACTAAACACGAGCAGGCAGTGTGATGCAGGGGTAAAAAAGGCAAATGCTATTTTGGGCTGTATCAACAGGGGCATCACATCAAAATCACAAGATATCATAGTCCCATTGTATACGGCACTGGTCAGACCACATCTGGAGTACTGTGTGCAGTTCTGGAGGCCTCTCTTCAAGAAGGATGTAGATAAAATTGAAAGGGTACAGAGGATTTTTTTTTTGCAAGCCCTACAGAACTGGTGCAATGTGTCCAGCAGAACCAGTGCCACTATGGCAGTGCAAACCCAACAGGACTAAGGTCAAGCTAGAGAGTCACTGCAGTAGAAACTGAAGACAGGAGCATTTTTGCAAGCCCAGAACTAGTGATATCAAAAAGTTCCCAGAAGAATCCAGTGCCATTGTGCTCCCCCCCCCCCTAAATCAGAATCCCTGACCAGTCTGGCCTGGAAGATATTCACCTCCTGACCACAAAGTGGTGATAGGCATTTCCCTGGACATGCAAAGAAGGACCAGAAGAGCCAAGTACTGACAGAATCCCTTCTGTCCATCCATTCACAATCTGCATAAGTTCACTGCCTAAGTACAAAACTATGGTCATCTTCTGGGACTGTTCTTCATGTTGCCCTACCTTCTGAGATGAGGTGGGTAGCAGCCAAGGAGAAGGTAACAAAACTCTGGGCTCTCTCCCCAGGGAAATTAGTTTGTTTCTGTTGCCATCCTCTGCAAGTATGTCAAGTCTTTTTTGTTTTGTTTGGCATACTCCCAGTGATTTTTCCTTCTTGTCCCATGTTTTTTTAATGTTTCTATATGTATTTTATCTCTTTTTAATTCTTTAATGGTTTTTAAGATGTGATTGTTATGATATATATATATTTACATTTGTTATTTCTCTTGGTTGCCCTTGTGAGGCCAGAAAGGCAAATTATATATTTTTTTCTAAAATAGATGAATAAATAAAATGTTAGATGCAAACAGTACTGGCAATGTAATAATTTCTCCCAATTTCATTTGATTCTATGACCTTTTGATTAGGGCCTGCTGCTCTGCAGATGGAGGGAAGAGAAGCTTCATGTAATAAGGTCTGGAAAATAATCACTTGGATCCAAGGATGGAGTTCTTAGGGGAGAGTAAATTTTATTTCAGCCGCAGTCGATTGCAACAACCTTATTAACATGCAATTAATAGAAATAAATACTTTAATTAGGTAGGAAAATAAAGAAATCTTCACATAAGAGAATTACTGCCCCTGCATCTACTAATCCTCAAATGTTGCTGTTTCCTACTACATTTAGTTTTTTATGGTGAAATCAGCTCATTCTTCAGTTGCTGTGCCTTTCTTCTTGAACTGCTCTCCCAAGGAAGTACAGAATGTGTGACCTTGTGCACATTTAAAAATGATACAAGGCAATGTTATTTCAGAGGATATCTAAAAGGTCTCTCTTTCCCCACAAATGTTTAGCCACCATCTGTTTAATAAATGGAGATCTTCTATTGACTTCAGTGTGATATGGGTCTGGTTCAAAATAGTACTCAGAAACTCAAGAAAGAAACAAGAACAGAAGGACTTTGGTGAAGAGGTGACAAAGGATTGCCTTTAACTCCATGGCATCTTCTCCATTCTTTCTCCTTATTGTGTGCCCTGATCTGGATAGCCCAAGCAAGCTCAACCCCATCTGATCTTGGAAGTTAAGCAGGGCTGACCCTGGCTCATCTTTGGATGGGAGACTTCCAAGAATTTGGGTGGTAGTTCCTCTAAAGACCACTAGGGGGCATGATTTGGAGCCATGAAATGGCAAACCATCCCTGAGTATCCCTTGCCAGTTTGCTAAGCAGTCCTTGGATCTCATTGCTATACTACACATACCATATGATAAATAATAAATAAATAAATCCTTTAATGTGTAGCAATGCACAAAATGTCATCACATTGTATATTTTCCCCACATTGTTGTGTATTCCATTCTCACTGCTGCTAAAACGAAAGATGAATCAACATATTGCCATTCATTTGAATACGCATGAGCTGGAATGATTTACCGCTGGAGAAGATATCTTCAGTATTGAAAAATCTTAGTCCTACATTTTTACCAATAAATAATAAAGCAAAAACTGCTTTAATTTTCATATTGTTTCATGAGCTTGCTAATCAAAACGTCATAGTTATTTTCAGACAAGAGCATGATGTGCTGTGATTGAGTCACATCTAGCCTCATTTCACATCAGGGAATTCTTGATTAAAGCATGATTTGCTGAGGAAAATATTTTTTGTTCAGTCTCTGGTCCCCTCTTCTGTGAAGCCTTTAAATTCACAGGAGCTCATAACAAAGACATGTCTTCAATAAGAATTTCCCCCCAAAGTTATCGTTTTTCTAAGCCAATGTAATTTCAAGAGTCATGTTTTGTATTGTTAACAGAATGCCACCTGTAACTCCCATGTTTCTATTGTTTCCTTTGCAATGAGATCACAGGCAAGAAAATGTTCTTAAGGATGATTCCTTGGAGGACAAAAATTCCCCTTCTTTCTCACATTTTTAAAGACCACCATGAATTATGAGTTCAGATTTTACAAGACCAAGTACATCCAATATGCTAAAGAAAGCTTCACCTGGCCTTTCCCTTATTAGCAAATAAAAAGTGGGAGACCCACAAGGACATCTAATTTCCCTTCCCCCACTATTTCTTCTTTCCCTTTCCTGAAAGTCCCTATAACCTCTTCTCTTTTCCTGCTTGTTTCTCTCTTTCTCTCCTACCATTATCTGCCCCCAGCTTTCCTTCCTTCCTTTAGAAAACTCTTTTTGGTTCAAGCCTCCACATGGTGCCAGCCCCTGGCCCAGTTGCAGATTACCAGGTGCCAGGCTAGGTCCAGTTGTGTATGGGGGAACCCTCAAAGCTTCGTAGGGTCCATTTCAGAAGTAACTCAGTTCCCACATTATTTCCTCTTTTCTTCTGGAAACCACAATGTCCTCATCTTTCCATGCTTTCTCTTTTCCTTCACTCACCCACCAATTTTTTTCTCCCCCCAAAAGCTATGTTCATTATTTTTTACTTTGCTTATACCCCAACCGTTCTCCACAATGTAAGGGCAAAAGTATAGGTTTAAATTTAGTAGATAAGTGGGATCCCTGCAGCCAGCCCTCATCCATCAGCTGGCAGCTGAGGAACCCTTGCCTGGTGACAGAGATGTTGCTGATGATGCCACTTCCAGCCACACCAGAAGAGATGTCATTGTGTTGCTGGCTATATGGGATGCTCTGCTATGTGAACAAGTTGACTCAGCTTCCATCCTTCCGAGGTCGGTAAAATGAGTACCCAGCTTGCTGGGGGGTAAACGGTAATGACTGGGGAAGGCACTGGCAAACCACCCCGTATTGAGTCTGCCATGAAAACGCTGGAGGGCGTCACCCCAAGGGTCAGACATGACTCGGTGCTTGCACAGGGGATACCTTTACCTTTTATGGTGAAAATGGCTTCTAAGCCCAAGATCACCCCGTGATCGTCCATGGCAGTATGAGGATTCATTTAGATCTTAGTCTGAAACTGTAACCAGTAAACCGCACTGGCTTTTTGAGATGGCTGCTGTTAAATAGTAGCAAGCAGCCAGGCCTGTGTGAGTCAGTGGAGTCAGGGGGCAGCAAGTTGGCAAGTGGTTGTTATGGGGTTCCTGATTAAGGTTGCCATGTTCCCCTCAAAGCCACCAGATGTAGATGGGGGGGGGGGATAGGGTTGCCATACTGGGAAAATCCTAGAGATTCAGAAATTCACACTGGAAAATTCAGGGACCTCTGGGCGGGGGGGGGGGTACAGTGCCATAGAGATCATGCTCCAAAGCATTTATATTCTCCATTGGAGCTGATTTCTGTAATCTGGAGGTGAGGTTTAATTCCAGAGGATTCTCAGGTCCCATCTGGAGGCTGGCATCCCTACTCAAGATTTCTCTTACAAGGTCAAATCAGTCCTGAAAGGAGCCCTGCTCCCTTCTTCTGCCTTTTCCTGGGAAAAACCAAGGCTTGACAATAATATGATTGCTTAGCAATGTCCACTGAGACAGTTTCTTAAAGCTACCACTACTGCTTCTATTGGTAGGCACTCTACCCCCTAACATATTACTATTGATGCTGTGGGGGTTTTCTTCACATTTGTTGAAAGATCTTGTGTGTTCATGGCTCCAGGCTCCAGATTTTGTAGCTATAGATACACCTTCAGATATATTGAAAGTGTAAGTGCCTTTTAGACATTCTTCCAGGCAGAAGTACATTTAAATGACTGAACCATGTAAGTGAGGCCACTTGCATGAAGGGTTTTTTTGCCTACCAAAGGTCAGCATCCTCTCACTTGAGTATCCCAGGATAGAACTTGTTTTATTGAATTGTTTTGCTTTATAAGCCACCTGGTTTGAAAAAGCAGCATACAAATGTTCTAAATCATAGATCTCCTTGCCACTGCACAAACATTATAGCATGGCCATCTACAGTCCAACAATTTGGTAACATTTTTTACCTTCCTCTCAGGCCCAGATTCCAAGGGGCATGATGTGAGGTCCTCAGTCACACGTTTTTGCAGGCAAAGCACAGTGTCTGCATCGTGCAACGTACCTGACTGCCAGTGAGTGATGAAAGTGAATTGCATGTTTCTTGACTGCTTTAAGCTGAGTGATGAATGTGGGTGAAATCTTTAGTTAGGGCCTATAAGGTTTTGCCAGAAATCTGTTCCAGTTCAGTTTCCCTGCCAAATTATTTCATTTGAAGAAACACATCTGGTTATTCAGTGGCCAAAAATATTGCTTATTTTTAATTTGGTTTAAACAACAAATATCTTCCTGCACCTTATGGACTGGCCTGTGTAGTCCAATTTAAGGTTTTGTCAGCAAAAGTATGTGTTCTTAGGTACATGAAGTTTTATTTTCAGTATGCAGTCATATATCTACATAAGTACAGGCAGGGATAGGGGGAGAGGAAATGGTATTACAAAGCCCAGTAATTCAAAAGAGAACATGGTTTATTCTAAGCTCCCCCCTCCCAGATGTCCCTCTGCATAACCAGCTTGCACATCTCCTGATCTCTGCTTCTGAACATTTTGGAATCGAAAGGGAACAAGAATAAAGGAAGGGAAAAGGGAGAATTAATTGGGAAAGACAAACAGGTTGACAGATGAAGGATGATGGATGAAAGGGAACTAGTGGACATTCTTGATTTGAAACTAATGGATAATCTGCAAGCCATCAAAAGAGTTATGATGTTTAAAGCAGGTGGGCAAAATTCCCCAACTTCTTTTTTTCTCTGTGGGTAGATGGAATTTCAGACTGGTAGGTGAGCATCTATTTGATCTTATTTTCTGGCCTCAACCATGGACCTTGCAGAACAGCTCTGGCTTACAGTACCTTTGGATATGTTTAAAGCCCCAGAGGGCCCCTGATCTCATCAAGAAGGGTGTTCCACTAGGCTGAAAAGGCCTTGGCCCTGGTTGAGGCCAGTTTTAGTTCTTAAGAGCTGTGGATCCTGAGCAGATTATGACTATTCGGTCTTAATGCTTTTTGGGGGACATGTAAGAAGAGGCAGTCCAATAGATAGGGTCCCAGACTGTTTAATCAGAATCTTGAATCTGATTTGGTTTCCAACCTAGAACAGTGAAGTTGGGAGAACATGGGTGTAATATGTGCTCTCCGTTGGTAAGGACCCAAACTGCTGTATTCTGGACCAGTTGGAGTCTCCGGAGCAGCTTCAAAGGCATCCCTGCATAGAGTGTGTTACAGAAGTCTTGTCTGGAGGTGACATTGCATGGATCACTGTGGCTAGATCTGGGCAGTCTGCACTTACTTTGTTTATTCCATTGTCAATCCTGTTGAATTCAGATGGATTTGAACTCGGGTCTTCCTCTTTCCTCCCCTCCCCATTGAAACAGGAAAGTGTTCTGCATGTGGTTAGGGTAACTCAGGGGGGGGGGGGAGCCAAGCCTCTTTCTTTCTTTTCTTGAAGGGGGGGGGAGAGGAGCCAAGCATGGAGCCTCTTTCTTTTCTTGGAGGGGGGACAGAGGATCGAAGAAGGCAGAGAAAGCAGAAAAAATCCGACAGAAGTTGAGAGAAATTTGTGGCTTCTCCTTTAAGGCAAGCTTGTCACATGAGCAGTTTTGGCCAATCAGGGCGTCTCTACCACGGAGAGTCAAAACAGCCTGCTTTCCCAATCCTAATCTTGAAATATTGAGCATTAAAAGCACTCTATCGCACAATAAAGGTAGGGTCACTCTGGATCAATCCTTCTTGCTGCAGAAGGAAAATTTAAATCACCCCAAATCAAAATGGAAATCGCATTCTGTGTAGACGGCAGGGACTGAATCGACCTGGGATTGGAATAAAAGCTCCATGCAGTTTACACCCAGGTGTCAAGAGATAGGGTGCAAATTATCCCTGGCAAAAGTAATAAAGCACCAAATGAACAACATTCATGACATGGCCCTCCACAGATAAGGAGGCATCCAGAATCAAGCTCAGACTCCTGACTGGTAAGCAGCTGCGAAGCCCTGCGTTTCATATTGCCAAGCACTAGGAGATTCTCTGCTGTCTTACTGGTTAGTGTAAAAATGGGAAAGTCACGCAAGGAAGATCTACAAGGTCCCTGAGCACCTGCCCTGAGGTGCTGGGCCAAATTATTAGGATTTGGTGGGAAGAGGGGATGGCTGGCTTGTTGAGTTTTGTGGTTTTATGGCATTTATTCTATTGTTGTAAACCACCAATTGGCCCAAGAGTGGCAGTGAATAAACCAAACAAATAAATAAGTAAAATATGAACCATCTCATAATATGGACAAACACTGTACAGAGAACTGCCCTCTTATACAAATTGTAGTCCTATGCAAAGCGTGGTAGAGTTTGAACTGATTTTGCACAGTCGCGCATGGACACACGCACAGACATATGTTGCCAATGATCAAAGCAAGTGTAGTTGCCATGAACTCTCTAGGGCCTGTTTACTTCTATATCTTCCTTTGGTGACTCTTGTCCAGGTTTCCAGTACTTCATCTATCTTTCAGAGCACCCTGCATACACATTCTTCTCTTCTCCTAAGCCTGGCATAAGTAAATAAAGAGCTTCTTTAGGCTGTACAAAATGGCTGAATGACAAAGTGATGACGGTTCTTCGTGACACTGGAGCTGCTGAACAAGTATCTATTGCTAAGCAACATAGGCTCATGGCAAGGAGTTTTGCCCATTGCAGATGGTGAGTAGGTTTGCAAAAACTTTGAATTCCTTTTGGTATAATTCTTTCAAATTGTGTTTAAAATAATAGTTATGAAGTACAGGCAACAGATCAGCATGAAGGGCCACGTGGAGGGGAAAGAGAGGGGGGAAGGTTAATTTAATAACCTTCTCTTTCTGCATGATTGTTCTCATTTTTAGAGCTACTTTAAGGAGAGATTACCCACGTTGCTATAACTATGGGAAGTGTCCTCAAATGAAAACTTAACTGAACCATTGAGTGGGCTGGAAAGAAGAGAGGCTGTCTCCTCGGAGTTGCTAGTATCGTGCAGGAGATGTCTTGTTTTGCTCTTTTTTTTAAAGCAGTGAAGAAAGCCTGGTTCTTGCCAGCCAGATCATGCCATCTCTAGAACAAACTCAGAGACAGAAAACTGGTGAGAGTTGAAGAGGGCACAGGAAGGGATCGAGATCAATTCATATTGGCCTTCTTCTTTGCACATACCAAGAAAAACAGCCCTAAAGATAAAGAGATGAAGAGATGTATGGCCATACCAACCATACACTGTTCCACTTTAATAGAAGAAAATTTCTACAATGAATCATATATATGGGCATTAGTGACTCACGGCTGAGTGTGTGAAGTGGCCTCATTGAAATGCATTGTGCCTGAAGAGGGGATTCCATTTATTAATTAGCTCTTACTTGCCTTTTCTTTTTCACTCCCCTCCCCTATCCATGGCTTCCTGCCTCAATCCTCCAATTTTCCCACCTACTTTTTCCTATCAAACTCCTGATTCTCAGTCTTTTAACAAATTATACTTGTTTCTGTAACTAACCTTGGCTTCTCTAACTTCTCAGTTGCCTGAAGGAGAATGCAGATGAGAGAAAGTAATTGTCTTAGTAAGGGAGAAGGCAATTGTGTGTAGCTCTGCCTGGTAAAGTGGCACAGTGGTTAACTTTAGGTCTGGGAGAGGAAAAAGTTATGAGGCCTGTCTCTGGTGATAAGCAAACCTGGTAACTGCAAGCTTTGGTGAGAATTCAACATATAACCTCTATATAAGTAAATATTTGTTGTTTTATTGAATCTCTTGCTTCAGTGATCTTTGTGCTCTTTATTTCAATACAAAACTCACCTCACAGCAGTGACCCAAAGCCTTTACACTTGCTACTCTAAGAACATCTTGTAACTGAGGGGAACTCTTATGACACAAAGCCAACCAGGTCCTGTCAATTCATTGATGAGGCAGTGTGGGTCTCCTTGATTTAAGGAACTGGCCTGTCACAGGAACAACTAAATTGAGTCCTGTATATTTAATATAAATATCATATTGTAGTCATATTGTATAAGACTACTACTGCTGAACTATGTATGTTACAAATAAAAATGAAGGACTATTAATCAGATTATTTAAACAGAAGAACTGAAAAGGAAGAAAAACCACTTCTGAAAAAAATAATAGTATTAATGATCATTTGTCTCACATATAGGGACTTAAAAAATGGATATAATTTAAAACAGAATTTTAAATCCCTGAAAACAATACCATCCTATTATTGTATCATTTATGAAACCAAAACTGTATTTCAAAACTCAAATGCACATTTGAAACTATCAGATATTTGTTTCTATATTGCTATATTGCTAGCTCACTGTCAGAAGTAATTGCCCCCTGCTTAGAGACTGATGTGCTCGAGGAATATTTGCCACAACAATGATTGTTTAATTCCATGTTGGAAAGTTGAGGAGGGCATGGTTAAAATTTTCATTATCTATGTTACTGTTCTGGAAATCCATGTTGGGAATGGGAAACATTTTAATCAATATCAGAACAATACTGCAAGTTTATAAATTTTTATGAAAAAAAAATTAAATCAGTTTTTGAAGTGTTGCCCTTGAGGCTGCAGCTGCAAAGAGAGAGGGCAAGGAAGCACACACTGTTCCAAAACCTAAGAGGTTCCCCAAGTTTGCAGAAAAATCTGTGTCATTGTGGCTCTGGTCCATTGATTTAGATGTCTGCAGACTTCATTGTTAGATATGTAGAAGGTTAAAGAATACAGTGAAATAAAAAGTCATGGTTGCCTGAGTCACTGCTTTTGTTACTTAAACAAACTTTAACTACTTGTTACTTAACTTTAACTACTTGTTACTTGTTACTTAAACAAACGTTAACAAAAAGAATTTGGTGAGCACAGTAGGTCTATGGCCAAAAAAGTACAGAGCTAATGATACTATTCAAGAATCTACATGTGTGAATTGGTCCAATTCCAATCTGTTCAGTTACCTTTGCTACTAAATGATTGCCAAAGTTATACATACAAGTTATATATATATATATATACACACACACACACATACAATTGCCTTTTTGCACAATTCAATGTACGAAGTGTTCAAATCCAGACAAACAGTTTGCTAAACATTCAACTGTGTTGACTACAACAGACAAATACATTGTGACTGAACCTGTGTGTAAGCATTCCCATGACAACATTATTTTCATGGACTATTCTATTTTATTGATTTACACAATTTGTATTTTACCTTTCTGCCCTTACAAGGGCCACCAAGGCAAGTTACAATGCAAAAACATACAAGATAAAATTACATCACAAAACCATTAACATCCCTCCCCCAACATTAATCATTAAACATTTTTAAAAGCAGAGTTAAAATTGATGCAAAATATAAGAAAACATAGGTTAGGAAGAAGGGATTGTTGAGGGAATGCAAACAAAACAAAATTGTCTTCACATGCTAAAAAGGTAAAGGTATCCCCTGTGCAAGCACCGAGTCATGTCTGACGCCCTCTAGCGTTTTCATGGCAGACTCAATACGGGGTGGTTTGCCAGTGCCTTCCCCAGTCATTACCGTTTACCCCCCAGCAAGCTGGGTACTCATTTTACCGACCTCGGAAGGATGGAAGGCTGAGTTGACCTTGAGCCGGCTGCTGGGATTGAACTCCCAACCTCATGAGCAAAGCTTTCAGGCGGCTGCCTTACCACTCTGCGCCACAAGAGGCTCCTTCACATGCTAGCAGAAGACAAAAATTGAGGCAAAAATTCCAGAGTCTTGGTTCCATTACCAAGAAGACCCTCTTCCTGGTTTGCCACCAGCCTGATCTCAGAAGGCACCTGAAGATGACTGTAACTTCATGGAGGTTCATAAGGGAGTTGGGATGACCCTTTAAATGTCTCATTCCCAAACCCATAGAGTGTTGAGAAAATCAAAAGCAGCAGCTTTATTTGTGCCATAAACAAACTGGAAGCCACTGTAGTTGAGCACTGACTGGAATATGTTCCCTTCAGTCCTATCCAGTCTACATCCTGGTTGCAGCATTCTGTACCAGCTGACATTTTCAAGGGCAGTCCCTTGTACAGCACACTGTAGTAATCTAATCTGGATGCAACCAGAGCATGCACCTCAGTGGCCAGATCTTTACTGCTCAGGAAAGCCTGCAGTTGGCTAGGTAAGCTGGTAAAAGGCAGTCCTGGCCACAGCTGCCATCTGCTTATCCAACAGTAGGTCTGGGACAAAGACTATCCTCAGGCTAAGGACATGTTTCTTCAATGAGAGAGCAATCCCTTACAGAATGGATGGAATCTTAAATTCCAGGTGAGGCATTCTGTCCACCAGTAGCATTCAGCTACTTGTCAGCTTCAGTTTATCAGCTATAACTGCCTCCTGGCATTCATTCAGGGTTTATATAGCTTTGCCAGGATCATCTGGAAGTGCAAGATTAGAGCTGTCATATTGGTGACATTCTTAGACACAATTTAAATGTTAACTTGGTCATATGCCTGCTGCTTAAAAAATACACTTTTTGTGAGGGCAGATATGAGGACACACATTATGATTACATTTTTATATATCACTAAACCTTAAATATCCAAACTGACTGCCCTGGCCTCCTGACCTCTTTCAACTTGGATGACATGGGGGGAGCTAGGACAGCCTCTGTGTGCTTTCTGGAGGTAGGGAGCTGCAAGAGAAATGGCTCCCTTGCTGGCCCTCTGGGGCCCAGCATGCCCAGGAAAAGCCTCTGCCCTAGGAATGTTTACTCATGAGTAAGTTGTGAAGTTTGCATTGGTGGAATCCATCACAAGCAAATGCAGCAGGGAAAATAATGGTGATGTGTGTGGGACTTGGAAGATGTACACTTTCCCTTTCCATATGGATACCACCTTGGTTTTACTGCAGTCTTTCCAAGACCATCACAAAAAAAACAAGTTTGAGACCAGTGGCATGGAAGATGGGGAAACTGTAAATGGGGCACAGAAGCACCATGAGGCCATTGGGACATGTGCAGAGGGGAGATGCTGTTCCCAGTAGCAACTTCCCAGTAGAAGAAGGTTTCTATACCCTTATAGAGTGGCTTATAATCACTTTCTCTCCCTCTTCCCACAATAAACACCCTGTGAGATAAGTGAGTCTGGGAGAGCTCTGAAACTGCTCTGTGAGAACAGTTTCTAATAGGACTGTGAGTAGCCCAAGGTCACCTCACACGTGGAGGAGCAGGGAATCAAATCCAGCTCACCACATTAGAAGCTGTTGCTCTTAACCACTACACCAAGCTATACAAATTGCCATTGCATTACAGAGATGTAGCTAGAGCACAGGCAGAAGATGGTGTAAGACTTTTTTACTTGCTCATTGACTATAATGGGATTATTTTCCTTTAAATTTGAACCTTCTGACCAATGGCTTTTCAGAGCAGTCCAAGCAAGAAAACACTCTGGTATTTCTTAAATTGAGAGGTAATTGTGTGATCAATCAATTTTGAAATTTCAGAAGAAAGGAATATGTTTGTCTTCTGTGTGTGTGTGTGTGTGGAGGAGGGGAGAGCTACACCCCCCCCCCCATCCCAAGCAGCCCTTTCCTTCAGAGGAATTGATCTCTGCAGTCTGGAGAGGAGCTTTCATTCTAGGGATTCATCTCCATGTGATCCAAAGCTAGAGAGTTTCTCCTCCCAAGTAATTTATTTGTCCAGTGGGACTGATCTCTGCAGCCTGGAAAAGGCCTTCAATTGCAGCAAATCACCTATTCCCAACTGGAGATAGGCATCCCACAACCTCTCTGGGGCCCAGTGCCAAAGATTTCCCACTTCCCAAGCAGCCCTTTCATCTCTAGGAGCCTGGAGATGAATTGTCATTGCAGAGTCCCCCCTCCAGAACAGCCATTTTCCTGGAGAGCTGATCTCTATAGTCTGCAGATGACCTCCAATTCCAGGAGATTCCCAGGCTACACCCAGAGATTGGTGACCTCAGGGTTAGGAATGTTCCTTGAGATTTGGAGGCAAGACTTCAAGGGTCTATAGGGGAGGGGGCAGGATATAATGAGGCTGTCTACCAGCCCCATGGGGCCCAGCTTGGCCTCTGAGTTATGTCCTTCCTTTTTTTCTTCTTTCCTTCTTTTCTTCTCCCCCCCCCCCCCCATGATTTACACTTTTGCCATGTAGCCAGCCCCCAGAAAGGCCACAGTTCAGTTGTGCATCCTAGTGCCTGTTGTTTCCCTGGGGCCCAACTTATATATTATCAATGATATGTAAGTCCTTAAATTGGAAATGGTTTGCAGTCCCATATAAAAGTTGCTCTGAGGTTCCCAGAGGAACAGTGGTATACACATGAGATGAAGTAAACTTAAAAGGAACATCCTTTAGAGAACAATCCTAAGAAGGTTTACTAAGAACCCTATTCAACAGAATTCATTTCCAGGGAAGTGTTCTTAGAATTGAGCTGCTTAAGTGTTTACTATATAATCTTTTAGTGTGCTATGTCCTTTTCTTCCTGTGAGGAGAACATGTTCAGCAAATATTTGCAGCAATTGACTTGTTGATTCCATTTAAAGTATAAGGCTGTATGTTTCCTTCATAATAATTCCATTCAAATATGTACAAAATGAAAACTAAACTGGTAGTAATAGGGCTATAAAGAGAGATTAAGCACACCTACTTCTGTTTGAGCACTGGACCATTTTGTTCATATTACTATGGTTCGGATATGTATTAGACATAAAAATACATAAAAAGAGCCAAGGAGATGGGGGAAACAATGTACTTTATAATGAATTGGTTATATTTTATTACATGAATCTTCCTTGTTTTTGTTTGCAAAATGTACAAAAAGATAGAAGGCCATCTTCCCTTTGGCTGGCTACAATTCTAAAATGAGACTGAGAAATATAGTAAATATTTTTAAACTTTATTCTGTAGCTCTCCGTTTCCTTTTACTTTTCCCCATTTTTTATAGATAGAACAATTATTTCTACAAGGAAGATATCACGAAAAAAATATTTTCTCTGAGTAAGTTCTTTCTTCGGATCCTTCTGAACTTTGCTGCCAGTGGAAGAATATGTGCATGTATTTCCCAACTTTTTTACCATTGAGAAACCTCTGAAACATACTTCAGGCTTTGTGAAACCCCCGAAGTAGTGCAATCATGCAGAATATAGTTGGGAAGCATAGCTGTGTACATGCCCATTTGGGGCCTCTCTCCTTTCCACCCCCTCTAGGACCATCATTGGCCATTTTGGGAGGGGGGGTCAGGTCATCATGACCATATATGGTCATATCACCTGATAAATGTTTTTTTTTTTTTTTTTTTTTAATAGAAAGTTTTTATTTTATTTTCCAGAATTGAAGAGTTGAAGACAGTAAGATACATGCAATCTACATTGTTAATACAGAAAAGGAGAGCTATACTCTTCATTTGATACACTTGGTTCCCCATTTTTAATCCCTTTTGTAAATAGTTCAGGTAAGGGCCCCATTGTTCTTGAAAGACCTCTTAGTGTCAGTTTGACTATCTTGGTAAGATCAGCTAGTTTATTCACCCAGTCTTCTGTCGAGGGTAGTTCTTACGTTTTCCATTTCTTGGCCAATTCTAGTTTTTCTGCCGTCGTCGCATAGAAGAAGAAGCTCTGTATGTGGGTTAGGAAGCACTGTGGAAAAACATTTTGGTTCCCTGTTTCAATCTTAAAAACCCTCTTCTCTCCATTTAAGATTATAAACTGGCTACAATATTATGGACTTTTACCCAAAGCTTATAGACTTTTTATAGACTTTTTCACGTTTGCACCACATTTAAAAAGAGAAGTCTACCTTGTTACCATCATTTCAACATTTGTTTGCATAGTTTCTGATAGTTTTAACAATCATAAACAGTTTATACTTAACGTAGTCCTAGAGCCCTCCACATTTTCACTAGAAAAAGGGAAAAAGGAAAAAAAAGAATAAGCCTGCTTAATTGTACAGAAAGAAGAGAAACAAATATGTATAGGTATACATTGTTAATACCAGAAATAATAAAATGGAGTCTTCATTAATTAATAGAATAGATTTTTCGTTAGTTATATTTACACCTCCTCAGTTAAAAACCTTCTTTTAGTTATGCATTAAGTTTAGGCTGAAAGTCACTACAGAGATATGCTAGATAATTCAAATTCAGCTATCATAGGAAATCTAAAACCCCACACTATAATATAAGCCCATTCCATTAGGTGTCTCCTTTTAGTTATGCTTTGATTTTGAGCTAGTAGGCAGTGCGAAATTAGATTTAATAATACAGATTCAGCTTACTTAAAAGATCTTAGACCCCAGATTAACTTCTTAACTAGTTATATTGCCTATATGGCTACATACAGGAGGTAAAAGAGGAAAGGAATTTCGACCACTGTGTTGCATTTCCATTCCCCAAGCTTCTTAAGGAGGTCTCATTTCGAGGCTTATTACGTCTTGTAGCTCCCGTTGACTAATGTTCTGTCCTATTGGTCTTTGGCTGGGAAAGTACAGTTGTAGTCTTTCCCTCGAAGTATACATCGATAAATCTTGAAGCAGTTGTACCTCCTGGACTCCAATATCAGTACAGATGTTTTTCCATGAAGCTTCTTTCAATCGATTGCTTTCACCGCAGATCCATATGTCTTTCTTGTGTATTGTTGCTTTGGAGTGGCTATATATCTTCTCAGGTAGGGTGTCCTTATCTGAGCTGCAAGACTCTGACATCCCCTTTTCCATCTCCATAATTTCAGATTCCTCTTCTGCTGGTAATTTTCCATCTTGTTTAAAGCTATCATCAGCCACTACCATTGGTTCATCATTCCTGTTAGAGACTTCTTCCTTAATGCCTTTAAACTCCATGAGCATATTTTTAAGTGAACCATTTAGAGATTCTTTCAGGTCTTGTGTTTGTTTATCTAGAAGATATGCAAATTTTTTAAACGAAAACATGTTCCAGGTTTGGAATTTTGTTAATCAATTATGCATATGTTGTTTCCAAAATATATTTGCAATTTTGCAGATAGCCAGTAGAGGTCCTACAGAGTCCTAACGAAAGCAACAGTCTGTTTTGAATTAAAGGAATGTTTCTAGAGCTTAGTTCTCGCGAGATTCCACGGCTCTAATCTCTCTTATCTTCGAAGACCAAAAACAGATATAATACTTATTAGTTTGAGTTGATTTAAGTCCTTCTTCGCTTAGAAAAGAAAATTAGCCTGCCTCATGATGAGGTGGCATCAAGCAGAGCCAGAAACGGGGGGAAAAGTAAAGACGGAGAAGCGGAAAAGCACTTGCATCTCTGCGTTGATTAATGACTCAATATCTTGGAATTTGGCTGCTTCACCCCCTCAGTGGTAATAAATCCTGTCACTCTGGCTTGTTTGGATTAGCGAGAGCAACTCTCCACGCCGAGAGTTCATTCCAGGGAAGAAGGTGCCGAGGGAAACCCCACTCACTGTTTGTAGGCTCGATCTGATGTCTGCCAGATGTTTTCGCTCCGGAGTTGTGGTGAGTTGAAGGTCTTGCTGGGAGGTGTCCAATTATCTTGGAAGATTAAAATAAGCTTTGTAGATTGCAGAGTTGAAAAAAGAAGAAAAGGAAAAAAGATTTTAAGATGGCGGACGGCGCTTGCTGGACCCTGTGCACACTGAGCTTACGTTCCAGTGGGAGATTAATTTCCCTGCGGAACAGAGAGGCCCCAGAGATTCACAAGGAATTCCTGAGAAGATTTATGGTTGGGTTAGCGTACCCAAAACCCGATTCTGTCAATCACAGCAGTGATTGACCCTCAGTGGAACAGGAGCTCGAAGTAATCGAGCTATCCAAGTGCCATGGCTCCGCCACCTGATAAATGTTTAACACATTAAAATATATATTAAAAACTAATTAACTCCAACCCATTTGGGAAATGCTTCCAGGGCTGACAAGAAATCCCAAGGTTTCATGAAACTCTGATTGATAAACCCTGATGTAAGAATTAAACTATTCAAAACATATATAGTATATATAAGCCACCTATTTTATAAAGATAACTAGCTTCAAAGCCCGTTCCTAAGAACTGGCCTTGAAAGGGTCCCCTCCCCTGGCCAGACAACTTAAGGTAGCTTTGGGTCACAGCTCGCAGCTGGATCAAGTGGGGCAGGCAGGGGCTGGCCAGCTTGTTAGCAGTCCTGGGACAGAGCTCCTTAGCAGGCAGGCAGCAGGCTGAGAGGCTGTCATTAGCAGGCCCAGCCTAGCAGGCCAACCCTTTGCCCAGGGCCCTCTCACCTTACTGCTGCTGGCTCCAGGCACTGAGGTGTGTCTGAGAGAAAAGAGGCTAGAGTCCAGGGACAGAGGGCAGGAGCTGCAGGGGCAGGGCTAAACAGGGTGCAGCCAGCTGCACCCTGATTGGCCCTATTCCAACTTGGGCAGCTGGACACATTCCTCCCCCCAGCCTGTTTCACAAATATTTAGAGGAACCATGGATAAGGATTGGAAGTATACACACTTGCTAAAAGTCCAGAATGGCTCAAAGGTGAATATGATATTTGGCATGTCAACCAGTTTTTGTTTTGTTTTGTTTTTAAGACCAGTTCTAAGACATTTCTGGCATGTCAATGAATATAGACAAATTATGCTTGATTCATAATAAAATATAAGAGGTATTTTTATAATGGTTTTATCTCTAAGATTATAAGTACACTGGAATTGGGAGTGCCATGAATGGAGCTCCCAGCAATGTCATTTCCTATGAAAATTAAATGTGCTGGCATTCATTTTCAATTCGGATATGGTACAAGGAAAGGGAAGGTACGTAAGCTTTTCCCAACCATAAATATTCCTCTGGAGCTAATATTTGCCCTTTGGGATGTATTTCCCCCCCACCCCCCCACCCTCCCAGGTACTGGTGCTATATGTTTATCCCAAAGGAGTAAAGAATGCTTTCTTTTTAGGAGAACAGGACTTTAGGATGGGTTAAATCTGTCTTTCCCTTGTACTAAAGTCCAAATTGTTATTAGGTTTGCTACTTCTAAGTTTTTAAAAGGAAAAGTACCCAAAACATACAACAGTACAATGAAGGGACCCTTAGAAGTCAGGAACACAGCAAGGGTGGTTTGATTATGTAACTGATGTGTAACTGGTTTCCATTCTATATAATAAGAGCATTAAATAGGAACTTAACTTTCATTTGCAAGAGTTTTAGTCTCACCACTTCTTCACAGAGCTCAGGGAGGCATGTATGGTTCAGCCCCTTCTAATTACTCATCATAAAACACCTGTATGATAGGTAGGCTTCCAGAATACTCAGGGAACTACATGCCAGGGTAGAGATTGTAGCCCAAATCTCCACCATTCTAGTATGATACTTTTAGCACCGTAAAGTCATAAATAGCAAAGGATATTTATAGCGATGTGATGCTTAGATATTCCACTACCAATGGATATAAAGGAAAGGCTAATTTGTTTTTAAGTCTAGAACAGGCTTTATCAACCTGGAAAGGTTTCCCAAATAGGTGGGAGTTAGTGAATTTTTAAATATATTTTTTAAATTTGTTAAATATTTATCGGGTGATATGACCATGTATAGCTGTGAAAGTTGGACCATAAGGAAGGCCGAGCGTCAAAGAATTGAGGCTTTTGAACTCTGGTGCTGGAGAAGACTCTTGCGAGTCCCTTGGACTGCAAGGCGAACAAACCGGTCAGTCCTAGAGGAGATCAGCCCTGATTGCTCTTTAGAAGGCCAGATCCTGAAGATGAAACTCAAATACTTTGGCCACCTCATGAGAAGGAAGGACTCCCTGGAGAAGAGCCTAATGCTGGGAGCGATCGAGGGCAAAAGAAGAAGGGGACGACAGAGAATGAGGTGGCTGGATGGAATCACTGAAGCAGTAGGTGCAAACTTAAATGGACTCCGGGGAATGGTAGAGGACAGGAAGGCCTGGAGGATCATTGTCCATGGGGTCGCGATGGGTCGGACACGACTTCGCACATAACAACAACAAATGACCATGTATGATCATGTTAACCTGTCCCCCCCCAAATGACCAATGATGGGCCTGGAGGGGGTGGGAAGGGGAGGGGCTATGCTTTCCAACCATATTCTGCATGATCATGCCACTTCTGGGATTTCTCAAAGTCTGAAAAATGTTTCAGGGGTATCTCAATGGTAAAAAAAAAAGATTGTAAAAGGCTGGTCTAGAATCAGAACATGATTTAAAAAGAACAGTGATTTTAAAAGAACAGTGCTTGGTGAATTGTATCCTTTATGAAGAAAATTGTAACAAAAGATAAGCATAGGAAAGGAGCCCAAAATCAGGGGATGGGCATAAACCTAAAAATTCCAGTTCAGTTTGTTTTGGGGAAGCCTTTGAACTGAACCCCAAATCAAACCAAAATGCTCCAAACATGCCATAGCCTGTAGAAAGGGGGGGGGGGGGTTGGCAGGGAAGGGTTAAATGGCTGGCTGCCATTTAATGCATCCATTTAGTTTCTCCCTGCTTTGAAGTGAGGGGAGTGAAACTGATGGGCAGACCCACCCCACTGTTAAGTTTAAATGGCTAGCAGTGGGGGCAAGCAAAGTGGATGGATTAAATGGCTGCCAGCCATTTCAGCTTAACAACAGGTGGTTGCAACAGGTGGCTATTAGGTTTAAGTGACTGCAAGCCAGTTCACCACTCTGTTTCACTTCCCCCTGCTTAAACCTAACAGGTCAGTTATAGACTTCTGCTGCTCAGCTGTTAGGTTTAAATAACCCGAACAACTGAACTGAAAAGTTTGGTAGATGTTTGGGGAAGGTGCTGTCCCCAAACTTCAGTTTGGGGGTTCCAAACTGGGCCATGTCCATGCTGAATTTTGGCTCATGAACTGGTTTGTGCCCATCCCTATCCAAAATACTGTAAGGCATGAATTTATTTCTACTCCAGATTGCAGTTTTACTTTGAAATACTGAATTGGTTACTTGACTTCTCGCACCATGCTGAATGTAGCTGGAATAGTGGTGGGAATTAGATAAATGCCCACTGTTATGGAACAGTACAGAATAAAGCAGCAACAAAATAATTTTGCAAGAAATAGATGTTTTCTAAAAGGCTGAGCTTGCTAAATGCTACGTTGAAATGTTTGTTACAAGCCCCGTTAGTCATTCGTCCTTAGCCCATGAATACAATTATTGTCAAAGTTACTGATGTAAAAACAGTTGGAAATAACCATTTAGTAATTATGGTTTTAACAGACCGAATGCTGGTCATGTTAAATCCCAACTCAGTAAAGCACCCCTAATAAGTACTGCAGCTCTCGAGAGCCATTTAAAAGTAAAAGTAAAGATTCAAGGCAAGAAAACCCTGAACTGATTATGGGATCCAAGTGCTTGATATTGGGAGGCTGTAATTCATAATGTGATCCTCTATCTGAGAAAATACTCTGATAAGTGATAAAGACAACAAGGCATACTAATGGCTGAAAGAAATGCTTAAATGGATAGGCTGGTTAAAACAGATTTGTCAGTTTGGAAAGGGAGGAACCACCTGCCAGAGCGATGATAAGTATCATTTGATTAATATGCCAAAGATCTTCCTTTCAGTCTGGATGAGCCATATGGCTGTTGGGGGTATCGCTCCTAGAAGAACATGCTGCAGGGATCAATTTTGACACGTCATAATGGAAATATTTTCATCTCCCTGCCTGATTTAGAGAGTCAGTCAGAAGAGAGATTTAGTTAGATTAGCCACGGATCCCAAGAGATCCCTTTGATCCATAATGCGCAGTGTCTAGTCTGCTATTTAATCCATGTAGGCACTAATCTCTTGCTTCCTCTCCATGGACTGTTCCCCCCCCACACACACTTTTTTGCTGGCATATGCCAATATATATTGCTTGTTTATGTGAAGTCTCTCTTCAGCCATGGGCTCATCAGGAGTCATGGATTTCTTGCTCTGCTGCAAAGAGAGCCAGTTTGGTGTAGTGGTTAGGAGTGTGGACTTCTAATCTGGCATGCCAGGTTCGATTCCACACTCCCCCACATGCAACCAGCTGGGTGACCTTGGGCTCGCCACGGCACTGATAAAGCTGTTCTGACTGGGCAGTGATATCAGCACTCTCTCAGCCTCACCTACCTCACAGGGTGTCTGTTGTGGGGAGAGGAAAGGGAAGGCGACTGCAAGCCGTTTTGAGCCTCCTTCAGGTAGGGGAAAGCGGCATATAAGGACCACCTCTTCTTCTTCTTCAAAGAGGCTCACACGTCATTTTAATCATGACCCAGGCAGAATTTGATAAAGCTGCTGAAGAGGTAAAAAAGATGAAGGCTTATCCAACTGACCAAGAAATGCTCGATGTCTATAACCAATTAAAACAGGCTACTATTGGAAATGTAAATACAGACCATATCAGGATGTTTGACTTTAAAGGAAAAGCCAAGTGAGATACTTGGAATGCACTGAAAGGAATGCCCCAAGAAGATGCAAGGAATGCTTATATAGCAAAAGTGGAAGAACTGAAAGGCAAATATGGAATGCAATACATGCTGCCTTAAATTAAAACATACTTTGCTAATATTGTGGTAGCTCTAAGCAAGCCACTTGGGGATCACCTTAACACTCAAACTTCATTCACCTGCAATAGTATGGTAATAATATTGGCCTGCCTTACATGAATGTTGTAATATTATTAGATAGTTGAACACTTAGACTGGTGCTAATTTTGACTCTGGCAATTTCTGTACATTAGCAAAAATAGTGTTATGCCAGCTGAATGGAAAAGCGCTACATTTTATCCTGCTTCCCAGCCCCTCCTCACCTTTTTGCTGTCTTGCCTTTGTCTGCCTTCTTTTCACACATCTTACCCTCCACATCTGCTGCTGGAAATGGTAAAGAGATCAAAGCACCTTATACGTGTCACACTTCTGCCTGTCAATCAATCCAGGCAACTAATCCCCTTTCTCCATATTTTAAAGGTCCCACAATCCCTGCTATTTTGTAAAATTCATACTTTGTTGAAATGCCTATGCATAGCTTTGTGAATGCCATCCCTTATGGGATCACAAGTCCTTTGATATTTTTAGAAATTAATCTTGTTCCTTATTGAGGTGGTGGGGAGAAAACATGAGAGAGGCATGCTTTGTGTTACAACTTTTGGGGAAAATATTTTATTTCTGGAATTGCCTGCACGCTTGTCCACCTATTTATTGCTCCAGGCAGTTATCCATTTTTAAAAAGAAATTCCTATCCCCGGGAACAAGGGAGAGGGAGGCAGGTGCGAGGATGGAACGAGGCAGGCAACTTTAGTGCATTTGAGCCTCCATACCTTCCCTCTGCTGGTTGCCTGCTGTTGCTCTCCAGTAGCTCGTGCTAAATAGGTTGGTGAATCCACTTTATGCGATTCTGAACTTGAACTTTAAAATGGAGGCTGTAGCCAGATGGTTACTGCCCAAATGCTGGCTGTATATAAATAATGTATATAATTTTGTGTGAATAATGTGTACACCACTGCAGGTCAGTAAGAGTAGAAAGGTTGTGACTGCACACTTTCTCTAGCCAAATCGGATAAGAATTATCCCTAATATTACTAGAATTTTAAAGAAATCATATCAAAAATTACCATCAGCTATGTTCTAGAAATTGCACTAAAACAAAGGTAAACTGTTTATTCTACAGTGGGCCAAGAGAGGTTTCTATATATTTTATCATGTAATAACATTAGAGAGAGCTGGGTGTATGTAATTTAACTATGGCTGTGCAGCTAAATGGAAAAAACAATCAATTATAATTTAATTATTTCTCAGATTCAGTTCCCATTAAGTAAACTAGAAACAAATATTTCAGGATTTTAAAAGGAGACTTTGAAATCCACAAAAGTTTGTTAGAACCATAAAAGACAGATTCAGCAAACTGCAAACATTTCCATAAGTAGAAATAAACATTTACACAATCTAGCCAAAGTTCAGCAATTTCAAGCCTCATTGATTCCCAAAAACTGTAAACATGAAATGAGAAACATTTATTGTGACTGAGAAGTACAAAAATGTTGGAGGAGAGTACTAGCCCCCTTCCCTACTAACAATTTTTTATCTGCTTTGTTTTCCAGTCACAAGGGATGTTGACATCAAGGTAATAAACTGGTAACAATATAAAGTAAGAGTGAGGCAATAGATGGAAGTAAGGAAGGAAACAATTCTGTATACTATATTTATACTGAGGCAATGAGATAGTAAAGTTGAGAAATTGTGCTGAATGATACTGTACTTAATTCAATGGAAGGAATACCACGCTGAAAAGGGAACGGGTTAAATGAAATAATGAAAGTGTGTGGAACCAGCAAAGATATTATAAGAAAAGGCTGGTTGTAATGTATCTAAAATATAATAGGCTTTTACCTTGAACCCTACAGGTCCTCAACACACACACAGACACAGTCCACTCTAAAAACTATACAGGTTTATATCTTATCTATCAGACTCGACTCTTGTCATGGGAAGACTTCCTAATTTGAGTCAGAAAGCTTGCTATGGAAGTCCACATGTGCTCTTGGGCCAAGTTAAAGTAAAATATCCATTGGTGTGAGCATGTTACAGATACGGGCATTTGTTTTACTTACATTTCCTTTTCTCTGGGTATGTGGTAGTTGAATTAAAGGGGAATATTTCCACAAGGTAATCCATGAGCTCTTTGGTTTCCCTGCCAGTTCCCATGCTTTTTTTCTCCTTGAGTGCTAAAGCAGTGCAGAAGCATGTTGAAAGAATTTGTGCTACAAAACACTCAGTGAAAATAATTGACTGAATGAATAATTTATCGAATTTACTGAAAATACTGACCTAGATTTATGCTTCCATATTAAGAATGTGGGACATGTATAATAACATGTGGTTGTAAATGGTGTGTCAAGTTATGTTAAGGGAAGATTGTCTCACAATGATTAATTTAAAAGGATACTGTGCAAGAAAGGCAGCTTGACAGTAGATTGCTTATGCTGTGCAGCCATTGTTTGTCACACACAAAAAGCACTTTGTTATGCCACTAAGACTGGGCTATCTTTGAAAGATTTTTAAAAAGCCAGAAATATTTTATTTATGAGAGTGGGACAGCTGTAGATAAATATGTCAGTCTGTGATGTACCACATGGCAGGGAGGAGGGGAGAAGAACCTATGCCAGTCCCTGTTCTTTACTCAAGTGGAACATCCAGACCATTTCCGCATGGAAGGCCCAAATGTGAGTGGCTTCCTGCTTGCAAATGCAGGATGGTAAATCTCGCATTTGCAGCCCTCCTCATGGGGAGATCCCTCCAACATTTTCACTCTGCCCTGTCATGAATTTTTGCCTCTTGATGAGGCTGCAAATGAGTAAAATTACTCTTGATGAATAAAAGATGCTGAACGTCTCCCTATGCTCCTTAGCTTGTCAATCACAGCAAGCCACCAATCACAGCACAGCAGTTTTCTCATGGACTAAAACTTTCTCTCCCCGCCCTGCCCCACCCCAATTTTTTTTAAAGGCACTTGCACATTGTTATGCGGTAATGCCACAACACAGATGCATTTTAAATAAAAATCAACACTGCTGTGCTGCTATGGTGAAATGGCAGAATGATACAGCACTCCTCCCCCCCCCCCTTTTTAGCATTTGTATTTTTTTGGCATTTTATATTTATTTTTGTCTGGGTGGATTTCTGAGAGAATGAACATGGTCCCTATAGCCCAAAAAGACATTTTGTGTTAATGGTTGGCTTAAAAACAAGGTGCCCTGTATGATTAGGAGAAGGCTGCCTGATTACCCGTCCCCCTCTTTCCCAGCTCATCCCCCACATCCAGAAAACAGAAAAGGGCTGTGTTTTGCCTGCCTGATCCCAAAAAGCCCATGAACACTTTAAAGAAGATTTTATTTTGTCTTTGACAATGTAGCTAGGTGGACTGTGCCATTTTTTTAAAAAAATTACTTGGAGCAGGAAATGGAGAGGGTGGGACAAAGCTGCCAAGACTATCACACATTTCCCCCTCCATATGGGTTTATCCCTTGTTGCTCACTGGTTGCTCACCAATGGGACATGCGATTTAGGGATGTAAATCCAGTTTTGGCAATTCCCAAAATTCTGAGTTAAAAATGCCCAAAACTCGACCCAGCTACTGGGCAGCCTTGGGTTACAGGCAATATCATGCCTGTAACCCAAGGGGCCTCTAAAACCCACCAACTTTCGAAGGCTTTCCAGGAACAAATTCCTCATGTGGAAATTGTCCTGTTTTCACACCAAGAAATAGGATGGCTACTTGATAGGACATGGATCCTCTGTCCTTAAATGTGGACAGACTGCCTTGGCATTTGATTATATTCCAAGAATAGTATCTGGAGAAACCTAAC
This sequence comes from Paroedura picta, assembly GCF_049243985.1. Classification (NCBI taxonomy): domain Eukaryota; kingdom Metazoa; phylum Chordata; class Lepidosauria; order Squamata; family Gekkonidae; genus Paroedura; species Paroedura picta. Next base: position 140,742,082 of record NC_135369.1, read on the forward strand.
GATGTGTGAAAAAAACAGGTGTGAAAAGGCTTCTATGGGATCCTGAGAACATTTCAGTTATTTTCTTGCAACTGGGGCTGCAGGTATTAATAATACCAGAGTTATTTCATAGAGAAGTAAAATGTTGTGGGAAATGCTGCCTTTGGTTTGATTACTCTGGTTTTTGACAGTCTCTCTCTCATGCATGCATGCACACACATGGCAAATGCACCAAACACCAACCTTGAATCGGCTCCCACCTTTCCAAATGCACCCTCTCAAAGGATACCAAAGAAACCAGCAGCTCCCAGCTGACTGCAGTATGGCTCAAGAGTAGGATTGGCTGGCTTAGGAGGCACCTTTCATTCCTTCAGAGTAAGAGAGTTATTCCTCTCCCTCCAGCCTCTGCAAATAAGACTTCACTCTAAGTCAAACAGAGAAGACATTTAAATGGGCATTCCAGCATTGAGAAAATGCTCACCTTGAAGCATTTAAAGGGACCGAGATTCCTCTAAATGCCTTCTCCAAGTTGCATTATGAGGCACTTAAAGAGATCTTGGTCCCTTTAAATGTCTCAGATTCATGCAGCTGGAAATATTCTCCATGTTTGAATATTGAATGAATCTGAATACCTTATTAATATTGGGATTCATGAATATTGGAAAATGCCAACCCCCCCCCCCAATTCCTACTCACTACCATACCTTGACTCAGAACACAATACTCCAGAACTCCATGATGCTCTGACTGGCCTTGATTTGGCAGGGGATGTCCACAGTTTCTTGTTTTTCAACCTTTTGATCATGGAGGACTCCCAAAAGTATTCTTCAGGCTTTGAGGGCCCCTGGACACCCCCAAAAGACATGTGCCACCAGAAGTGACATCACTCAGACACTCCCACTGGATGTGACATCAACAGATTACTCCCACATTGCAGGAACAGCTGTTACCCGGCGTCTTCCTGGGTCACCAGAATTTACATATTAGACCCATTCCACCCCACCTAAATTTGACTTTCATACACTGAGAGCGATGCCAGCTGGGGGGGGGGTCTGGCCCAAACCCAGGGGCCATCAAGAGGTCCACCATCAAGGCCAGAATTCTAGAAGCACTTTCCCATTGGTTGGTTTCTGGCACAAAGACTTTGGGGCTTGTAATTCACACAGCCTTCCCTGTGTGGTGCAAGAGCTCTTGATGGCCATCAAGATTTGGCCACTGTGTGACACAGACTGTTGGACTGGATGGGCCATTGGCCTGATCTGACATGGCATGTGATTTGTTCTTATGAAAGGGACAGTGATGGTCTTATTCTTGGTACTTGGGGTGCAATAGTGGGAGAGCTGTTAGCATTTAATTTTTTTCTTCTGAGTTTATGTTGCTGAGATAAAGTCCATCTGTTTTACTATTCTATTGTTTTATTATTTTATTATGTCATCCTAAGAATCGTTCTGGTTAGTAAATCTTAAATAAATTTTGCTAAGTGAAGAGAAATTTCTCCTACAGGGTACCAGAAACTTGCAAAGCACAGTTTACTTATTGTAGCATAAATGGACAGCAAGCCCCGGCGCTGCTTCATTCCATAAAACATTCTTCGTTTATATTTTGGGAGAGGACAGTTTTGCTTTTTCTGTCCCTTTTCTCATGATGGAAAGGTCCATGAGATTGGGCCAGGAGAAGTTTTTAACCTGGAAACCATTTGTTAAACTTGCATAACAAAACAGATCACCCCCATCAATCTTTGTAACTCTGGCCATTCACAGATCTGTTTTCTAAGCTGCTAGGTAGTGAATGGGGGACTATCTGCCCGTACAGCATGCACACTACCTTATTCAGGGGCTAGCATGAGAACAAAGTCCTGTACACATTAGAGAACAGAGATTGGGGTGTGAATTCGTTATCTAAGCTGTTTGCTGTTCCATGAGTCATTTTAGAAATGTACTATCGCACTCCAAAATGTATTTATGAGTCAGTATGTGCCCAGGTTTGTGTGTTGAGGTATTTGGCATGGCAAGCCCCAGCTCTATCTATATAGCTCTATATATTAATTGTCAATATTTCTATTCCTTTGTCATTTTCCCTGTCAATTCGCAGCAGATTGCAAATATCAACCATGTTGTGACTCATTCTTCTTAATGAACCCTCTAAGGGAGCCATATGTTAAATAAAGGTCAAGATACATTGCTTTTCCTACTAGTAGTACTAGGCATTTTAAAAAATGAATGACTTCATCAAAAAATCAAATATGAAGACTCGGACTGTTCAGTTAAAAAATTCCATTGCTAAAAAAAGAGGGCATGTAACTCTGTAAAACACTCTTTAGTTGCATCTTCCAAACCTACAAGATAAAAATGCATGGCATTTTAATGCAATCATTCATTGCAGGGATCCCCAACCTTTGGCAATCTAACACAGGATGGTGGGTCCAGTCACAAAATGGCTGCCCTGGGAGGCACAGACAACCATAAAATGAACATATTGATGAATAATATTTTTTGCACACACACAAAATAAGTATACATATTGATCTAGCTTACAAACGTTCATCTGGTTGTCTGTCTTCATTTTGCAGACATCTAATATATTTACACAGAACTAAAAAGACCCAAAAATGCTTCTTGTCCATGACATGGGACCTTCTTTCATTAGCCTAGCTATTTTTAACCTGTACTAGTAACAGTGGCAATTGGTGTTGAAGGGCTGGTGAGAGCTTCACATGTGTACAATGAGAGGTAAGTCAAGAGGGAAGCAGTAACCTTTACTTCCTGAGATGGGGAGGTGGCACCCATCCCACTACAAGCAAGTTGAAGAAGAAGCAATGCCTTACCTGCCCATGGGAGAGTCAGTGCCTGGTCCATCTCCAAGGGGAGACTAAAGATATGCCTATTCTGTCTGAGATGAATTGTGAAGGAGGTGGTGTCCAGCCCACCCAAACCAAGGATTGAGACAGTACCTGGCTTGGTCCATCTTAGGTAACAGCCTGTCCCCAGCTTGGGCCATCCAAACCCTATGCAGGGAAATAGCACCAAACTCACCCGAGGCATGGGCAATGATGCCCAGCCTGCCCCAACCCCATGTGAGATGAGGAGAGTGGCACCCCACCAATTGGGTAGACACCCATCTCTTCCTTTCCCCTCTCTCATTTCTTGCCTTGGTGAGGGTGGGACAAAGACAAGCAGTCTTTGCTCTTCTACCCTTCCTTTGGGGGACTGGGGAAGGCCCTTTCCATGTTTTTTCTCTCCCTGTGTGACCCTGCTCACAGCATTGTTCTGAAGATAAAATGGAAAAAAGGAGAATGATGTTTTGGGTCCACTTTTTGGAGAAAAAGTTGAATATAAATGAAGTAAATAAATAGTAATGAGGATGGGGCCAGATAAAGATGTGAAGATGGGAACAGAGAAATGATAGGTTGTTGTGTGGATGGAAAGGAGAGAAGGAAGCAGAGAAGAGTGAAGATAAGGGGAGGACAGAAAGAGGAAATAGTATAGAGAAGGTGATAGAAGATAAAATGAGGTCTGCCTTGCAAGTACTTGCAGGTTGCCATCTATGCCTCTGAGCCAAGTCTATCCACTAGTATGGTATAACTGGACAATAGTTGAAATTAGTAGAGGCTACCAGGGGTGCGGAAGGAGCAAAAACGTAAGACAGAGAAAGGTTGGCAAAAGGTCAGCAAAACTGATCCATACTATGTATAGGGAAAGGGGTGGGGGAGGAAGGAAAGCTGAAGTTGGGGGCATATATAGATACATTGGCTGCTGGGTGGGAAGGAGAGAAAAAAGCACGAAAAGAGGAGAGGCTATAGGGAATACTAAGGAAGGGAAATAATGCAGGAACCCACTCTATCCCCCCCTCCCAGCTTTTCAATACTGTTTGGTCCATCCATACTTTACATCTTTCTGTTGTATACATAAAGATAAATATTTAAAAGTAATGTACAAAATCACCCATTTTGATACCAATTAAGCCATGTTAAAATCGCTGATGCTCTGACATTTGCATCTGGTTATTCTTTCAGTTAGAATAGGCAGAAATTACCCAGGGCTTCATGTACTGTGTGAATGATACATGATACCCCTAGGCATCAGTTTGTCTATCAAAGAGCTCTGATAACAGCAGCGGTTCCACCTTTTAAAAAGCTGAGATGTTTATCCAGCTATGCATGAGAACAAAAGGGTGGAGTATGCGTATTGTCACTCACCGGCAGCACAGGTAGGTGTAGCAATTTGATTTTCTTGAAGCAAATAGCTCAGATACATTTTTCTTTTTCTTTCTTTCTTTCTTGGAGTTTTGCAACACTAGCTTCTAAACATGTTCCTTTTGTGGCAGTTTTTGTAGCGGATAAGTTACTAGCTTTTTGCTGAGAAGGCTTTCTTCTTACATAAGAGAAAATTACATGCTGCTTTCTACCAAATGATTATGGCTCTCAAAATACACCAACATTTATTTTAGTGCTCCAACACTATTAAATGTGGTTTGTAGGGGGGGGGGGGGGACACTCAAAACAACACAAAACCCAGCTATACTAAATCTATTGCTAACCTTCTCAGAGCTGTGGTCTCAGTCCTTGGGCCTTGTCTGAATGCTCTGGAGAACGAACTAAAATTGGGTCTTGACAAGGAAGATGTGATGTTGGTTAGATTCAGGTGGGTAGCTGTGTTGGTCTGAAGCAACAGAACATGCACACTTCTTCAGATACATTGAAACAGGCTTTCTCAAGCCTTCAAAACAGGCTTAAAAACAGATATCAGTTTGCTTCGGAGGGTGGACTCATAGCATTATACCCCACTGAGGTCTCACCCACTCCCAGCTCCACCCCAATAATCTCCAGGTATTTCCCCACACAGATCGGGCAACCCTAAGCACACATACAATAGCTTATACCCAGAATTAAACTGTGTTGGTTTTAAAGGTGCCACTGGACTCAAGCTTTGAGATGTTGGTTAGGGAGACTAGCATCCTAGAGAGAATGACACTGGCCAGTTACCAGGACTTGCTTACTGTTACCATCATCAGATGAGTCCCCCAAATGAGATCTCCACTGTCACCACTGGTGGTCTGCAGCCACTCAAAGCTCCCCTTGGTACACTGGAAGGCTGGGGGGGGGGTTGGTGATTGTTTGCCACTGGGGGTAAAATGTTTAGTGGGGTTGTATTATATGTTTTTAATGTGGGGTTTTATTTGTAACCCACTGTGAGACAGCTTGCTGGGAGTAGCATGGAATATATCGGATAATAAACAAACAATTTTTCTGGCAGCTTAAAGCAGCCTAAGCCCATAAGAGTGCTTCCTTTGGCAGCTCCTTCGTAATGGAATGGGCTGCCAAGTGAGGGGAGGGCTGTGCATCTCCTCTGTAGTTCCAGGGGGGAGGGGAAGTAAGAGAGCTTTTTAAGAAGGGCCTTTGGCAGGATGCAATTATTATATTGGTTCTTGTAATGGTTTGCAGGATATTTATTCTAAATTTTACTCTTTTTTTAGTGTACTTTAAGCTAATATTAGCAAAAGAAATATATGAATGAATGAATTGATGAACAGAATAAGATACAATCTACCATAACAATGCACATTATTGCAGTTGGTAGTTTATATTACAAAACTTTAAGTAAGCCACATTCCTGACCAATTTGCAATAGAATTAGAAATGAAATTTGAAACAAAAGAGGGGGAAATTTAAGCCACGCTGACTCATAATCAGGAATATTTTATTCGCTTCCTAAGGATGATCTGCTTTTTAAAAAAGACAAGTTACTATTTCTGTCACCTGTTCGGCCTCTTGCATGACAAAGGCCACAGACATCTACTTAGCAATTCCCACTTCTGCGCCTGAAAGCAGAATGGAGGTCCTTAGAATGACTACAGACCATACTTGAGAGACTTCTAACACTGGAAAATCATTTCCATCCCCATACCCGTGCTAAATTTTGTCCCAGAAGTTGCTCTTCTTCACCATTAAAAATGTCCATGGCAAATGTTTACCTTCAGATTTGTGACAAATCTTTCCATGCTTTTGCTTCTCATAGCAGTTTTTGACCTCATGAAGACAGAGGCAGGGGTCAGTCTCAGTTTTGGGACAGTCATTAAAAAGTCACTGTAAATGCACCACAGAAAAAAATATAGGACTTATTCTACCTGAGATACCTTTTAAAACCCAAGACTTCTTATTCCTGTTGAATTAGCATAACATGGGGAGAAATCCAGGCACTTGTTCCCATCTTCTCCCTCACACAGAGCTAAATGCAGCTCCGGAAGGCTGCTAATTAGTTTCTAATAAGTCTTGTAGCATTCATGCCATGGCTGCTTGAGCTCTAGATCGTACTTTCGATATGTGGATTTCTCCTCTCAGAAAGCCACAGCACTTAATTATGTTATTGATGCACCCACTTATGGATGGTAAGTTATTCTTCAGTTATGTAAATACCACATTAGAAGCAGAGTCCAGTAGCACCTTTAAGACCAACAAAGATTTATTCAGGGCATGAGCTTTCGAGTGCTTCGTCTGACGAAGAGTGCTTGCACTCGAAAGCTCACGTCCTGAATAAATCATTGTTGGTCTTAAAGGTGCTACTGGACTCTGCTTCTATTGTGCTACTTCAGACCAACACGGCTACCCATTTGAATCTATCATAAATACCACATAACTTTATGCAAGATGGTTGCTGAATGAATCCCAAATTCATACAAGGAGAAAACAGCTCTTGAGCAATAGTTCAGATTCACTTATGCTAACCTTCAGTTTGGTCATTTTTCTGCAGTGTGTGACTTTTTTCCTTTGGCTAGGTGGAAAATTAAATACTTATCTAATCATTTGCCCCTACTGTTTGCCCCTTGGATTTGTCCTATAAGATGTTGGGAGGACATTGCTTTGGCGGTGAAAACTCATGATGTTGAGCAAATCTTAACACAGCCCGCGTCGCCACGGGCGCTGCAGACTAAATAAAAGGGTAAGGGCTTGGGAGGCGAGATGTGTCCGTGACGAGGAAGGGTGCCGATAGGCCCCTTCCTCTGGACAGACTACTGGAGGGACCAATCGGCATGCGCGAAGCCCGAGTCCCCGCCAGAGCAAGTCCCTCCGAGTCCCCGCCAGAGCAAGTCCCTCCGAGTCCCCGCCAGAGCAAGTGCTGTTTGGCTGTTTTGACAAAGGATTATCATTGGCTGTATCTGGTTGTGACACAGATGTAACAGAACTGATTTTTGCTATATATTCCCTGTCATGCAAGAAGATCATAGTCTGACAAAGAGTACTTGCACTCGAAAGCTCACGCCTTGAATAAATCTTTGTTGGTCTTAAAGGTGCTACTGGACTCTGATTTTATCATTAATTTTTTGTAATTCAATGTTAACTAATAACTGATTCTTTTCTCATGATGTTTTTCTTGTCAAACCATTTCCTTTCTTTACATTTTTGTAGAAAAATTAGTATTATTGAGAAACTCTCTTCATTCCTTTTCACCCAATTTCTCCCTGAAAGCTGACAATTCATTTATTTTCCTCTTTTTAAGGATTTTGGAGCCCTCTTTGGATCAATTCCTTTTTTGATCCAAAGAAAAATTTTAAGAGAAGGAGGGAGAAGAAGAGAGGTTCTGCAGAATTTCATAATTTCATTCAGAAAATGCACGCAAACATTCCCCATATCTTCTGATTCTTCTGTTAAAGCACCACCTTTGGTGTTTTATGTCCCCAAAAGGTCAATGGCTGAATTTACAAAATTGTGCAAATGTCGTATAGCAGGCTATAAAAAGACATTTTTAAAACATCCGCTCTTGAAAGAATAATCATTCCTGTTTTTAAAAGGCTGTCTTGGAAAATTCTATTCTATTCCCTACAATGCTAACAAAAATGCAATGTTCCTTTCCAAATACAAACTTTCAATTAATGCACTAAAAAAACCAGTATAGTTTAATACATTTCTGTATGTTGTAATATGTGTATTTCCCCCCTTTTCTTATGGTCTCATAGTATGTTCATTATTCAGGAGCTTTTCAAGGCAGCTGTACTAGTCATGCAACATGTATTACCGACAAGATGTGTTCCAGGTTCTTTCCTGGTGTTATCTGAGCTCCCAGAAACAGCCATGTTGGCAAGATGAATATCTGACTGTACTACGAAATCATTTACAAAACCTTTGGATGACAGCATTGTGCTTTTCTTCCTTTGCAGGGCTGAATCTCTTGATCTCTCTATGAATTTAAAAGAAAGCAGATTAAGATCAGAAACCACAGATGACATTTAAGCCTTCTTTTGGTCATTTTTCCAGTTTTTTTTTCCAGAAAAGAAAATCATTGACCATAGACAATAGCTTCTTGATCTCCCTTGGCAAACTGGACCTGCAGCTGCTTGATCTTCTTAATCCACTTGATAAAGTTTGCTGTTGCTATAAAAGGTCACAGTGGGACAGACCACATAGTTACAGCATTTTCTTTTTTTCTCTTGCTGCCATAAGACTAAAAGACCAAATCACACATTATCTTTTTAATGCAGGGAATGTGGTTCAGCTCCCCAGAAGCCAAGTAATGGCTAAGAATTTCTTTTACCTTGCATAACCCTCCCACAAAAGTGTGAGCTCAATACAGTCACAACCTAGCCATGTACCAGATTAACATTTTACCAGCTCAGTAAAGTGATATGTTCCTACATGAACCGTTCCTTGAACCCTTGTGTGCATCACTGTGCCCTGGATCAGCAGGGAGAAGGGCATCCATATGTTTGATTGCTCTGAGAAGAAAATAATCACCATTCCATCATAGTAGACTGCTTCCTGATGTAGGATTTGAGAAGTCAATGGACAAATGTTTTTAAAACGTGTTTCCTGTTTAAATGAGTAATATGTAAATAGATTTAAACACAATTGCTTTTCTTTCTTTACTTGTTAATGAACATAGCTATTGCAACCAGTTATTTAATACTAACATTACAGTTATGGATAGAAAAATTATTGGGTCATGTATTGAATAAAGTTGCAACAGTTAGGAAAGTGTGGAATCACATAGGCCCATTATGCACGGCCGCCGAAATGGCGATTTCGGGTCACATGGAAAACGCGGAGGGGGAAGACGCGACGCACACCGGTTATGTACGGGGCGGGGCGCGACGGTGGCAAAACCCAGAGTAATCGATTATGCACGCGGCGATCCGGGCACCGCTTCTGGTTGCACCCCGGTCACCCGGAAGCTGCGCTTTCTTCCGCGTTTCACTGACGCGGCTTTTTCGGCGGCATGCACTGAAGCTGCGGCCGGTTGCAGTCGGCTCCGTGCGTTATCGGTGATTTTAGTCGCCGCCATTCCACCCCGAATGTGCGTTATTTCCCCCGTGCATAATGGGTCATTAAGTGTATTTCAAGTTAACATATTGGAGCAAATATAAAATTTACTTTTATTGAAATGTATCTGCATTCACACACATTTTGTAGTAGTAGGAGAAAATGAAGACTATTCCAAATAATGCTATTCCCTATTATAAGTGGCTAGCTAATCCAGTAGCATGTGTTTACAAGCATGAGATCATGGGTCTGTCCCTGGCTTGGTTGCACAGCACAGTTCGGCAGAAACATATTGCCCATTGCAAGACCAGTGGATATTATGCACTGGGGAAAACCTGGCAAATACTGTGCAGAAAACAACATTGTTTTTCTAGTTTCTGCATGTGAGACCATTTTCTCCATGCAAGCCCCACCATTGTATTTTTGATTCTGGATGTTACTCACTCTGCATGTGAGACCATTTCCCCAATGCAAGCCCCACCGTTGTATTTTTGATTCTGCATGTTACTCCTCAGAGCAGTAAACATTCCTTTTCCATGTCATATCCTCACAGTATTGTAAACATGCTTTGCTACAATATTTCCTTCAAGATGGTTCCTAGGACACGTTTTTTTACATGCATAAATGTGACCGTGTTTTTTGTCTTACCCCAATGGCTGAATGGAAAGCCCATGAACTACAGTTCCCAGGATGCTATGCCAGCAACATGTGTCAGTCAGATGACAGTGCTGCTGACTGTAACCTACCAACGAGCTCCAAGTACAATAGAGGACATTCCCCTCCCACTTGGAAATAACTCTCTCAAATGCATAATTGTTTACTTATGTTTACTATTTAACAGGGTCAGAGAACTGACTTTGATGAAAATTGCATAATAGCCTCAGGCAGAGTGAGAAAGCAAGGGCACAGAAAGTGTTGTGGCCTAGGATCACTGTAGGGGTAGTCCATAAACACCTAGTTTCTTTAAATGAAACCAAATCTTCTGGGTCAGATGAATTGCTTCCAAGAGTAATAAAACAAGTTGCAGATGTAATTTTCTGAGCCTCTGCCCATTATTTTTGACAATTCTTGGAGAATAGGTAAAGTGCCAGAAGATTGGAGGCTGGCAAATGTTATCCCCACCTTCAAGAAGGGGAAAAAGGAGGATCTGGGTAACAACCCACCCATCAGCTTGATGTTTACAGCTGGCAAAATTTTAGAACAAATCATCAAACAGTTGGTCCTTGAGCAGCTATACTAAGAGTCAGTATGGCTTTCTCAAGAAAATGCCAGACTAGCCTTCTGTCTTTTTAAAGAAAGTTACTACCTTGCTAGATCAAGGGAATGCCGTGGACATGGTTTACCTTGATTTCAGTAAGGCTTTTGATAAGGTCCCACATGAAACTCTAATTGACAAATTGGTAAAATGAGGTATGGATCCTATTACTGTTAGGTGAATTGAGAACTTGTAGTACTAAAACTATCAAGGATATTTCTGCAATTGATGAGATTAACTGAGGTGGACTTGCACACAAAAAGAAATATCCTGAGAATGAGGCTTTTTTGTGAAGTCTGTTTTTTGCATTGTACTTCTCTGCTGATGATCATACAAAGTTATGTCAACAAAATGCAAGGCCAAAATTGGGAGAAACGTATCTGCAAAGAAAGAAGTAGTAGTCTTGGAGATTTCCTGAAGTACTAGAAAACAAAAGGAAGCACAGCAGGAAACCTGCCACTCAAGACCAACACAAACACTTGGTCAGACACTTACTCATGTGGTATATGTTTCATAAAAAGGTTAAAGGAAACGCCCTGTCAGATACTGAATTAGACTAATATTGTAGGTGTGGGTGTTTTACTTGGTTCTCTATTTGTATTGGAATATCCTGTCTCAGCTGGTTTCCAACAAATGTATTTTATACATTTTACATGATCGTTAGACACCTTAGAGTTTCTTTTATTCATAACACCCAGAATGGTCTTTTAACCTAGTAATGTGCAATCAAGGTTTTTTTTGCCATTCAAACATTATTATTACAAATCTACAAATTTAATAGCTTTGACAACCTGTATAATAGGATGGGTCTCATAAATGTATTACTTGAGACAATGTACTTTTTCTGCACAAGTCCTGGTTGAAATTAATAAAGTGGTGCATGGCTATCCTATATTAAGATGAGAGTAGTTGAGCAGCGCTTTCAGGCAGACTTTAGTGGGCAATAGCTTCTCTTCTGAAATGAACACCAAATTTGCCAAAAATTATTTATTTAAAATCTTTGAACACCATCCACTCACCAATATATGCCCAAGGATATTCACAATACTTTAATTTAAATTCATAATTTTTAAAAATTGAATCAATAGCCACTAATAATATAAAAACAAAACACATCTGTACACTAAATAATTCGCTAAGGGGGGTGGGTTGTCTGGGATAGAAACCCTCAGGAGCCAATCAGAAGGTGCACACAGTGTGCCTTCCAATTGGCCCCTTGACCCCACACCACAGGCCCCAGACTCGCCCGGCTGCCTCCATGCCAGGAGTGACAGCTGCAGTGGGCTGTGCCCCCGCCTCCTCGCCTGAGGTGGAGACTGCGCCCAGGAGTGGTGGGCTGGCCCCAAGGTGACACCACCGTGGCCAAGGCCGCCGCTTGTCACTATCCCAGGCCGGATGATGCTGCGCGGGTCTGCTCCATCGCTGGGAGCGCCCGGGGCTGCGGCAGCACACACTGCCGCTTGGAGGGCAGAGGACGCCCTGTGACAATGGGCAGCTGCCTGGCCACACACAGATTGCCCTGCGGAGGAATGCGTACCTGCCTACTCACCACCACACAGCCCCAGGTAAGGGGCTGCTGTCTTGCCGCAACGCCAGGGGCCCGGGGGCCAGCCCATGGGAGGAGCCCTTCGCCCAGCCTGTAGAGCACCCATGCTGACTCTGCACCCCCAGGAACAATGCCACCACCGTGGCAGGGGGGAAGGACTTCCCGCCCCCCTTACAAAGCCCCCATCAGAGTTGCCTGCATGAGCCCCGGCTGACCACAGCCAACATCTGCCCAGCCACCTGCTCGCCTCTACCTCGAGTCCTTTGACTCCAGGCTATATGCCGACATCGCTTGCTATGCCCTGACGCTGTGCGGGGCCCTGCAATTCTTCCTGGAGGGTGCGCCCAGCCAGGAACAGCCAGACCTGGGAGCGGGGAGCCAAGAAGAAGGACAGAGGAGACCCCCAGTCACTGTGGTGGAGAGTGGTCAGAAGCTCTCTCAAAGTCCGCCAGCCCCTGAGGCATGTCCCCCCTCCCGCCCATTCCTCTTTGTCAACCCACCGTCTGCATGAACCCTCTGACCTCCCAACCCTTTTCAAAGCCCATTTTTAAAATGGGCTTTGAAGCTAGTCAATAATCTAAAACAGTAACAGTAATAAAAAGCAGCACTGTCATTAAATCAGAATAAGCACCTAGATCATCACAAGGAGGCAGGCAATCCTCCTTGCTGAAGGTTTGCTACAATAAAAATAAAAGTCTTGGCTTGGCACCAAAAAAAACTTGGCCATGTGAGGTGTAGTAAGAAAGAGAGTGTATTTCAGGACCATGGAGCCACCATCAAAACACTTCTTGTTCATATAACTCATCTGAAGCAGGAATGAAGAGTATGAATGAATAGCTTCCAAAGCTTCATATTATTGATAGAAATGAGGAGGGGTGCTGTTGGTGGTTGAGCTGGAAAGATGTGCTGCAAAATATACTGTCATCGATTATGATGATGATCTCCAAAGACATGCACTGGCAAATTCCTCTTTTTGTTAATTCCTTTTAAAACTTATTTTTATTTTATAACAAAAAGACCCCCTTACATAAGGTGGTACAGAATCTGAGAATCGCATATCCCAGTGGTCATTTACTATAATCCAATTTCTCACAAATCTATTAGAGCAGGGTTTACTGATTTCCCTTCTGAAATGTGTACTTTTGGTGAAACTGGTACCCATCCATATCTTCATATAGTAGTGGGAAAGTGCCATCAAGTTACAATTGATTTACAGTGAACCAACAGAGTTTTCAATGCAAGAGATGTTCAGAAGCGGTTTGTCATTGCCTGACCCTGTGGACTTCCTTGGGGGTCTCCCATCCAGGTACTAACCAAAGCTGACCACACTTAGCTTCTAAATCTGATGAGATTGGGCTATCGTAGTACATCCAGATCATGGCACATCTTATACCAGCCTCTAGCCTTTACTGGTGTTTTCATTTTCGGTACCTTTACTGTATATATTCTTGTTGCAGTAATCAGAATTGTAACCAACTCTACATCATCAGCACCAACACAGTTTTTAAATATCCTAATAGATTCCAGAAATCTAAGGTTCTAAAGGTAACTTATAATCAATAATTTATTTAATTAGAAGCTATATTTTTTTCCAAAATAAAATATTAATCAGCTTTTTCAGAACATATGCGATAGAACCATTCTTGAACTTTGACAATGCCAACACTTTGATTTAAATCATATATTCTTTAAACTTAACGACACCAGATTCCATCTTATAATTTATACAAGCTTTATTGCATATACTTTAATGATCTTCCTGGAAGCATTTCCCCAAACTCATTTCCACTCCTGTTGTGAGATATATGTCTTACTTTTCTCATTTCTCCTATTTCCCCCCTTAATCTGTCTATTGAGCAGTAGTTGATATATTTGACCAAACTTTACATATTTTACACTCTAACACTTCAAATTTATTCTGAGCCTATAAAACGTTGGAAAATATTATTTCTAGTATAGATTTTAACAGACAGTGCTGGAATAAGGGTGGATGATATCCTTCAATCTTAATACAAATGTCATGTTTCACCCAACCAATCATTAATAGTTAATACACCAAACAGATACTAACAAGTTATTTTTCCAAGCAGTTCAGGAGAAGAGTCTTTTGAATGATAAATCAGAGTGAAGTTAATTTTCTTTGTATATATGGAATTGTGTACTGACCTAAAGGATTGGAACCTTCATGCTATCCAGCCCCTCAGTTATGATCTTCCTCACTAGTTCTGCTCTCCATGCTCCTGCAGTCACAGCTGAGGTGGGTGGCAACTAGACATAGACTTTTCAGTGAAGCTACCTCACTTTTGGAATGCTCTCCCTCCTGAAGCTTGCCTGACGTCGACCTTACTGTCTTTTATGTGCAAAAGCAAAGCATTTCTATTTACTCAAGCTTGTAACTAAGTTTAAAAAAAAAACACTTTTGTTCAGTTTTATGGTCAACTTGTTGCCTGTGGACAGTATTATAGATTTTTTTTAGGGAGCTCAAAGGTTATTTTAAGCTGTTTTATGCCCACAGTAAGTTTTCAATGGGTTGTTTTTATATTATTAGTGACCTTTTATGATTTTATTATATTGGTTTTAGTTGCAATCTGTTTCAAGCAGGACTCTAGAGAGGATGTATATACATTCTCTAAATAGTGATCCTGGAATCTACAGTAGAATGTTTTAAGAGGAGATAATCACATGGAATCCTTCCATTACTGTATTAAGCTAAAAGCCCATTTATTTATTTTTTAAACCCTGTTCTTTAACTCCACTTTAAACTTCTTCCTACAAAGAAGGTAGAAAGTCACATGTTATTAGATCCATTTATTTAATATTACCAATCCTATTTTTGGATGCCATTCCTTCATCCACAAAATTTAGCCATCCATCATCCTTGTTTATATGGAGAATGCAATCCTGGGAAGGAAGCATTTATGGAGCCAGGGTCCATGCTGGCATGGACCTGGACAGGCTGTGGGGCTTGGTGGGAGTTAGTCAGCTCTCTAAGTTGCTTAGCCCCCAAGGCTAAATAGCAGAAAGTTACACTAGTAAAAAAATGCAGGATCGCCCATAGGTGCCAATGCACCTGATTAGAGCCAAGCACATCTCCCAGGCCAGGCCCCAATTAAAAGCCTTGACAGAGCACAGAATGCAACTACAGCCACAACAAATCAACTCCCTTCCCAGTAGCAGACAAACCCCTTCCCCAGCACTACATAAACCCTAGCCAGGACACCCTGGAAATCTTTAGACCAGTACATTATAACATGGAAAAAGAGACATTAAAATAAATCAGCAATAACACATTTGAAAAAGCCCAAGCGATTGCCATTCAAAATTAGAGTGAAAAATCCACTTTGTGTAAGTCAAAAGCCCTTCTAAAAGGTTCCATGTTACATCCCCTTATGAATTCCTGTTTTTCCCTTGTGAACTTCCTGTAAGAATATTGTTTGTGATGCTTTAGAAAAGAAAGGAGAGAGAAGAGCGGGAGCTTTTTAATATGCCACTTTTCACTACCTGAAGGACTCCCAAAGTGACAAACGTTTTTCACTTCTTCCCCCTATAACAGACACCCTGCAAGAACAGTTCTAACAAAACTATGACTAGGCCAAGGTCGCACAACTGGCTGCTTTTATATTGAATCGGAATTTAGTATTACAGAATTTTCAAGGTCTCAGCCACCAGTGCAAAGTATACCAGAAAGCTAAGGACATGGTGGAGACTAAGGGCACCTGAATCCTCGGTGAAGGGGCTTTTGCCGCGGCGGGTCTGAGAGCGCCGGGAAGAACGCTGTTGGGGAGTTTGGGACTGCAAGTCCCAGAATCCCTAGCGTAAGGGCGCCCGTGCGACAGAGCAGAGGGGAGGGGCTAGGAGTGGCTCTTTAGACGGAGCCGACTCAGAGAGCCCTGCCTCTTTCCCCTCTTGGCGCGAAGGCGAACAGACGCGCGCCAAGAGAGAAGGCCGATTTGCAGCCTCGGAGTTTTTGGGCCTAGGGCTTTTACCGAGGCAGCGGTGGGTCTTCTGTTTCCAGCGGCAACCCCCCCCCCCCACGCGGTTGTTTGTTAGGAATAGTAGTTCTGCCGCTGGTTTTTGACTGGGAAAAGGGGGGGAATTATGGCCCCGAAGAGGAGAGGGAAAGAGACCAGCGGGGGGCGGGCGGATCAGAGTAGCGGCCTAGCAAGGCCGCAACTTACCGCCGTCGAAGTAGGCCCTGGGGGAGGGAGTTTCGACCCGGGGGTGGGTGGAGCTCCTTCGGCAGCGGGCCCTTCACTGCCTCAAGGTGGAGTGGGACCTTATGGAACCCGGTCTGCCAGGCGGCGGGCAGCGGCTGCGGCTGCAGCTGCAGCTGCTTCTGCGGGCCCCTCTGAGGTGACTCAAGCAAGTCAAGGGGAGTTGGGTGGGGCGAGTCCAGTGCCAGTTGCCACGTTGCAGCAGGGAGGGATGACGCCTCAGGTCCCAGGACAAACCCAGGCTTCGTTGAATGCCAATTATATGGCATCCATGGGGCTTGTGGGACAGGCTTCTGGGAGTCTAAGTTCCAACTCACTGCCAGGACCTCCTCCATGGTCGGGGGCAGGAGCGTATATGGACAATGGGTTAGGCTTGCCTGTTGGGGGTTATGGTCAGCAGGGACTGCAGCCCCCATGGGTATCAACCCCAACGGGCTTTGCAAGTCCTTCGTTGGCCAGGAGCCAAGATATGCAAGCCTGGCCTCCAGTAGGCATTTTACAACCTGGGGCTGAAATTGGATCCCAGTATGTCGGGCGCTCATTAGGGTTCCCTCAAACTGCACATGAGCCACAAGGGGGAGTGCAGTGGTCAGCGGGAATGATGCAATTTAATGAGCGTCCTACAGGGCACGGACCAGTAGGTCAGGGAATCGGCGATAGAAGGGATAATGACACCCGAGGGTGGCAGCAGCCTCAGCTTCAACGGATGTGGAATGCTCCTGGTCAGGGACAATGGCAGCAGCCTGGTTTCCCGGGTGCGGGGTTTAGACAGCAAGGGATGCCCCAGGGATGGTGCCAACAGGTACCTCAGGCAGGGGGAGGACAATGGGGTCACGGGTATTGGCCAGTGACAAGAGGCAATATACAGTATACCCCTCCTGCACCAGGGAGTTACCAGGGCACTTCATCAATGGGTGGTAATCAAGGAACAGAGAACAACGGGCAGCAATTAGCAGCTGCAATGCCAACAAGTACAATGGAAGTCAGGCCTCCGGTGCATGGAGGTTCTGGACAACTGGGAGTCCAGCCAGTTTTGGAGGCAACCACCAATTCTGCGGATAACCCTGAGGCATCACAGGGAACCTCAACACAGGGAGAGGGAAATGAGCAGCAGGATGCCCAGAAGAAAAAACGAACAAGGAAAGGAGGGACGAAGCGTGCAAGGGCGAGACACGGGTCTAGCGTATCGGGTGAGTCTTCCACTTCGGAGGATGAGGCTGTGGATCAAAAACGGGATCGCGACTTTTGGTTGCATGGGGCATTGGTCCCAGGAATCCCTTCATGGTGGGCGAATCGTCGGGAATCGACCAAGGATTATTATAAAGAAAGGGGGGGGACAGCCAGGGAGCCTCCGGTTGGGGTTGTCACGGGGGAGCACCCTCCCGGGACACATCTTACCCCAAAGATTAGGGAGAGGGCCATGGATGGCTGTTATGTTGATGTTTTTAAAATGGTACCCCCGGATGATGAAACTCCCAATACAGGATCTAGTAAAGATAGGAGACGTAAGGAGGTGGAAAAAGGGGACCACTCCTTTACAGCCTGGATGAGGGGCTATGGCCAATACATGGGGTTGGTAGTAGGTGCATACCCTGAAAGAGGATGGCACATGGTCAACCACATGAATAATGTATTGGAAGCCAAGGCACTAGCAGGTGATGCGGCCGCCATCGCCTACGACAAGCTAATGAGAGAACGGGCATCGAACAACGAACAGACCAGGTGGGATAGGAAAGACCACGATGCTTGGATCGTTAAAGTGGGTCCATTTGTTAGGAGGTTCGAACAAGAAAAACGAAAACAATTTGGGAGGCGAGACGTTCGAGGCGTGTGCTGGGAATTTAACAGGGGCTCATGCCAAAGGCGAAAATGCCGCTACGAGCATTGCTGCGAGGCATGTGGTGGCAGTCATTCGAAACAAGACTGTGAAAAACCGGCAGGAAGTCAAACGCCCTTTCGAGGGGTCCGGCCCTCTTCCAAAAAAGGAAGTGGGTCGGGAAATGGCTCTGCTGGCAAAAGCAATTGAAATCCCTCAGGAGTTGTTAACATTGGCTCCATCGCCTATTAAGTTATCGACACTTATGACCATGTTGAGTCGCTACCCAAATAAACAGATGGCGGCTTATCTGGCTTCCGGGTTTTCGAAAGGTTTTAGAATACCTTTTACTGGACTGAGGATACCAACGATGAGTCCCAATTTAAAATCTGCGCTTCAGTTACCGGAAGTTCTTGCTGAAAAGATTGGTAAGGAATGCGCGGTGGGGCGAATGGTGGGTCCCTATTTGAGCCCTCCGATTCCTAATCTTCGGGTATCACCTTTGGGGGTTGTGCCAAAAAAGACCCCAGGCCAGTTTCGAATGATTCAGCATTTATCATATCCTAAAGGGTCCTCAGTTAACGATGCTATTGCGCCGGAACTTTGTTCGGTAAAATATGCGTCTTTGGATCATGCTGTGTCAATCATTCGGGCGTGCGGCAGGGGTGCTTTTTTGGCCAAGTGTGATATCCAGTCTGCATTTCGTTTGCTCCCTGTTCACCCAGATGATTTTTGTTTGTTGGGGTGTCATTTTAAGGGGTGTTGGTATGTGGACAAGGCTATGCCCATGGGTTGTTCTATCTCATGTGCGGCTTTCGAAGCATTCAGTACCTTTTTGGAGTGGGAGGCCAAGGAGCGGACCCAGTGTCCACATATCACCCATTATTTGGATGATTTTTTGATTGTGGGCCCCCCGGACTCCCCAACATGCATGGATCGGTTACAAATCTTTCAGGGCTTGGCCGCTGAGCTGGGAGTTCCCTTAGCTGAAGAAAAAACAGAAGGCCCTCTAACCAGATTGACGTATTTGGGAATTCAGCTAGACTCAGTGGCGGGTTTATCACAACTCCCTATCGAAAAATTGTCTGCCCTGTTGGATTTGTTGGACACCATGTTGTTAAAAAACAAATGTACACTTCGGGAATTACAGGTTATATTGGGACACCTTAATTTCGCATGTAAGGCAGTGTCTCCTGGAAGGGCCTTTTGTGCAAGATTGGCCAGAGCTACTGCAGGAGTGCTTTCCCCTCATCATCATATCCGACTGACCAGGGCCATTAAGGAAGATTTAAGGGTATGGCAGGAATTCTTAAGGAGTTTTAATGGGGTTGCCATTTGGCAAACGCCAGTAACACCAGAGAATTCCTTACAGGTACATTCGGATGCAGCGGGCAGTTTGGGCTTTGGGGTTTTCTATCAAAACCGATGGTCTTCTGGTCGGTGGCCTGAACATTGGGCAGAGACAGGGATTTTGAGGGACCTCACCTTTCTCGAGCTTTTCCCGGTTGTGGTGGCAGTGGTGCTTTGGAAAGATATCTTTAGGGACCATAAGGTCCTTTTTTGGTGCGACAACCAGTCGGTTGTTCGTATTATCAACAGACAGTCCAGCCGCTCCGAGAGAGTTATGAGACTGGTGAGGTACCTGGTTGGGACATGCTTATCCTTTAACATCACCTTTGGCGCACGACACATTCCTGGGGTAAATAACGATGTTGCTGATGCGTTATCTCGATTCCAGGAACATCGTTTTCGGGAACTGGCCCCATCAGCGAATGCTGCGCCGGATCCTTTCCCGGAGGAGCTGTGGAGCCTTGGTGGCGAGACATCCAGCGGGCGGTGACGGGTTCCTTGGCGCCGGCCACGCAGAAGGCATATTCGAGTGCAGTCACAGGATATGTCAACTATATCAATTCATGGGGATGTGGCGCTCCCCTTCCCCCAAAGGAGGAAATGGTGTTGCGTTATCTGGCGCATATGCATTCTCAGGGGACGGCGCCAAGAACTTTGTCAGTGCACTTGGCTGGCTTGTCTTTCTTTTGTAAGACACAAGGCTGGTGGGATCCGGCTTTATCCTTTTTGGCCAAAAAGGCTTTGTTGGGATGGAAACGGTCAGCTCCCATTAACCCAGACTGTAGGAGACCGATATCACTTTATGTGCTCCAGGGTTTGATTAAAAAATTAAGGTTGATATGTGACTCGGACTTTGAGTCGAGTTTATTCACGGCTGCATTTGCGGTAATGTTTTACGGAGCTTTCCGATGCAGCGAGGTGGTGTCCGCCAACAAGAATGGAAAAGGTGGGAGGGCACTAGACTTGCATGACATCAGAATATATGAGAAAGAGTTGCATATTCGTCTTCGCCGTTGCAAGACGGATCAATTTGGACGGGGAAACCACATAGTTCTCACAGAGGTTAGTGGAGAATTTTCCTGCCCAGTTAAAAGTATGAGGGATTACCTTCGTTTGCGACCGTCAGTCCCAGGTCCTCTCTTTATTCATGGGGATGGAAAATGCTTGTCTCGATTTCAATTGATGGCAGTGCTTCGTTCTGCATTGGAAGCTTTGGGGCTTCCATCAGGACAATTTGGGACACACTCTTTTCGTATCGGAGCTGCAACGCAGGCGGCAGTGGGAGGTTGCGATGAAGATCGAATCAAGTCGGTGGGTCGCTGGCGTTCTGGGGCATACCGGAGATATGTAAGGCCGGAACTTCTTCTTTCTTAATTTTAATTCCAGAATTGGCGTTGGCGGTCCCGATTGTGTGGATCCTGGGACACAGTGTCGTTTTTTGGGCCTCCCGCTATGCTTTGAATTCGGGCTGGGGAAACTGCCTCGGAATGGAGGGAAGCGTTCGTTTACTGTGGAATGGAAGACGAGGAATGCGTTGGTCAGCTCTTTTGGAGACACTCGCTGCAATGATACGTCGGAAAAGATGCCCGGATGTCCTGGTACTACAATTAGGCGAGAACGACTTACCTGAGATGTCTGGACGACTCCTGTCAAGGGCTATTATATCTGACCTGATCGTGATTCAACGTTGGTTTCCGACAGTTTCCATCTTGTGGTCTGCTTTATTGGAGAGGCGCACTTGGAGGGGAGCCGTTGCTCCTGAAAAGGTTGATTTAGCCAGAAGGCGGGTTGTTAAGGCAGTAGCCAAATTTTTACAGTTGAGGGTTAGTAAGGGAGCGGTGATTTGGCATCCCGACATTTCTTACCGGCAGTGGGCACTGTACAGGCCAGATGGGGTACACCTCACAGATTGGGGTATGGATATTTGGTTGCATGACTTGCGCCATGCCATACTGCAATGGCTGCACCATTGAGAGGTGGCGGGAGCACAGGAAATTGTTTCCTGAGCTCTGTGGCGGATGGTAGCTGGAAGCGGTTTTGCCTAGGGGCGCCATGCTTGCGCGCTGGCATCCCTAGTAGGTAGGGGGCCCCCTTAAGGGGCTGTGTGGATGTTGAGCCTATTGGAGGCTCGCATTTCCGGGTGGCGAGCAAAATCCATCAGAGGCAAAAACGCCCAGAGGGTTTTGTCTTATTGTGCCACCTCCCATATTCAGCAGGCTGGATTTCCGGGAAAGGAGCAGGCGTGCGAGCCAGCTGGACCCGTTGAAGGATGCCTGCTTAAAATGGGGCTTACTTGTAGTCGGATGACTGCAGGTAGGCAGGTCCGCTTCCAGTCTGAGCCACTCTCAATCAATAAAGGCTGTGGCCATTTTCTGCCAAGAAAAGGTAAGAGTCAGCGTCTTCCTTCAAGGTGCGAGCTTAAAACCCTGCAAGGCAAGGGCACCTGAATCCTCGGTGAAGGGGCTTTTGCCGCGGCGGGTCTGAGAGCGCCGGGAAGAACGCTGTTGGGGAGTTTGGGACTGCAAGTCCCAGAATCCCTAGCGTAAGGGCGCCCGTGCGACAGAGCAGAGGGGAGGGGCTAGGAGTGGCTCTTTAGACGGAGCCGACTCAGAGAGCCCTGCCTCTTTCCCCTCTTGGCGCGAAGGCGAACACCCACCCTCCCACCCAATTAAAAAAAAAAAAAAAAAAAAATGTTCGCAATGAGTTTTTGAATGTTGGTTTGTTAAAATATTTTGATGGTTATATTTTGTCACAGCATGCGGATGGTAGCTGGAAGCGGTTTTGCCTAGGGGCGCCATGCTTGCGCGCTGGCATCCCTAGTAGGTAGGGGGCCCCCTTAAGGGGCTGTGTGGATGTTGAGCCTATTGGAGGCTCGCATTTCCGGGTGGCGAGCAAAATCCATCAGAGGCAAAAACGCCCAGAGGGTTTTGTCTTATTGTGCCACCTCCCATATTCAGCAGGCTGGATTTCCGGGAAAGGAGCAGGCGTGCGAGCCAGCTGGACCCGTTGAAGGATGCCTGCTTAAAATGGGGCTTACTTGTAGTCGGATGACTGCAGGTAGGCAGGTCCGCTTCCAGTCTGAGCCACTCTCAATCAATAAAGGCTGTGGCCATTTTCTGCCAAGAAAAGGTAAGAGTCAGCGTCTTCCTTCAAGGTGCGAGCTTAAAACCCTGCAAGGCAAAACAAAAACAAAACCTGCATTCTACTGTACCAAGGTATTGCATGTTATAATTCAGTTTTGGAGGGAAAAACCTCTTCCTCAAAGGATTAGTGAAGGACAAGCCTTCACATGATGCCAAAACCTGAGTTCCTAGTGTTGCTTTTCATTGTTACAATGCCATCATTGATCTCAGGAGACGGAGATTAATTTCTTTTTCACTAAAGGCTGTTCAATGGGTCTGGGCAAATCCAATTAGGCTTTGTTCCTCAATTCACAATCTGTAAAATGGAGATAATAGTATTCCCTTATTTCACTGAGGTGTGTGAGGACAAATATCTCAAAATCCTGTGAGACATTCAAATATTACAAAGACTGACGAAATATAAATGCGAGACAATCAATCATCCATCCAACAACAGAAGGTGGAGGCATCAGAAACAGAACAGGAGAAAACAGCAAGACTGAGGCATGAGGGTCTCTGAATGATGCTCAAGAAACCTGTTTTTCCTGGGTCATATTTAAGACATGAGGATCTAAAGTTTTAATATAGGAGAACATTGCTTACTGAAGAATAGGTACTTTTCATTATTTTTCCAACTCCCAGAGCAGCAAAATCATGAGGAGCATTATAAGATGTAAGAGGCAGAATCCAAGGAAATGAAAAACATATTAGAATTGTTATTATCATGCTTACAATAGAGGTAGTGTGAAGTGAATAAGAGACCAGGAAGGGCTTTCCCTCCCCCGCCCCGCCCCTATCTTGGATTATATCTCTTGAACAAAACCAATGTGTAGACAACAGAAACTAGCTCTAATAACAAAAATGCTGCCTGAAATGAAATTCTTGACATTCCAATCACTCTCTCTATGTAGCAAAGCATTTTTCATATAAAATGCATTTTGGAGGTGGATCTAATGAATGTTTTAAACTGACTCATCTACTCTATGTTCACAGTGAAGGGAGTATTTTAATAGCCATACAAATGGTGCCATTCTTGAGAGATTCAGGTGGGGACAGGGGTAGAGAAGAAATCAAACAGTCTGTTTTTAAAGGGTAAGAGATTAGTTGTTACCTAAAGGAATATTTCAGTTCCAGTTATTTATCTAGAATTGGTATTGCAATCGACTGAGAGATCATCTATATCACGTGTCTTTCACTTGTGTGAATCAAACCCATGTTCTTTTATTTTCATGTCATTCTGTTCTCACTTCAGTTCTTTACAGACATGGTATAACCTTTTCAACATTCAATTGAAAAGCATTATGTAATATACTACAAATGATGTATACTTTACCAAAGGTCCCCAAACTTTTTGAGTGTGTGGTCACAAAATGCCCCTTGTAGAAGGTGGAGCCAACCACAAAGTGTCAGGGAGCGATGCTATGCATGACTCAAATAGTAATTCTTCATCATTTAAGGCAGAAGTTCTGTTTAACAGAATCCCTTTTAAAATGAAGATACTTTTCTGAAATATTTTCTTGCATATACACTGCCTATCTATCAGTGAAAATCCTTGTGTTGAGAAGGCAGCTACTCCAAAAGCAACATTTTAAAATATCTGTTTAACCCACACTTTCTCAGCTTTTTTACCATTGAGAAACCCCTTGAAACATTCTTCAGGCTAGAAGTGGCACAATAGTGCAGAATATGGTTAGGAAGCATAGCTGTGTACATGCCCATCCAGGGTCCCTCGCCTTCCTGCCCTTTCCAGGCCCATCATTGGCCATTTTGAAGAAGCCTTCTCCTGAACATCCAGATGTGCATGCACTTTGTTCACACACAATCACTCATCAGGGTGCAGTTACCATTTCCAGCCTCTCACACATTTACCCAGATGTAAATAGAGTCCGAAACAGCACAAATCCTAAAATTTAAATTTAATTTTTAAATTAAAAAAGCTTCTGCATTGTGGCATTACCACATAGCAATGTGGAAGTGCCTTAAAAAAATAATTTTGGGGCTCGGAGGGGGAAGAAAGTTTCATCCACAAGAGAACCGCTGTGCTGTGATTGGTGGCTTGCTATGATTGACAAGCCAAGGAATGGGGGAGGGGGGGAGAAGTCCAGCTTGTTTTCTCTTGCAGCCTCATCGAGTAGAGGGAAAATGTGGGAAGGGGACTTCTGTGGAGGGCTGCAAACGCGAGTTTTACCATCCCATATTTGCAAGCAGGAGGCCACGCATGTTTTACCTCTCCATGCAGAAATGGTTTGAGATCTTTCACTCATACATAGGCTTAAGTTGCTAAGGTATAAAGATGTGAAATTGATAGTGTAGATATTCCTTCATCACTCTGCCTACCATCCTATAATCTTTTCAAAGGTAAATGCTGAACCCAGATTGACATCTATTTGGTTGTACGATCGCCAAGAATGTTGCCTCACCAAATTTACCCTTGGTTGAATTCCTGGATTACGTGTGCATGGAGCCATTTTACCTATCATTTATGATTCTGCAAGACTTTCTCCAAACCTGAAGAATTATCTATCTGAACTACTGATACAGAAAAGGGTTCTTTTTGTTTTAAAGATGAACACAAAGTGTTTTATAATCTTGCTCTGAACGGCTGAATCTCATTTTAGAAACAAAAAAGAGAAGCCCCATTAGTCAGAAATTCCATTAGACTAGTTGAGAGTGTGAATGACAGATATAAATCAAAAGATACATCGTTACAACTTTTTACACAACATCTAGTTTATATAAAGCTCATTTAATTCAAAATATGCAAATTAAACTGCCCAATGTGACCTCATAACTCTGCTCAATCATGCTTGATGTATCATGGTTGAGGAAACTCCTAGATGCATATTCTGCTGTCCAACACTGAGGTAAAGATTTAGGAGGAAACAGAATCACTGTTCTCCCTGATGCACTCCACAGAAGTCAATAGAATTCCATCAAAGGTTCAGTTTTTAAAACAAATACTCCTAGACACTGGAATCAACAGAGGTATACATTTTCCTTCTCTGGCTGCCACAGAAGGTATTTTTATTATTCAGGCAAGATGAATATGTCAAATGTTTTTCAAAGGTGGCAGCTTTCTTCTAGATGTTATCTAGTACATCAAATTGATTCTGAAGGCTGGCTGCTGGCTTGTGCCTTCATCTTTTCTATAGTATTTTTCTATACATTAAGTGCTTAAGAAATGTAGTCAAAGTCATTTTGGCTTCACAGTCACTTCATGAGAAGAGTCTGTATGCTAGCATTGGATTGTGAGCTGCACATTTGTAGTGTGGAGGACCTCTGCTACATCCCTAACTCAAAAGGCTCACAAAAACTGAGGCCAATAGCACCTTTAAGACCAACAAAGATTTATTTAAGGCACACTTCCTCAGACAAAATGAGACAAGGATAATGAGAGCACATGTTTATAGAAAAGATAAATTAGTGGCAAATTAATAAATATAGAATCCAAATTATGCCATACTAGAGGTAAAGCCTGTTGTAGCCAGGAATACAACTGACACTAGAGCTTGTCTTGACCTTAGTCAGGTTTATGCACACCTAGGTAGTGTGGAATTCCAGAAGATTAATCTACACCAATCTGGCAACCTTACCTCCTCTCTGCAGTGTTTTCTTGACATAAAATAGGTCAGGGGGTGCTAGATAGCTATGGGGGCCTTACACACTTTTGAGGCCCCACTTTCAGACTTCAAGAATATGTTCAGACCAGAGACAGCCAACCTCCAGGTGGGGCCTGGAATTGCTGCTCATCTCCAGAGTATACAGACCAGCTCTGCAGGCAAAAATGGCTATTTTGGAAGGGTGACTGTGTAGCATTGTATCTCCCTGAGGTTTAGGATGGCAGCCCCCAGGTGGGGTCTGAGAATCCCCTGGAAGTACAGGTCATCTCTAGGCAGTTAGGCTGAAGGGAAAGCTCTCTCCCCTCACATGCATCCCTTCAAAAGGAATGCACGTGACCCCAGAATCCACTTGGTTGCTTGGCTGGTGATGTCTGCCCTTCTATAGCCTGAGACTTACTGCTGGCAACTACAGTCCCTGTAGTTGTCTGCAAGGCCAAGTCATTGCCTAATAAAAGTGGATCACCTAGTTCCCCCCAGTCTCACTGTCTACTTTCCTGTAAAGTTAACAACACTTGAAATTCTGGGCCACTTATGTCTTTGAGTTCATAGAGTTTGTATTTACCAGGCCAAGCTTGAAAAAAGTCACTTCAGTTCCTGTGTCTCTCAAACCATTTACTTGTTCACTATTTACAGTTTCAGGCTGTAAATATTCTTTATTTAGATCTTCCTGAACTTTCCAGACTCACAGGATTGATATTGGTCTGTCTGTCTCTCTGCACCACAAAATACAAACAGTTGCTGGTAAGGGCTGGCCAAAGCCCATAGCCCAGGAGGGACACACCCACAACCACTCCACCCCAACCACAGTATGTGAGAGCCTCTACCATCTTCTGTAGATTGCTGCTCATCTCTAGATTGTAATGATCAGCTCTGCAGGCAACAATGGTTACTTTGGAGGCCGGACTCTGAGGCATTGTATGATTTTAAGGCCCTCCTCCAAACCTCCAGGAATATCTCCAACCCAGGAGTAGCCAACCTCCAGGTGGGGCCTGGAGAGCTGCTGGAATTACAGCTCATCTGCAGAGTATAAAGATCAGCTGTCCAGGCAGAAAGGGCTCCTATTGAATTTGGACACGGTTGAGGAGAAGAAACATTTAAGGTCTCCCACGCAGGTTGTTGTTGAGAAAAACAGGAGGCAAAAGAACCTCTGCAACAGCTTCCAGTTTCACCTGCACAACAACCCTGTGTGGTTGGTCTCAAATCTGCAGAGAGTTGCTTGGCTATTTCTTCCCTCCAGCAGCATGGCCAGCCACAGCAGTATTTTAAGTGAGAGGGGCTTTTCTGTGACCTCCCAGGAGTGGAAAGCTCCCCCCTCAAAAGGAATGCCTACCCCCATGCCATCAGACTCCCCTGCATTGCTCTTGGAAACCCCTCCCTCCCCTCAGTCAGGGGCCATCAGAGGCTCCTTCACAGCAGGCCTGAAGGGAGGGGGAGGGGGAGGGAGCGCACTCTCCAGCCTCCTGCCAACTCTGTCAGTGTTTTGAGGCAATTTACAATTGGACATGACAGTTAGGGCAGCGTTGGAGCGAAAAGGGCTGGCACAGCCTGTCCAAGCCTCTGTTCTCACCCCCCTTGGCAGCCCTACTGACCTCCTCTCCCTGTGGTGGTCAGGAGCAGACTCACAGCCATGTCTCCAGATTGCCCCTGGCTGTGCTGGGAACTCTTGTTGGTCCTGGTGAGGGCCCAATTAGAAGGTGCTTTGCGCCTTCCGATTGGCCCCTCGCCTGGACTGGTCCCGCCCACTCTCCGCCCTCTTACCCCTTAGCCTTTTATGTTTATACAGCAACAGCTGTATAAAGATTATGCCATATGATAATTCTTTGCTAAAACAGCTAATCAGTCCTTTTGAATTCAGTTTTAATTCACAAAAACTACAGAAATCAAAAGGACTGATAAACTGTTTTAGCAAAGAATTATGGCATAATTTGGATACTATGACACAGTTTATTAATTTGCCACTTCTATATATCTGTGCTCTCATGAGCCTTGTTCCATTTTGTCTGAGGAAGTCTGCCTGCACTCCAAAGCTCATTCCTTGAATACATCTTTGTTGGTCTTAAAGGTCTCAATTTTTGTTGTGCTACTTCAGACCAACATGGCTACCTACTTGAATCTATCAAAAGGCTCACAATTCACTTCCCCGGGGAAAAAAATCACTCTCAGTAACTCCACCTATATAAAGTAGTGCTATGGATGATTTAATAGTTTCATTGACATTTAATTTTATAACATTTATCCATATTCGCCCACTAGAGCTTCCTGTTCAGAGAAATAATGGGTCTGTAAGTGGTTTGTGTATTCAGAAAGCATTTCTAGAGGAGACATGTAAAGAACAGCTGTTCAAGTGCTGTAGCCTCTCAATTATCAAGAATATACTGAGGCTTAAGGCGACTTGAGCAACCAAAGTCAAACACATTTGCTATCTTCTCATCTCATTCAGTGTGACAGGGACAGGACTTTGGATTGTACTTCAACTAGACAGAAATGATTTCACAAAACTAAATTGCTGTCCAGCAACTCTCAAGAATGGGTAAATTGAAAAGACTACCTTTACATTAGCTTGTAATGGTCTGAAAAATAAAAGTGTAGCCTTTGTTCCAGTCCTATAGATTCTCATTTTTTTTGTACAGAATTGACAAGTGAGATTGATAATTTATGTTATTTACAGATTTATACAGCAATTATTTCTTGCAAGTATGAACATTACAACTTCATGTTTCATTCCTGAAAGCTAGTTCACCAAGTTATGCTGTCAGTCTTTTTAAACATACAAAACTATACTCTATCGCATCAGACCACAGGGGCATGTAACCAAATCATATCTCCTCAAACTGACAGCGCTCTGTTAACAAAAGCACTGGGTTTCCAATCCTGTGCTGGCACATGCTGGGAAAGTTTTGACAGTCAGTGCCTAGGAAGGATAAAGTTTCAACAAAATATGATGTCACCTCCTGGTGATATTCTAGGAATGTCCCCTAATCTGTATGGTAAAGACTGTAGATAATAGGAGAAATTCCTAGAGTATTAATTGATGCCACATCCCTTCTGTTTCCTCCTCTATTTCCCAAGGGTTGGGAATTAAGGGTGGGGGCAGGGGAAATGTCAAGCCTAACTGCATCTAAGTCAAAGAAGTAATAGCTCCATTCTATTCTACACTGGTTGAACCTTACTTGGAATACTGCATCTATTTCTATGCACCACATTGTATCTGGACATATTAGAATAGGTTTAGAGGATAGTAAAGATCAGCTCAATATAGCTCACAGACAAGTTCTAGATGAATTTTGGCCAGTTCATGGTTTGCAAAGTGAAGTTCATGGCAGGTCAATCATCACAAACTTTCCACAAACGTTCAAGCTGTTTGTGGAGGTTTGCATTGGTTTGTGAATGGATACATTTCTTGACTATTCAATCAAAATGTTGGCCAAACCTCAAAGCAACGGGGAGGGCAGTTGCAAACTAGTTACAAAGGGTCCCCCACCTTTGCCATATTCCTTTGTGTTCTCTTCCAGTTTTCTTGCAAAGAAGTCGTAAAATCAGTCCTTTTAAGGTTGCAGCGCCCTAGTAGCACTGAGTTCTGCTGGGTATTCTGTACACTGAACTGGTTGTGCTGGGCTTGTAACTCCCCTTGCTTGGAGTATGATTTTGTGCTAGATACCAGGTCTGTTGACTTGGCATTGCCACAATGGCACTGGATTCTGCTGGGCAGTCTTTGATTAAACAGTTAGATTGTTAATTTCGCCATTACTGGATAGCTGGCAAAATTATTTTCCCATGCAATCGCTCAACCACCATTCTTCGGGCACGCCACCTCACGGACTCACTGACAGCTGCAGGACCACCCACACCAGCAGCATTGAAGCCTGACAACCGCCCAAAACACACATATTAGCAGGAGGGCTGAGATGAGCCACAGCAGAGCGAAACTGTCGGGTGATCCCAGCCCCGACAGGACTTTAGGGAGAACAAGACACCGGATATGAGTCCAGCCAAGACCCATCTAAGCCCAGCAAGACCAGACTGCGGGGAAAGTGAGATGCTGAGCACAAGGAAAGAGCCACACAAATGCTAACAAGCTTGGCCTGACTACTCTCAGACTGCAGGAAGAAATCCCACCAGAAGCCAGTCACCACTGACTATCTGGGCAATAACTGTGAACTATGAAAATGGAGGAAAGGGGTGGGAGAGAGGGAGAAACTAAGGAAGAGCCCAACAGAGGGAGAGGGCCCAGGAAAAAGTTATTTTGACATTCCTTTTGACACAGAAAAGGAGAGGCCCCTATACCCCTGACCCTCATGGCTAATCAAATGATCGGATGTGAGGATAGGGGACTCTCCCTCTCAACCAGAGAATTCCCAGAGGGGCTGAAGGAAGCAGTGGTTCAGCCTCTGGTGAAGAAACCATCCCTAGATCTGTGGGAGCCTAGTGTTCCTAGGGAAAGTGGTAGAACGAGCTGCCACGGACCAACTGACAGCATTCCTGGAGGAAGCTAAGTTCCTAGACCTAGCCTGAGCTTCCTGCCTGGCCATGGGGTTGAGACAGCACTGGTTGCCCTGATGGATGACCTCTGCTGTCAGCTGGACTGAGGCGGGTCAGCTCTGCTAGTACTACTTGACCTCTCAGCAGCATTTGACACAGTAGACCATGAGTGACTAGTTTGCCGCCTTACGAGAGAGAGCCCATAAAATGCTGATCTCTTTTCTTCGGAGTCACAGACAGAGAGAAGACCTATCACGTTGCTGGCAACTCCCATACAGAGTGCCACAAGGTGCAGTTATCTTCCCAATCCTATTCAATATCTCCATGTGTCCTCTTGCCCAGCTGATAAGAAGGTTTGGACTGGGTGGCCATCAATATGCTCATGACACCCCGCTTTTCCTCATGATGGATGGGCACCCTGACTCACCCCCAGACTCATTAGTGAGATGTCTGGAAGTGGTGTAGGGCTGGCTCAAGTAGAACTGCCTGTGGGTCAGTCCTTCAAAGACAGAGGTCCTATGGTTTGGTAGGGAAGCTGACCTGCCCTACCTGGATGGGACAGCTTATTCTCACTGTCATGAGACTGTCATAGTCTGAGGAAGAGACTTGAATAAATCTTTGTTGGTCTTAAAGGTGCTACTAGAATCTGATTTTGTTTTGCTAAGTAATTATGTTTGGATAGTAAAGGAGCAAACTTGTGAGTTGTCCAGGAATCCTAAAATCTAGATAATAACACCTTCATTGTAATACAGACGTAAGAATGTAGGTATGATGAATGTGTTCCATATACAAGAATTCCATATGGAAATCAGAATACATCTAAAGCTCTGTCAGTAAATGTAAGTAACTCCCCTCAGTCCTCTGATTCCCTAAATGTTAAGAAATATGTTAACGTTTGCTTGTTCAGCTTGTAAATAGAACTATTTTAAAAAGTTTTTTGCCTTATGCTGGATTTTTTTCACTATTCCATTTCAGTAGAGAAAGTTTGACATGAACATTAACATTCTGCTTTAGTTTATTCTTTCCCTTAGGAAGATCAGTTCATTTCCATACACCTTAAACAATCTCTTACATGTCCCTCCTAGGATAGAAAATTTACCAAATTTGAATGTAATTGAAAAGAGAAAAAAAATTAGAAAGTCATGTTTCTTTAAGTTTATGTGCAAATTTTTTTGCTAGCCTCAAGCATTAGGACTCATTACTGGGGCCATTTCGCACGGCTTCAAAGTAGCAGAATGGTTGCTATTTGGAAACGCTACTAATTTGCCATAACCCACGACGTCGTAGACAATCTGCAACAATCCTGAAACCAATCAGCAAAAAGTGCTTCGTTGTGGCGCTTTCAGGGGAATCCAGAAAAGTGGATTCACCCTCCGGATAGCGATACACTCCTGCAACCAATCTGCAACAGTAGCGCTAAAGACCTGTGCGTTACCATTGTTGCTGGTTCTTCAAAGTCCCTCCCCCTGGCTCTCTCCTCCAAACTTCCGGCGAAGCGATCGCCATTTTTTTTTCTCCAAGCGAGCGGGGATAAACGCACCGGCGAGCCTCTTTCTGTTTAGAGGCTTCCCTGGCTTCAGTCCTTCACCTTTAGTCACTAAGCACAAACCACTGAAAAGCCCGTTTGCTGAAATAAAGTCCCTTTATTTTTTACAAATAAATTCAGCCGAAAATGGGGCCCGTGAGAGGGGGGGGATTTTTTTTTTTATCACTCGAGGCAGCGTGCAAACGATCATACAAACGATCATACAATCAAACGACAGCTCACATTAGGCAGCTGGATGGGTCTCTCCGTAGCAACGAATCTACCTAGATTCGTTGCTATGGGTCGTTTTTTTTTTAAAAAAACCTTTCTTAAAGGGAAAGGGGCTGTTTGGGAGCATGCTAACGGCTGCCCATTGGCTGCTTGACGGCCAGGGGCGGGACGAGCTTGGCAATAGCGCTTCCTTTCTAGCGATTTCTGCCGAGACCGGAAGCCTGTGGGAAACGCTAAAAAACGCAACTGATTCCACTACAAAGGCAGGTATGCATAACGACGAATTCCACTATTTTAAATGGCGATTTTTCATTCCGCAAACAATTTGCAACAAAGATCCCTGTGCGAAAAGGCCCCTGGAGTTCCACCTTGCAATGAAAAATGTGATAGCTGAAGATATTTTTGCCAAGGTCGGATCAGGAAGATAATGACTGAGGATATTCACCAATAAGTTAAAATATGACACCAACTTTTATGCTAAACATGCCTCTTTTGAGGGATGAAATTAAAAATAAACCCTAGACTATTTACATATTAAGTAATAAGTATGGTCTGCCTTTAACAATTTTAGTACAGAGCTGTCACTGGAATCAATGCACCATCACTAACAGGCTAATCATGAACTCAGAAGAGTATTAGCTTAGAGCATCTCATTTTTCCTTCCCCTACTATTCCCTCTTCTCTGAAAGCCCTTATAGCCTCCTTTCCTTCCCACCAGAAGAAGAAGAGTTGGTTTTTATACCCTACTTTTCACTACCAGTAATCATAGCAGCTTACAATCACCTTCCATTCCTCTCCCCACAACATACGCCATGTGAGATAGGTGGGAGTAAGAGAACTCTGACAGGACTGCTTTGTGAGAGCAGCACTATCAGGAGTGTGACTAGACCAAAGTCATCCAGTCGGCTGCAAGTGGAGGAATGGGGAGTCAAGCCCAGGTCACCAGATTAGAAGCTTATCCACTACAGCAGCCATGTTTACCTGTTCTCCCATTTTCATTTTCCATCCTTCCTTTCTTTTGGGAGTCTCTCCCTGGAAAGAAATGAAGCTGGCTTCTGGGTAAGACCTGGTTGTGCCAAGGGGACTCACAAGGGGCTGGACAGTAGTGTGCCAGCATGACCTTCTAAAATCTATCCTCCAGGTAGGGTGGGCACCACTAAAAATTGGTATCAACCTGCCCTAAACCTCAAAAGGCAGTTCAAAAGGACACCATGACTGATGGTATTGAAAGTTGCTGACATGTCAATAGGATGTTATGCAAAATATGATCAGATCACAAATATTTAACAAATATGCCTATGGGCCACCATTCACCAGGCCTATGTTGTTTAATCACTGAGTTACCTGGGGGGGGGAGGACAGTTGGATGAAATTAGCCCCTCGTACAATGAAGTTTCTGTGATACATAACAAGTCAGTCCTCTTATCCACAATTCAATCTTGGACAGCTGCTGCTTTGTCTGTGACTGAACTAGAAGTCAACAACAAGATTTTATAGTTGAGCAGGTTATTGATATGATCATTAACATCACCCCAAACTGGAAGAAGAACCAGAAAACACAACAGCCCATCTTTTCATCAGTATGCAGGACAAGGGTGGCACAGTTTCCCTCATGAGCAACAGGTTTTCTCTCAAAATGCATGATTGTCTATTTTGCACAATTGAACACATACAAACTGTTCAAATAAAGGTTCAAAATCTGGCAAACGCTCAGTGCTACTGATCAAAGGCTGACCAACAGACGATGAGCTGAAGCAGCAGATGACGGAACATTCCTGCCAAAGATCCAGCTCTCATTTCAGAGTACTTTTCATTTGGAGAATCCTCAATTCATCTCCAGTGTGTGCTTATTTGTAATTATTTTATCTCCTTGATTTTCAGCAATCAACTTGATAGGCTGAAGAGAGGCAAATACTGAAATCAAAAGCTACAGAATCAGGCAGAAACATTCTAATCCCTCACTTGAAGTAGAAGAGTTGGTTCTTATATGCCGCTTTTCTCTATCCGAAGGAGTCTCAAAATGGCTTACATTTGCTTTCCCTTTCCTCTCCCCATAGGAGACACCCTCACCTATGAGGTAGGTGAGGCTGAGACCATTTACGCACTGGAGGTTTCATGCCGGGCTGCAGGCTGGAGTTTTAGCTGCGGCAGGTTGCCCCACCTCTTTCTGGACACACACAGGGGAGCATTTGGCCCGGCGCACCTCATCCACCCCCGATTTCTGCTCCTGAAGTTCCCAGTGCATAAACGGTCTGAGAGAGTCCGGATATTATTGCTTGGTCAGAACAGCTTTATCAGTGCTATCAGGATCCCTAGGTCACCCAGCTGGCTGCATGTGGAGGAGGAGCAGGGACTCAAACCCAGCTTGCCAGATTAGAAATTGATGCTCTTAACCACTACACCAAGCCAAGTCCAGCATTGCTGCTGATCATGTGGCTTGCTGCTGAGACCTGACTAGTTAGAGAGCATTAGAACAACTCATGGGTGACAACATGACCAGAGAAACTGCCTTGGGAATGACAGAGCCTTGATCCAGGGTGACCAGAAAAGGCTGATGAATAACTGCATATTCTTTGAGTTGCCTTTAAGTGTATAGACATGAAAAGTCTCTAATTCACTGGGACAACAAAGTGTAATTGAATCATGTAGCAATTAGAAGAGCTCCCCGGCTGCATCTGTGTACTCGGCTTATATATATATTGTTTTGTATCTCCTCTTTGTACACTTGACTTATTTTTCAAATAAACTTCATTTAGGGAGCTTGAAATC
The DNA here is from genome assembly GCF_049243985.1 of Paroedura picta. Lineage (NCBI taxonomy): Eukaryota > Metazoa > Chordata > Lepidosauria > Squamata > Gekkonidae > Paroedura > Paroedura picta. The sequence continues at coordinate 140,777,238 of NC_135369.1, forward strand.
AGATAATTGTCATCATTAAAAGGGTTTGGTTACATTTCCAAAGTCATTTTCAGCAAAATTGAAAATAAACACAGCAAAAAAATATTGTAGTCCATCGTTCTAAAATTTGTCACTCCTTCAGTGCTTTAGATAAAATGAATGCCTAATTTTCTATCCTAATATTCATTTTTAAATAAGCATTTTTACAATTGAAAGGCATAAATCATCCTGTGCAACAAGAAATAACTTGTAGTTGGTGCTTTGAAGAGGAGGTGTATATATATGGTTAACTAGGTTCCCTCCCCATTGGCTAGTGTGAGATGTGTAAAATGTATTACATCTTCCTTGAACGGCCAGTGTTGGGGCTATTTGCTTTTGAAAGTCTCCTTCCTTCTAAATGTTCTCTGGTTTATAGTTAGAGGGATGTTTCTAATGCTCACTGGTTCAGCATGTCTTCTGCTAGCCAGTCATAAGCAGTGAGCTGATTTCTGATGGGTTCTTGGGATGTTTGCATGTAGGTCACCCTGTTTATTGAAAGAGCAGCCATGATTTAGAAGCAGAGGGCTCGGCAAAAGAAGAAGACGCAATGGTGGCAGATCCCAGCTTTGGGCACACACGGCAGCAACGTGGAAGGTGGGGCACGGGCACCTTATATAAGGTGCCATGTGAGGTAGTCAGCCTCTCCGCTGCATTTGCCACCTGAACAGCTTGCTACAGATTTGGAAATCCTTAGAAAGTGAAAGCATGTGGCCACAAAACTTCCTGCTCCTCCTTCTCTGGCTGGTTGGCTGGCTTGAGGAGCAAGTCTGAGGAGGTCCCCAGTCTTCTTGTAACAACAGTGTTGTATAACAGCTGAAATCCATAGATTCTGAGACTCCCACTATTGGGCATGATAGATGCTGACATGGGCAAGGATCCTATGACCTGTTGTTTTTTTTATATACTTTGCTTTTCACTACTTGAAGAAGTCCCAAAGTGGTTTACAAATGCCTTTCCCTTCCTCTCCCCACAACAGGCACCCTGAGAGGTGGGCCTCAGAGAGATCTAAGAGAACTGCTCTGTTAAAAATAGCTCAGAGTGAACTGTGACTAGGCTCAAGGTCACCCATCAAGTTGGTTCTTACGGTCACCCAATTGGCCACATGTGGAGGAATGGTGAATCAATCCCAGCTCTCCATATTAGAGTCCACTGCTCTTAACCTCTATACCACACTGGCTCTCACAGTTGGCTTAGGAGGGAATAAGGAAAGTCATCCACTCTGAGGAGTTGGGCAAGTTTGAGCTACTTTGGTCTATGGAAAATTAGAAGCTATATTTGAAGCTATATTACCAAGAGGACAAACCCCCTGACTTTTGGGGTTGAAAGGATCTGTCCTCATCATAATGGAAAGATGGTGTCTGCGTGTGATAGATTGGGCAGAGATAATTTTCTGGTCCAGGTGCTCCTGCAATGTGCAGGACCTCTCCCAACTCTTCTTTCTCATTCCCTTCATAATGGTGGGCATTTATTTTGCTAGTAATGATGAAAATTGGCTGCTATTTCTGTTTTTAGACACTTGAAAAGCATTCAGCAGCTAAGTGCAGAACAGAGGGGCACCACTCAAAGTTGATAGTTTCTTTGCTTTATGATGGGGAGAAAACAATTTGTCATGATGGGATATAAAAACAACAGCCACTATTTTACTGACAACTGCATGACAAATATAAAACTAAAAGGATGCGTGATTCTTCGAATGTGGAAGCTGAGCCCAAGGGAGATGGTGCCATTTAGAACAGGGCTGCTGCAGTTTGCGTGTGGTCTCTGCTAGGCAGTATCTATTCAATAATTGAATTGTTCGAACACAAAGAATTTTGCTCCAAGGAAGAAGCTTCATGTTGTTCAAAAATAAAACAAGGCATTGAACTCCTCCATTGTCTATTTGTTCTGTTGGAAACGTATAAAGTGTCCCGGGTTGCCTGGGCCACTTTCTTGAGTGATTGAGATTATCCCATAACCAACAACAAGTTGGCTATCCTTCAAACAGACAGACATTCAGGGCAGTCAATCCAATCAAAGCTAGCAGGAAAACCATCTCCTCCTATTAAAATGCATAAATAAAATCAACTGTAATTATGAAATCAGGAGCAAAGGAAAACCAACATCGCTAATTAAAATATTAACTCATCAGTAGAAACAGAATGTTTTTTAGAATCAAAAGGCCTTTGCAGAATTCCAGAAAGTAGCAGGAGGGTGGGGGGGGGGGGCTAATGAGGCAGAGAGTTCCGTAGTCCAGGGGGCATGGCTGAAAAAGCTCCTGTGCCCAAGTATTTATGTTACAGCTGAATTTGGAGTCTCAAAGCAGCTTACAATCGCCTTCCCTTTCCTCTCCCCACAACAGACACCCTGTGAGGTGGGTGAGGCTGAGAGAGTCCTGATATTATTGCTCAGTCAGAACAGCTTTATCAGTTCTGTGGCGAGCCCAAAGTCATCCAGCTGGCTGCATGTTGGGGGGCCAGATTAGAAGCTGCTGCTTTTAACCACTGTACCACGCTGGCTCTCGACACCAGCAGAAACATATCGCTTCTCGGCCTTTTGGCTAAGATCAAGTGTAGTATAGCCATGTGGGAGGAAGTGGGCAGCCTTCTATAAAGGGAGTGGCTGGTATTTAGCTTCAGAGCTTCAAAAATAAATACCGTCACTATGAACTGGCTTGAGAAAGGCCAAGTGAAATTAGGCTAAGCGTGGTACAATGCGGTGTCCACAGCCAAACTGTAAACTCTAAAGCAGGGGTAGTCAAACTGCGGCCCTCCAGATGTCCATGACTACAATTCCCAGGAGCCCCCTGCCAGCGTTCGCTGGCAGGGGCTCCTGGGAATTGTAGTCCACGGACATCTGGAGGGCCGCAGTTTGACTACCCCTGCTCTAAGGTGCGCAGATGGAGGCCAAGCTCTTAAGAGAAGGGTGTGGGGAATTAGCCCATTTTACACATTGCTTCGGTCAACATCAGTGTAAATGCATGAGAATCATTGGTACACAGACTTTAGCTACTCAGCTTTCAGGTCATATTGTCTTCCTATCCCATATACCACATACTTAGAAGTGTCCCAAGAACTGCCCCTTCCATGCTGTCTCTGAGGAATATGTGCAACCATTTTGTTCATGTTTGTTCATAGCGTTGGTGTTATTTAGAGAAACAAGACATTTCAGACTGCACTTACAGATCCATTTTCATTAGTTAACCTTTGCATACTTACATTTCATATTTCCATTGAACTTCTAAAAGACTTTTTAGGGGGATAGCTGCCTGCAGCTGAAAGTCTGGATTTTAATTACCTGCAAACATGGATTAACAAACTTCTTCCAGTAATTCAACTCCTGCCTCCTGTATAAGATTAAGGAGACTGTCCTTTAAAACTTTAATATTTGTTAGCACTTTCCTCCCCCCGTCTTTTCCAAAAGTGTTCTGTTTTTATAACCATCCATTGCATAATGTCAGGGTAGTATGGAGAAATAACTACCGACTTGTAAATGTCATGAAATATTTGTTAGCTTAGTTATATAATGCCATCCTTATAGAATGTATATCCTGGTCACGTTTCTAAAGGGTGTTCAGCTGCAACAATAGCTAGGAATTTGAAATCAGTAGATCTGATTTCCAAGTAATGGGTTTAGGATTGACAGCACAATCCTGGGGGTGGGGGAGTGAAAAATGCACAGGAACCAAGTAAGGCACTACACTGGCATATCTCAGGAAATAAAGCTGTTTTTAGACCCCACTTTTCACTACTCATAGGAGTTTCAAAGCAGCTTATAATTGTTTTACATTCCTCTCTCCACAACAGACACCCTCTGAGGTAGGTGGGTCTGGGAGAGCTCTTGAGAGAACTGCTCTTTAAAAACAGTGCTAATAGGACTGTGACTAGCCCAAGGTCACCCAATTGCCACATGTGGAGAAATGGTGAATCAATCCTGGCTCTCCAGATTAGAGACTACCACTCTTAACCATTAGACCAAGCTGGCTCTCGCTGGCATATGCTGTCATATCTCTGAGATGCACCAGCAAAGCATCCTGGAGGTGCTGCAGCCTGATTGTGCACCATCACGGCAATACTGGGGGCCATTCTGTAAAATATAGTGTGCAGCTTACCATTCGCAGATGCTATACTTCTGTCATTTTAAATGACATCATCCTCATCCCGCCTCCTTCCAGCAAAACTCTCACGACATCCACTGATGTGTGGCGAGAGTTCGGGAATCCAAAAGGAGACAACCATAGTTTGGGGGGGGGGTGTCTGACAGCTGCCATGTTGTGCCCGGTGGATCAGCTGGCCAAGTGATGTGGGGACCCATTGCTTTGCAGGATGGCACCCTCAGTGGCAGAAGCAACAGCAGTGCGCAGAGCAGTCATAGAGCCCTTCTTCACAGGATCTGTAAGGGTCATGCATGCCAGGGGGATTCCCCAGAAAATGGAGCCTTGATGACACTGGAACCACTGGCCCTGCTGGGCCTACAGCATTGGCTGTGGCCAGTTTGGCACTTGTTCTGTTTGCCATCAGTGCATATTTAACATCTCTGTAGGTGGTCATTTAACAGGGAGGTCAGTGGACTTCCTGCCACTGTGCTCAGTCACCAGTTCCTGCCTGGCTCCTGGGGCAGCCTGCTTCACCCAGATGTTCAGCCAGCCAGTCTGCCTCATGCACTGTGCTAGGGACAACTCAGACTGTTCTTGCATGGCCTCTGAGGGCAGCTCACAAAGGTGCCATAATAGACAGACCTTTTCACAATCTGGTGTTCAGCAAAGACTGGGGACTTCTGAAACAGTCTCTTGGTGGATAAGACTCACTCCACACCCATTCTTGCCCCACCTCTCCCACATTGGTGACTTCCCCACACCTCTGTTGGGTTTGTATGCTGGCTCTTTGTGATGGCAGTGGGGTTGCTGGGGAGCAATGGCTGGATCTGCTGGCAATAATTGGCTAGACCTATGTGTGCTGTTCACAGGGTCATCATCAGCTACTCTTATCTGATTGGTGGGCAATACCACCGTTGCATGTTTGCTATCCTGATTGTGAGTTGCAAAGTGGGAACCATGTTGTTATTTCTCTTTGCAGGATCTCCAAAGGGAACAGACAAATAATGATGCTATTGCACTTGCAGCTGACCTCTCTGCCTTGGCAGCCTTTAGGACTGCTCTGCCCATCCAAGAAGAAGAGGAAGAGGAGGAGGAGGAGGAGTTTTTTATACCTTGCTTTTCACTTACTGAAGGAGTCTCAGTGGCTTCCCTTTCCTCTCCCCTTCCCTTTCCTCTCCCCACAACAGACATCCTGTGAGGTGGGTGAGGCTGAGGGAGCCCTGATATTACTGCTAGGTCAGAACAGCTTTATCAGGGCTGTGGTGAGCCCAAGATCACCTGGCTGGTTGCATGTGGGGGAGCAGGGAATCAAACCTGGCTTGTCAGATTAGAAGCTGCCGCTCTTAACCACTATACCACGCTGGCCTCTTTTTTTTTTAAGCAAGACTTTTCTGAGTTGCAGGATTTAATACACAGGAAGAATCCCCTTGTGGTTCATTTCTCCTGGTTTTGGGGATGAGTGACTCCTAGTGGGTGAAGAAGTCAACGATTATCATCGGGGATGCTTCCTCACTGAGCTGAAGGACCAGCCATAGGGTAGATAAAGATCAAAGTGGAGATAATGGTTTTTCAGAGGACTTTTTAGATTACTACAGAGACGATTTTTAAAAATGGAACACCAGGGAGTTCAAATTATTGGAATATCAAATATGAGTATATATCAAATAGTGGAGAGATGGAGAACATACCTGACCCCTAGTGGAGAGTAGCCTGCCTCTTGGAACTATAATTTTTCAGACTGGAACGTTCTGGTTCATGCGGAAACAAGAAGGACTGAGAACTGGCCATCCCGTTATATAGAGTAGAATTTTGGTCTTCTACCTTGAACTTGAAGTCATGAGACTCAGACAAATTTGGGATGCTTAAACACTACCAGTTTGGTTTGCATTCTGCTTGCTTTTTTAACAGCCAGCTCAGTAGTTCATTGATCTGTCTGTTGATATTGGACAGGTTGCTTCACCGCATTCCTTCACTTCACCGACTGGCTCTTTGTGTCCCTGGCATTGAGCAGGGGATTGAACTAGATTATGGCCCCTTCCAACTCTATGATTCTATGTTTTAGGATATGAATAAATGGTGACAGAATGTGACTGGAACAGTGTACCCCAATAACTCAGTGAAGTGTTTCAATGAGAGCCAGTTATAAAAGTTAACTCAGCTACCCAGTCCGCTCTTATATTTGGGAGTGTGAAAGAAGACATGATAGGTAAAAAAGACCATGACTTTCTAGAGATTTTAAACAAGGTGAAAAGTGTAGTGACCTGTGACAGCCTGATGTACTTGTAACCTGGAACTGGAGAGAGGTTGCTGAGGTGGCAGACATTCTGTGTGAGTGGGAAAAGGTGCCACAATGGAATATTCAGGTAGTGCTGCGATAGTGCACTTGTGTTTAACTAATGCACAAGTTGAGAAGCAGCCTCAGGTTCAGCAACAAGCACAGTTATTAGCAAGGTAGAATCCATGCAGCACCCACAGTCCAAGAAAGCAGTGTAACATAGAAATGGACATACCATTTGTATTTTTTTTTTTTGTATGCACTTACATCTGACTCCCTGATCACCACTAGGGAACAAAATGGGAGTCAAAGAAACAGGATATCATGCATTGAACAAAGCTGTTCATTTCATTGTAATCATGCATCAGGTTTTAGCTAAATGGCATATGCATAAGACACTACTGAGTTAAACTGATCAGTGGCCATTAGTGTTTCTAGAGACTATTTAGATGATCCATGAAGTGTAAGATTTTACTGAAACATGGCATTTATTGATAAATGAACTAAGCATTTTGTGAATAATCTTATTGCCTATTTCACCTGTTACCTGCTGAGCAGAGCAGTTGCCCATCAAGGATGCAGTGGGGTGGGGATTAGAACTTGATCAGGTTGTGTGAGAATGACCAAAGACATGGTGACACACCTGAAACCAAGATGCTCTTCTGACACAGCTTCCACTCAGCCAAACTCACTCCCAATTCACCTAATGGCTGTTTCCAATTGTCCCTTTCTCCATCATTCTATCAACCCCCATTGGCTACTTAGGGAACCATCCTGTCCATTCCCACCTTGTTTTTCTGTACTATTGAGTGCTGGATAACATTCTAGGAAACAGGTATGATACGAGAAAGTTTTGGTGATAATGTGCTTGCAATGGAAAATGACAATATTTTACTTTGATTTATGTCCTACTTTTGGACAAATGCCCTGGAAATGATTCACAATAAATCAGTCTATTTTACATTATTTAAAGAAAACAGTAAAGTAGTTCTTCCAGAATAGTACCATTTTTCTTTAGTGAAGGAATAAGAAATTGCCTAGGGGGTTCTTCATAATAGGAATGCCAGGTCCCTCCAGGCAACTGGTGGAGGATTGGGGGGACTTGCTGAGTCCAGAAAGGAGGCCCAGGTGACATGCAGTGACATGCCCACATCATTGCTCATGTGACCTACAAGTGACATCATCATGTCTGGTAGTTGGGCAAAAAAATCTATGGTAAACTTGGTTTCTATCCTGGATGTTTTCCCCAAATATCAGATGACATTGGTGGGCAGTGAGGTAGATGTGTTGCTGGATCTCCCTGGCAACCCTACTCCATAATGACCTTGTGCTTTGTAAAGAAAATGTAGACATTTGCAGGGATAGTGCAAATTTATCCATTACTAAAAAGGGTGATGGTATATTAATAGAGATAAGGGTCAAGGACAAAAGAAGATGAACCATGATTACTGCTGCCAATTGGCACAACCATGAAATTTGAAGTAAACTTAATATCCATTACATTTAGCAAGTTTTATTTGCTAGAATTTGGATACAAAGTCACATTTAATTTGGTGTCATTTGCCATGAAGTTGTCATGAGGATTTAATAAATCTATAAAATAAGTAGACAAGTAAGATATGATACTGAGACCTTTTCCACATGGGCAGCACCACTCCCTGCTGCCAGGTTTTTCTGCCAGGGCAGGTTGCCCCACCTCTTCCTGAGTCCATACGGGGGAGCACTTTCCCTGCTGGACCCGGTCTACCCCAGATTTGTGCCTCCAGACGAGTCTGCCAGGGTAGCAAGATTCTACCACCCTGTAGGGTGGCAGGGGCCTGATTTTCATTTTTCAGAATGGGGTATTGCATTACAATACAATACCTTCCTCTTGGAAATTAAAATAAAATGCCCAGGTGACTCCACAGCACTGCACAGAAACATGGAACTGCCTGGGGCATTTTTTGTCCCTTCCAGTTTGCTGTAGGTTGTGGGAGGAGCTGGGCTTGGATGGCCCAACTCTTTCCTGCCAGACAGGCCTGGCCTGACATAGGCCCCGGTGGCACCTGTGGCAAAGCAAATAAGGGCCTGAGTCAGGCCAGCCCTGGGCTGGTCCCAACATTAACTGAAAGTGGGCACTAGCCCTGTAACTGGACGAGCGCCAGCCCGGGACGAATTCCCTATGAGGACAAAGTTTGGGAGAGAAGAAACAAATGGAAATAACATAAATTATGACCTTGTCACATTGTAATGTTCTCATTTGCTAGGAAACAACTCAAGACAAATGAGACAAAATGAATTCAAGAAGTTCTCAGGGTGACAAAACTCAACCCTGGAGATTTGGCATGATTTACTAAGCAAATAAGAGCCTCTTGTGGCACAGAGTGGTAAGGCAGCAGAAATGCAGTCTGAAAGCTCTGCCCATGAGGCTGGGAGTTCGATCCCAGCAGCCATCTCAAAGTTGACTCAGCCTTCCATCCTTCTGAGGTCGGTAAAATGAGTACCCAGCTTGCTGGGTGGTAAACGGTAATGACTGGGGAAGGCACTGGGAAACCACCCCGTATTGAGTCTGCCATGAAAACGCTGGAGGGCGTCACCCCAAGGGTCAGACATGACTCGGTGCTTGCACAGGGATACTTTTACCTTTACCTTTTACTGAGCATATTCTGTTTATGGACTCGAAAATCCTATTCATTTTATTCCTGTATCAATTCCTGCTGCCAGCAACAATTCCCTCCAAACATTCCTTACATCTCAGTTTGCTACACCTTTCTTGTTATATGCCCTCTTCTAATTATCTTTCTGTGTGTCTGTCTCCATTGGCTGAGCAATGTCTGTTGGCTGAACAAGATCAAAGACTGGATTAAGAAATAATTATTTTATTTCATCAGCATTCAAAGAGCACTTTGTTAATTAATATGCAATGTTCCTCCATTTAACATAGCTTTTTTCCCTGTGTATCTACATAGGTGTAGTCTGCATGGGGCTTTTTACTCACTCCCAGCTCAAATAAATCCCTCTCATCTACACTGAATTTGATTTCCATTTTTAATTTGGGCACTTTAAATTTTCCCTCTGCAGCATGCATGGTTGATCCTGAGTGACTCTACCTTTCCCCTGCGATATTCAGAAGTGGATATAAGCCTTAATATTTGAAAAAAGTCACCATCAGTAAGTGTGCAAATTTCTGCTTTTTGCAAATTAAATTCCGTCTCTCAAAGCAGTCTTCCCTGATTGGCCAGGGTGTCAGTTTAAAGACTTCCTGGTTCCCAGTTGCAAGGCTTGGCTTAAAGTGACTGCACTTCAGAAGCCCTAACTTCTCTCAGCAGAGATTTGCCTGCTGTCTCCAATCCTTCCCCCCCCCCCCACCCATTCAAGAAAAGAGATTCCTGCTGCGCTTGGCTCCCCTCCCTGCTCTGAGCTTCCCCAATCAAGTGCAGAACACTTTCTGTTTCAGTTCAGCAGGGGAGAATAGAGGAAGACCCAAATTCAAATCAATCTTAATTCAGCAGGATCCACAATGGAAAAAACAAAGCAAGTGCAAAATCAGCTCTAGATTCCATACAACTTTTTATCTAGATCAAATTATTTATTACCTTATGCTTAGGCATTTCAGAAGGAAGCATATTCATTTGATGGTGCCTAAAAACAATTAAAGTGTGTTCATCTTAACAAAGAACAGAAAATGAACTTATTAGTAGCCTCATCAACCCTCAAAAACATAGTTTCATCATAACAAGACTAGGAAATACCCAAGCAGCTATAAAATGCTAGTGTTTGAATGTTAACATTACCAAACTCAGTTGAGAATATATATTTTACATAAACCAACACCTAGCACAAGTCATTTGTGAAAATATTGTAACTAGGATTATAAAAAAGAAATAGCTAAGATGGAGGCTGGGGAATCATAATTCCAGTGAGCAACTTTAAAATACTGTAGCTACACTTCACTTCTAATAGATCATCATTTCTTTGTTCATTTGCTGTGTGACATTTACTACACCCAATGGAATCATTAAGGTTGTATTTCTTCCACAGTCTGCATGGCATTCATAGTTTCTACATGGGAGGTTTTCTGGCAACTTGAGCCCTTGGAAATATTTTTTAAAATGACTGTAACTGAACCATACAGTTTTCAGTAGGCAGGGCATCCTAGAAGGGTGTGTAGTAGATCAGGCTACTGTCAGATTACTGCTAGGAGTGGAATACAGGGATCAGTACCACCCCTGTGCTGAAAGATCTACCCTTGGCTATGGGTCTCTTTCTGGACACCGCCCAGACCACCAAGTCTTCTAACCAGGAAGTCACTATAAAATGATTAAGAATACCCTGTGCCGGGTTCTAAAAAGACGTCTGCCAGATGTATTAGCAAAAATAATGAACTAGAAGGGGTGGGTTCCAGTGAAGAGACAAATATAGAATAGTACAGGCGCACTGGGAAACCAATATGGTAATAAAAATATTCAAATTGGACTTATATAGAGTCGTCTCTCTTAAGAAGAAGAAGAAGAGTTGGTTCTTATATGCCGCTTTTCCCTACCCGAAGGAGGCTCAAAGCGGCTTACAGTCGCCTTCTCATTCCTCTCCCCACAACAGACACCCTGTGAGGTGGGTGAGGCTGAGAGAGCCCTGATATCACTGCTCAGTCAGAACAGCTTTATCAGTGCCGTGGCAAGCCCAAGGTCATCCAGCTGGTTGCATGTGGGGGAGTGCAGAGTCGAACCCGGCATGCCAGATTAGAAGTCCGCACTCCTAACCACTACACCAAACTGGCTCTTTAGTTTCAGTAATTCTTTTATTCTTATTTCACACAAGTCCCGACGTGTTTCGCCTACAGCTTTTTCAAGGGACCGTTTTTATATTTAAGGACCAACTTATTAAGAAATCTCCTGGCAGAGTATAAGGTCATACAATAGCTAAACTTAGCTTGTGGCATTTCAGACGCCTATATAAGTCCAATTTGGATATTTTTTATTGCCATATTGGTTTCCCAGTGTGTCTGTACTATGCCAGATGTATTAGCATGTGCAAGAGGTATTTATTCAATGAGGAAGACAGTAATGCATTTCAATTATATTTGGATGCTGTGAGAGGTGGACTTTTTTTTCCAAAGAGAATTGGTCTTGGTGACTTTTTAATTGGAGAGTTGTAGGGAGAGAATGAACCCAAACTCTGTGCCCATGCAGATTTGGATCACAATAACCTAATCAAGGAATTTCTCCACAGGTTTGACAGAAGTTCATTTAAACCAGCCAGTGAGGTTCAATTTTTTATATTGGATTAATCATGTTCCTGGGTAAGTAGGTTCCTGCATCCAGCTATAGGATGCTTCCCCATAAAAAGACCATCCCATTTCAGTGAAAGGTGTGCCAGGTTGCCCATCATCTGAACACCCCTGCAATTGAGTCAGCCTCCCCCCCCCCCCCGCCACTTTGCTCCTTGGACCTCTCCAGACCTCATATGCAGGATTTCAAGGTGTAAACTGCACAGAGCTTTTATTCCAACCCCAGATCGATTCAGTCCCTACCCTCGACACAGATTTGAAATTTCCTTCTGCAGCAAGAAGGATTGATCTGGAGTGACCCTACCTTTATTGTGCGATATCTTAGAGTGCTTTTAAGCCTCAATATCCGGATTGGGATGAGCCTCTTGTGGCGCAGAGTGGTAAGGCAGCGATATGCTGTCTGGAGCTGTCTGCCCATGAGGTTGGGAGTTCGATCCCAGCAGCCGGCTCAAGGTTGACTCAGCCTTCCATCCTTCCGAGGTCGGTAAAATGAGTACCCAGCTTGCTGGGGGGTAAGCGGTAATGACTGGGGAAGGCACTGGCAAACCACCCCGTATTGAGTCTGCCATGAAAACGCTAGAGGGCGTCACCCCAAGGGTCAGACATGACTCGGTGCTTGCACAGGGGATACCTTTACCTTTACCTTTATCCGGATTGGGAAACCAAGCTCCATGGTAGAGAACATCTGATAGGCCACACCTGGTCATGTGACAAACTTGCCTTAAAGGAGAAGCCCCTAATTTCTCTCAACTTCTGTCGGTCCTTGATTTTTCCTCCCTCCTCTGCCTTTTTCGATCTTCTCCCCCACCCCTCCAAGAAAAGAAAGAGGCTCCCTGCCTGGCTCCTCTCCCTCACCTTCAAGAAAAGAAAGAAAGAGGCTTGGCTCCCCCCCCCCTTCTGAACTACCCTAACCACATGCAGAAGACTTTCCTGTTTCAATGGGGAGGGGGGGGACAGGAAGACCCGAGTTCAAAGCGATCTGAATTCAACAGGATTGACAATGGAATAAAGAAAGTAAGTGCAGACGCTGCCCAGGTTGTGTGTCCTTCCCTAAAAGCTCCAGTTTCCTCCCTCCTGCCTTTTAAAAGTGTACCCTCTTGGTATGTGCATGGGTGGTCTTTGGGGAATTAGTTCTCATGTGTCCAGTGTAGGTTCTTTACAGTTTTTACTTATTTTAATTTATTGGTATGCAATAAAGTTTTTTTTTATACTTTAAACCATGCTGTCTCTCACTCTTTTTCTTTGTCATTTTATTTTGGGGTATCACTAACAAGTTCAATCCTGATATACATAGGTGAAAGTCCAGCATTATTCCTATCTGGAACCATTTTCAAAGCCTTCTAATTTTAATTTATCCTTTCAGTTTCCCCTTCCCTGGGTCCACTTTGGTTAACAAAACATGGTAAGGATGTGGTTGCTGCTGACATCTTGTTAGAAAATGATGGCAAGAATGACAAGGCTAATGTGAGGGGGCGTGACGTTCTACAGTTGTGGGGATTAAAACAATTTGATTTGATCATGCAGCCTTAGAAATCAGTCTTCATGAAACCTTGTCCAAGGGCTCTGTATAAGCACAGTAGTCCTTAGGATCTGGACTGAGATTCTAGCAATTGTGCACTTTGAGTCTGAAAATAATGGTGAGATGCTAAAGACACTCAGTATAAACTACAGAGAGTGTAAAATAGGATGTGGAGAGAGTGCATTCCTTTGACATGGACATTCATTATTCTTCAGAAGAATCCCTTAAATCAATAACTCAAACAATAGCACTTTACAATGTGCCTTATCATGTCCCTTTCCCCCTCCCCCTCCCAATGATTATTAAGTTTAGCAACAGAGTTGACAGGGAGACCAAAAAAAAAACAACCAACAACAACCACCAAAAAAAAAAGCTCCACGGAAATTAAAAGCTGTAGAAACCTTATCCTGTTTTCTTATCTCTTCTGCCCTTATTCTTATCAGGATTCCAATCCTTTGTTGTTGCATATATGGATGACTGTTATGTGATGTCACTGCAGGCACTCCCTTTCTGTTCCCCCTTACAAAATCCGTGTGCACGAAAGCATTAAGGTCTCACAATAATTAGGTTTTGTCAGCTTTTTCCCCCTTGATGAACCTAATGTAGCAGGTATCAAGGATAGTTTTTAGCTTGCTTCTTGAATTTCCTTTCTTATATCATTCATACATATAGTTCTAAATATAACAACTTTTAAACAGAAACCTATTGTTCTAATTTCTAAGGTAATCAAGCACAAGGATGATATCAAATGCTACAGGTTTGTTTTGGCAATTCATCTTTATTGTTGGACCATTTTTAAAGTTTATTTATGCATCAAGATAAGGGGGAAACCTTCAAGAACATGCTGGGGGCATCTAATTTCCCCCTTCTCCACCATTTCCTCCAGTCTGTCCCCTAAAGCCCCCTTGGCCTCTTCCCTTTTCCTGCTTCCTTTCCTCCTACCAGCCAATGTTTATCTACACCTGCCTTCTGCTTTCCTCATTCCCTTATTCAAGCAATCTCTGAGAGAAGTATGGCCTGGTTGCATAGTGAGAAACATGCAAGGATGCATGTTCCTTCTCCCGGGCTTCCCTCCCCACACTATTTCCTCATATCTGCTTTCTGGCAACCGCTATATCTACACTTTTTATGCTTCCTTCTGTCCTTCCTGAACACCAACCAACCTGCCTTCTACCCACTCCTCCCATCTTCAGCTATATTGTGTATTCATTTATATCCCCACCATCCTCCACAATGAGAACTTAAAGCAGTTTGCATCATTAGTCACTCCTCCATTTTGCCTTCACAAAAATCCTGTGAAATAGATTAGATTGAGAACATGTAACTGGCCCAAGATCACCCAGTGAGCCTTCATAATAGAGTGGAGACTCTTGTCTGAAGCTCTAAACACAACACAGCACTGATTTTTGTGGTGTAGCTGCCATTGGAGTTGGATCTGGGTGAGTCTTGCAAGTCATGTAACAACAAGTCTTCTGATGGCAGCTGGGGGGCCTGGTCCTGATGAGTATTCCCTGAAAAGCCAAAACAGGCCTGGGAGGTTCTGAGTCAGTCCAGGCAGCTGAAGGTTTAAAGAATAGGAGTGAGATGGATTGATTGAGTTGCCTGCTAGATACAACGTTCATCGGTGAAGGCAAACCTCAGTGATGTCAAGTGCTAGTCACGTCTGGCTGGCTTCATGCTTCTATCATGTTTTAGGGTTATGCAATTCGGCTGCTTCGGAGGCCACATCGCACAACCCTAGAACTTGGAATTGTGCTGAAGGTCATTCCACAAAGGTTCGATAATGCACTTTAGAAGTAGGTTTTCCTGTTTGGCACAGAAAAATTTAGCTGCACAAGTACATTGAGAGTGTATCATCCAATGTGAGTGAACTAAATATCATCAAACCATCATATTTAAGCTGTTTAATTCATTATTACTTTAAAACTATCTATCCCATGTATTTTGAGATGTACCTTTTGTTTTCATGTCAGGAATAGGATACTTAGACTCACTAACATGGTTAAGAAGAGATCTCCAGAAGAATATGATGAACAGTGGAGTGATTATCTGGACTTTCTTAAGAAAGACAGCAGTAACTGTTAGATTAGGACCAATATGTAATGGGAACTGACTATATATCTCTTGAGATAATATCAGACTACACTAAGTATGATATACGTGTATTGATGATACTTATCAGCTGGTCGCTTTTTTGGTGTTTTTTTTTTTTTGCCTTTACCTTTCTGTAAATGCTTTTTATAAGAACAAATAATAATAAAAAATTATAATAATAATAAAAAAAAGGAATAGGATACTTAGGTTCCTGCTGGTAGGTTCATATAGCAGAGGTGAGTGTGTTCATAATAGTATCCTAACCACCATTTACCAACAAGAATGCGCAGTCTCTGATTTCAGGACAAGGGAGCTCATGCTGCTTACATTTCTAATTAGCACCAAGACTAAGGAGCAGCCCATGAGACTAAACTAATGTATGCAAACAGCAGAGGGAGGAAACAAGCTGTTCCATTGTAGTGCACATCTCCTTATTTACATTGGGGTGCTCACAAAGGCTCAGTTATGAAAGTTTACTGTGAACTTACACATCATTCTGATGCCAAAGATTTATTATCACATTAAAATAGATTTTGAAAATAACTATAACTTAAATGTGTTAAAAAGGAGAAAGATAAGGCCCAATCATATGAACCACAGGATGTCTGCATCAATCATTAGCAAAACTAACTGAAAGGAATGACGGAAATATGACAAATATAAAAGGCAAACTGTCAATTTGAGAAGAATGCGCTACACAGGAAAACTGTCTATTTCACATTTTTACATCCCAATTAGAAGAGGAATGTCAAAGCTGTTGAAGGAAATGTAACTAAATATCATTTGGAAACACATACCAAGCCATTGGCAATAGTGACATCCCCAAGATTTGGGAGCGTCACCCTTGGAGTACTGTTTGTCCAGAATCTGTACCAAATACCATTCACTCAAGATTTTCTCTATAATTCAAATCATAATCTGGGAAGGACAAGACTTCTTTCCTTTTTCCCTAGTTCCTGGAATTCTAAAAAACTTTGTGTCCATAGTGTCAGGAAATTCCAAAAATATTTTTGAAATCTAGACACAGAAGTTTGACCTAGCAATACACTATTAAATATCTGCATATAACTACTCTTTGAAAGTATGTGACAATATAGTGGCCATGACAGTTTTGCTCCTGTTTAGAAAAGGCAGACACAACACATATGTTCCATATATTTATGTGCCTGAAGACTGTTAACTGCTGGCTGTTCCTCTACCTATGGTGGTACAACTGCTGTCAACCCAACCCTGGACCTTTTCCAAACTGCCTTCCACTATGTTGTCCGGGCAGGATGGGCACAGCCGGAGAGAAAAACTCCACAGTGTATTCGGGATATCAAGGGAGGTCCGGGGAACAGGGAAATGGGGGAAGACAACCCTCTGGGAATAGTCCAGACCCAGAAAAAGTAAGTAGTAAAGAGGAACAAACCTGGCAGGTCCCACGAGACGCAGCGACTGTACCATCAGGAGAAACAAGCCGGGACCATGCAAGCAGGGAAAGACAAGCCGGGGGAAAAGATGCTGAGCCAATAGAAATTAAAGGGAAAGCCGTGGGGAGCCAGAAGAAGCTCCCAAGCCCGCCCGGACTTTAAGAGACAGATAGAGGGGAAGATAGGAAGACTAAGAGGGAGAAAGAAGGGGAGAGAGATAAAGGAAGGGCAGAGGATACTTACCAGGGGCGAAGGGCCATTCCAGAGAGCTGTAGGAAGGCTTGGGGAGAGGTTTCTCAGCCAGCCCGCAAGCAGGGTGAAGAGCTGGAGAAAACTACAGTAGACCCCCCAGCTCTGCCATTCCTATGAAGGGCTAGACCAAGGTCCAGAATGCGATGGAACCTACAAGAGAGTAAAATTAACGTACCTGAATGCTCAGAAGAGGAGAGAAGACTGCTAAAGGGAAAAGAAAAGGTGAACACAGCTGGGGAGAAGACAAAATGAGGCTTAGAGCCAGGTGAGGCAAGGCTAGAATGGAGTGAGGGTTACTAAATAAGGGGGTGGAGTCAGCACAGGGGAATATAAGGAGGAGGAAAAGGAAGGGGAGTTGGCTGGTGTATGTCGGAGGTAACACTTGTGTGGAGGAGCTGATGCTGAATAAACTGTTGCTGTGGAGAGCTGTGTGAGCTTGTGTATCTTTGCCAAAAGTGATGGGGGAAGGTTCACATCACAGCGGAGAAAGGGGAAGCCGGGAGTGGGAACCAAGAGCGCCTCACATGTGGGTTATAGGCATCCTGAAGAGGGCATTGACGATGCTCCAAGGTTTGTTTGGGGTATTTTATGGGCTTTGAATAGGCAGCATTGTTTATGAGGGGGAGATATTTGGGGTGGAGTTAAAATCATAATATCATAGAGTTGGAAGGAACTTCCAGGTTCATCTATTCAAACCCCTTGCCCAATGCAGGAACACACAACTACTTGCCCACCCACAGTGACCCCCAATCTCATGCTCCATCAAAAATCTCCAGAATCCAACTTGGCCTGGAGGAAATTCACCTACCATCCCACAGTGGTGATTAGCAATTCCCTGGGTATGCAAGGAAGGGCCACAAGAGATAAGCACTGGCACATCCCTTCCTGCCCACCCACTCACAGTATGCCTAAGTTCATAAAATCAGCATTTCTGTCAGATGACTATATAGCTTCTGATTAAAAACTTCCAAAGAAGGAGAATTTACCACCTCCTGAGGAAGCCTTTTCCACTGAAGAAGTGCTCTAAATGCCAAGAATTTCTTCCAGATATTTAGCTGAAAATTCTTTTGAATTAATTTCAAGATTAATTTCTGGTCTGACCCTATGGGGCAACAGAAAACAACTCCTTTTCATCTTCTATATGACAGCCCTCCAAATATTTGAAGATGGTTATCATATCAACTTAGTCATCTTCTCTCCAGGCTAAACAGACCAAGCTCCCTCAACCTTTTCTCATATGAATTGGTCTTGACAGCAAGACTGTTAAGTTGTTGTTGTTGATGATGATGATGATGATGATGATGTTAGCCATTCAGTCGAGTCCAACTCTTGGCGATTCTATGTTGAGGGGTTTAACCCCTCAACATAGGATCGCCAAGTGTTGGACAAGACTGACTGGCTAACATTAATCATCAACAACTTGGCAGTCTTGCTGAAATAATAATTTTAGCCTTTGAATTTCTTAGATAATGCAAAATCTTCTTTCATGGTGACTAATGAAAGGAAAATTAGTGTCAAGGAATAAAGCTGGATTACACTTCATTTTTATCTGGGCAAATGATTGTAAATATTTCCTGACATAATGCTATATATATTGAATTCCCACCCAGTCAGAGTCATCGAGAACCCCCAGGATTTCAAGAAACCCCTCATGAGAAAAGCCTGCTCTTCAGCTTCTAAGGACAGCATCACAGTTGCAATACATAAGCTGGTAACCAAGGAAATGGCTGCTATTGCATTTCAAAAAGGTTTGGAGGCCAGGCTCTAAATGGAGATTACTTTCAGCGGCCAGAGCAGCAGTCAGTTGGTGGCATAAACTGACTTTGATGTTCATGACTTTTGCCGTCCATGGAACCTACAGAAGCTTTCTCCAACACCAGAGTTCAAATAAATGGATTCTTCTCTTGTCTGATTTTTTCATTGTCCAACTTTCACAGCCATAAGTGGCTATTGAAAATATGTTAGATCTAACTAATCTATGTTTGGTAGTAAGGTTTACATCCTTGCTTTCCCAAGTTCAGTTCAAGCTTGTCATTGCTGAGAGACCCAGAGCAATCCTGTGTTTTATTTCCATACTGCAATCGCCACTCACATCAGTTTGAATGAATTCTTGACTGCACTCAAACTTTTCACTCTTCAATTGTTATTTTTATATGTCTGTTTTTTCAGTGGTCAATATTTTTGTCTTTTTAGTGTTTAAGAAAAAGCCAAAGTTCTTGCTTACTTCATAGACCTTTGTAATCAAGTGTTCTAGGCCTTCATTTCTGATTGGAGGGTAATGTCATCAGCATACTGAAGTTCATTTATATCCCTTCTCCTAAACTTAATTTGTGGTGGATTCTTTGAGTTCAGTCTCTCTCATCATGGTCTCAGCAAACAAGTTACACAGAAAGGGGGAAAGAATACAATCTTGGCACACCCCGTTCTCTATTTTGAACCAGTCAGTGTGACCAAATGGTGTAGGTACAGTGGCTCCTAGGTTTGTATAGAGTGACTGCATCAGATAATAAGTACACACAGTGAATACAAAATTTCTGACCATAAAAATTCAAGTATATAAAAGTGAATAAAATTCTAGTTTGATATTCCCTTGACATTTACTTCAATTAATTTCTTCTTTAGTTTAGTGGATAAATGTTTAAATGTGGCAACTGTAAGGGTGATAGCCTGAGAAACATAAGCCAAAAGAAAAACATGGTGCAGCTTTTCTGAGTAAGGGACATTTGATATAACCTGACTCAGCTTACTACAGATGGAACCATAAATCACGCAGTGCAACACAATGAACAAAGTCTTCAATCTCACTGAGATCACATGGACAGAGTTGAAGATATAATGGAGAGTTACTAAATCTGACCTGTAGATAAGCAAAGGACGTTGTTTGGAATTGAGCACTCAAGTACTCAAGCAACAAAGAAAAAGATCTGTCGGAAAATGTGAAACTTAAGAGTATTTTGAATTCTGGATGAGAGAAATATCACAAGATGCCTCCTTAGCAATTATCCATTTATTAATTTGGTTGAAATCTCATGATTTAATAACCTCAAGAGAGGGTAAAGAATATAATTGTAGAATCGGAGACAAGATAGTATTCCACAAATTCTCTTTTGTATATAAAAAACCAAATTTAACCAAATGGGTATCAGGGATTAATATAGTTCTTAAGCAGCTTCAGGTGTACTCTCATTGAAACTGAGAGCAAGCCTACTTCAGTTCTCAGATATGCAGCTGGGGCTCCCCGGGGAAGTTCCAGGATTTCCCTAATATAAGTATTTTGGACAGAGTCCAATTTATCCAAGATCTTATCGTTCCACCCCCAGATCTCAGTACCATATAATAACTGGAACAACCTTCCTCAAAAAAGCTTTAATAGCTGGGCCAAGAAGTTGTCCACCTTTAGAAAAAAAGAATTTTAAAATGGTTCCTGTAGTGCAAAGGGTTGCCAAAAGGCTGGTATCAAGTTGGGCCCATAAGGAAAGAGAAGCCTGGAATATGATACCTAAATGTTTGTATGAATGACATTGCTTGATTTCATGGCTGCTGATAACTCAGCAAAATAGGGATCTAAACAACTATTTTTGTCTTCTTGTAATTTATTTTCAAATACTGTTTGTTGCAGAACTTGGCTAAAGCTGATAGCATCTTGCTAAGACCAGCTTTAGTAAGGGAAATAATTGTCATATTGTCAGCATAGACTAATGTGATAATTTTATCACCATCCAGAGATGGAGAGGGTTGGTCCAAGGTATTCATAACCTGTACTACATCATTTATAGACATCTCCGCTTAACCCCTTTCATAAAAGGGAATGGGTCCATAATCTGGCCATAGACATCAATTCTAACCCTAACAGACTTCAATGGTGTTCCTGCAATAGTTTGAGTATTAATCAATCCATGCTGGAGTCATGAAGTTTAAACAGTAGCCCAGAGTGCTCAGAATCAGCCAACACAAGATCAACATAAGCTACAAAGAGCCTGACCCTAAATTTTACTGAGTATTTCTGAATTAGGGCTGCCAAGGTTAAGCAGTGATTTATAATGCTATGCTTATTGCTAAACAGCTTACTTAGGGTTTAAAAGGTTAGAGTAGTCAGCCCAGGCTTCCAATTTAGCAAGGAGATGGCAAGTATATAATTTAGAGGCTACATCCAGCAGGATAATGGGATGATAATTTGCAGGGTCAGAGCAGTCACATTTTTAAAAAAAAGTTACTATAATATTTTGTTTCCAGATGGGCAGCACATTAGAGGTATTCTGAATTTCTGTAAACAATATAGGAAAAACAGGAGACCACCAGTACACATTCAATTTTTATAACTCGGAGGGAATTAAATCATCCCCTGGGGCTTTGCCAGAGGACAGAGAGTTAATTAACTGAGTACATTCAGAAGATGTAACAGAATCCCAAGCAGGAAGAGACTCCTGTTCCAGGATGTTAAACTTAGAGGAGGGCTCTCTTAAAGAAGAACTAAGGGATTTTATTTCACCTCTGTTGAAATAAATGATTTCTTGCCTGAGTACTCAAGCAACAAAGAAAAAAATACACATAGCTAAATATTACATCAGATAACAAACAGCTTATTGGGCTCTATCATGTGTTATGAACAACAGAGTGTTTCTGGAATGGAAATGTGATTTTTATTTAATTTGCCAGATAAATATATATCTAAATGTGTATACATACTCTTAAGGGTTGCCTGTGCATACACTCCCCCAAACAACCACTGCTTTGTTATTCATCACTTTGTTTCATGTTTTATTCCTCCCATTCTGGTTTTGGAAATTACTAGCCAAATTACTAAAGAATAAAATACATTCAAAAAGAATGTGATACGGGACCCAGACATTCAAGTATTTGAGGGATTACCTCTCTGCCTACACCCCTGAAGTGGTCTGATTGCTTCAGGATCACATCTGACAACATAAACATTTTTCATTTGGGGAAAATATTTCTACGGCATTAAAAAAAATTAGTATATCACAAGGATGTTAACATTATTTTTATGCTGTATTGTGGAACATCTTATGCTACATGACAGAGTAATAATATTGTATTCAGTGCATTGCCACTTCACTTCTAATTGTTATTATAAATATATTGTGTGAGAAACACATTCTTTGTTTTTGTGCCTTAGTGTTTCACAGAATACTTTGTTCTCATTCTGTGATACTTTATTTCATGTACCCTATATAACCTATGTTTTTTTAAAAAGATAACGCACATTCAGAAGGAATAATTGACCAAGAATGAACTGAGATACAATTAAGAGCGCTTTATTCTCCATGGCTTCTTTGGACACTACTCCTGTCATTTGAATCTATATTGATAGAGACCCCATTGTATGCCTTCTTGGGCCGAGTCGCCTCACCACCCTGTTCTCAATTGTAAATCCCCTATGCAAGAAATGAGGATTGTATATCAGTGTATATTCAAAATATTAGGCATGCAAACAAAGTGCAGAAATGTCCTGAGACTTGAACAGCTGCTCACATTATTACTTTTAATTAGCTATATCTTTTGCTGTTTTCAATGAGGCTTAATCACAAATACTTTTTGTTGAATTGTGTCCAGCAGCTGAGCACCACTTTCAAACATTTTTAGTGGTGCTTTGCCATGTCAGGATCTCATCCTAGACCCACATATAACGAGGTCTCACTTTTTCTTCATTTAATTAACCTCTCATCAGCATTTTGATCAATTCACAATCACTTTTGCATTTTAGAATGAGAACACAGTAAAACTGAAGGGGAGGAAATTTTATTTCTTATTAAATTTTGACTCTGAGGCCAATGGCACGGGGGTGGATGGAAGTGAACATTCATTAATTAGTAATTAACTGACATTAAGTCATCATGATTATAAGCCCGTAGACTTCTTTGAGCACTACGAAGGCACTTTAGTTCACCTCTGTTCACTCATTTTTACTTTCACTCTTGATGTACAACTCATTGTATCCTTGATGCTGTCTAGATAAGAATACATTTTACACAACAGTGTAAATACTGTATATCATATAAAAGATGTATGCAATATGAAGAAAAGTGTATGAAGCTGACCCTGAGGAAGTATTATCAATGAGCATCCTCAGGGAACTGCAGGGGCGTAGGAGAATTCTACTCTGACCTCAAGGTTCTCCCCGATATTATTGTACTTTTAGGAGCTTGAGTAGAGCAAGTGCTCTATTCCTTATCTTTCAGTTTTTCACTTTTAGCTGATGTACTGTTGTCCTCAACTTCTCATGATCCAGAGAAGTCAAAGAATGTGCTCAGATCTTCCAAGCCCATGAGAAGAATGTTTTCTTCTCATATTTGCAAAATAATTTCCCTGGCAAGGTCTCCAACTATGCCAAAACATTTATTGTGTCTGTGAGTGGGCATGTTTCATTACCCTAGTCTCAGGCAACAAAATTTAGAGAGAAAACTAAGAAGCTGCAAGAAAATCGTGAGGTATATAAATAATTTAGCACACCCTAAATCTCTCTTTTAGTGGCTTCAGCTAGCCAATTCTCCCCATTCTGCCCAACTAACTTTTAACAATTTTCAACATTCCATAAATACTGGATGATACTTAGCTCACTCCTTATCAGAACAGTTTGTCCCCCCCTCTCTTTAGGTTATTTTTTCTAAGTAGTTAGGGTGTTCTCCAGTTTCATAGACATTCCTTCCATGTCTGCTGCCAGCCCAGTTTAGTATTAGAGATATCATGGTTTACTACTAGAGACAATGACAATACATTTGTGAACATCATGGTGAAACTGAATATGCAAATAAGTGCCATAAAATCACAATGAACTTATGGTAAACCCAGCAAGGGAATTTCAACGCAACAGAGAAGCAGAAGTATTATCACAGAATTATCACAAAATTATGTCCAACTATCCCCCCAACAAATGATATATCAGAACAGGATTCCAAGGAAGGCAATTTCAGTTATCAATTTTATATGCATATTAGAGGAAAAGCCCATTGCACCCAGGGAAACATTGGGTGCTAGGATGCACACTAGCATTGTGGCCTTCCTAAGGCCTGGCTACATGGCAAACCCTAGACTCTTGAAGCCCCACCTCCAAATCTCAAAGAACATTCCTGAACCAGGGGTCACCAGGCTGGAAATATCCTGAAATTGGAGATTATCTGCAGAGTATAGAGACAATTCTCCAGGCAAAAATGGCTGTTTTTGAGGGGGGGGGACTCTGCAATGACAACAAAGGGCTTGCTTGGGAGGGGGTAACTCTTTGACACTGTGCCCCAGAGAGGCTGCAGGATGCTAGTCTCCAGTTGGGACCTGGGGATTTGCTGGAATTGCAGGTCATTTCCAAGCAACAGAAATCAGTCCCCTGGGGAAAAAGGGCTACTTGGTAGGAGGGACTCTCTGGCTTTTGATCCCATGGAAGTGCAGGGATGCCAGGCTCTAGGTGGAAAACAAAGAGAAATGCTATATGGCAGCAATTGTTAATAACAACAAATATCAACAAATAATTCATAAACTTGCCACATTCTTCCTTCAATGAAAATATTTAATTCATAGCAAAATTTGGTTGAAGAACTGAAAACCTTTCAGTCTGTACCTTCTTCAGTATCAAAGTAAATCAAAAACAGTTGTATGTTACAATCAAACATGAAAACATTGGACTCTAAATTTATCCTGTGAGGTAGATGAGGCTGAGAGAGTGCTGAGAGAACTGCTATATGAGAACAGTCTCTAACAGGACTGTGACTGGCTCAAGATCACCTAGCATGTGGAGGAGCAGGGATTCAAATCCAGCTCACCACATTATAAGCCACTGCTCTTAATCACTATACCAAGCTGCACAAATTGCCATTGCTGCACAAATTGCCATAAAAAGATGTAGCTAGAGCACAGGCAGAAGAAGCTGTTGCAAGAGGATGGTGTAAGTCATGTTTTACTTGCTCATTGACTATTATAGGATTCTTTTCCTTTAAATTTAGACCTGGCCAATGGCTTCTTGGAGCAATTCAATGAGGCTCCCTCCTGATTGGGGCTAAATTACCAGAGAGGGCCATTCCTGGATGATGGCCATCTCTTACTGGGGGAATATCTCTAGGGGGGCAATCAGGCAGGGAGAGAGTTGTCTAAATGCGATTTGAGCTGATTGGCCCTCATTGGTAGACTGCTTTGTCCCTATTGGGAGCACACACTAAGGGAGGGCCAATCAGGTATGGATTGTGTTGCCTGCCTGCAATTTTACCTGATTTGCCCTCTTTGGCAGAGTGAAATTTGAACTTATTGGCCCTCATTGGCAGAACACTCTCTCTCCCAGTGGCATACCCCCAGGGATGCCCAATCAGGTTGGGAATGAGTTGTCAACTTGAGCTTTGTTATGTTTATAGTGATGATAGTACCTAAGGAAACCATACAATACCCTTGTGCCTGATGTGGGGTGCTACAATTTGCAGTGTGCTACAATTTTAAAGACCTGAAGTAGATTCTAGAATTTGAGATTTATCTTCAGGATAGAGGATAGTTTGCCTAGAAAAAATTAAAATACTACCCAAGTTTTGGAGATCACCCTGGGAACATATAATTCCTATAGGAATCACTGGTTCAAGTCAGACATTATGTCATGAACATTAAGGGGTTTGTACTTCTTGTAGCCTACATGTCTTTATTACACCATGTAATAACAATTAGTAATAAATATCCATGTTTAGATCTTATATGTTCTTCTAGGATCAGAATTACAGGTTCTTAATACAGATTCAACAGATATAAAAGTTGAAGTTTAGAGATTACAAAGATTTTAAAAAGAGAACACACAAATCACATGTATTTCCTTTATACTCTGTGCCGTGTGCCATTGAAGTTACATTCAGAATCCAAACCCATAAAGTAACCTATATGTTAAAAATTATTATACCTTTCTCGGATAACAAGATTCTGTAGGATGAACTTCATGGGTAACAACCTTCATAATACATGCTTGTGAGCTTCCCAAGGACAAATGATTAGCTACCGTTTCAGACCAAAATTAGATGGACCGAATCTGACCAATTTACCCAACAAGGCAGTTCTTGTGTTCTTCTTTTAATGTTTGCAACACCAGGAGTTTCAGTACATCTATTATTGACATGAAGGATTATGGCAACAAGTCAATGTGGTAAAACCATCACTGTAGGAGAACATATGAAATACTGTAAGTCAGTATATATGAGAACAAAAATGAACACATTCACATAAAATATATTTTGGATTATTCTTGATATTTCATGTGATTGCTTGGTGAAGGCTAGGGTTGAGAAAATTTAAGATAAGTGGCATTGGGAGGGCATTAAGATAAGAACAAAAGGGCAGCACCAATCAATCAAAAATTCAGAAGGCAAAATACAAAAGTGCTGCACATAAGATTTACTGCAAAAATATTAAACTCTTATAAAAATCTCATAAACTTTTCGTCTGGGGAATTAAAGCTTTCATTACTATTCTACAGTTCTACAGAAGGAGAGCTTAGGTTCAAAACACACAGGGATTCCTGGGATTTTTATGAGCAACTCACTTCTAAGCCTTTTATAAAACTTTAATAATTTTACTATAAATCCATAACTCCTCCATTTGGTTCATCTTTCCTTCTTGCAGGGATGAATTTGGATAGAGACAGAAGGGCTATAGCTCTTTCCCTAAACATACCACAAATGTCTATTACCCATACCTGGAAACAAGGGACTATCTTAAAATCAAGCATATTTAAGCCTGCTGGCTTCAACAGAATTGTGTGCTTAATTCTGTGTTGGACTGAGTTGTTAACTTCCAGGAGGAAGGCTGGTATAGTGTAGTGGTTAAGAGAACTGGGTTTGATCCCTCACTCCTCCATGTGCAGCCAGCTAGGTGACCTAGGGTTAGTCATAGTTCTCTTAGGGCTGTTCTTGCAGATCAGTTCTGGTAGAACTCTTTAAGCTCCACCTACCTCACAAGGTGTCTGTTGTGGGGAGATGAAGGGAAAGGTGTATGTAAGCCACTTTGGTACTCCTTTGAAAAGTGAAAAGTGGGGTTAAAACCCCAGCTTTTATTATTTTCCCAGCTTAGAACCTGTTATTTCTTCCATATTCGATTAACTACAAAGTGCAGGAATGTGTCTTTACTGGTTTTATTGACATCAGCAGCCAAAAGCACATTTTCTAATAATAGATAGCTGAAATTATAGTTTATCAAACAGTTATCTGTAGTAGTTGTTTATCTCGGAGTAAAGGGCTAGTGCGCCATAGAGCAGGCCCCTTTGACCGTTTATGCACTGGGAACTTCATTGCCCCAGCTCCCATGCAGGAGCAAAAATCGGGGCAGATGAGACACACTGGGCCAAATGTTCCCCCATGTGGGTGCAGGAAGAGGTGGGGCAACCTGTCATGACTAAAACTCCAGCCTGCAGCCAGGCATGAAACCTCCAGTGCATAAACAGTCTTAGTGAGGTAACTAGAGTGGTTACTTCCTGTATGACTTCTTAAAGGAGCTGTAGCTCTGAAAGACTGTCACAAAATGGAAGTGGCTCAGTGAAAGGTCTGTCTGAGCCAGGACAGTAAACACATCCCCTTCCCCTGCAAGTGTTATTTGGTTAACAAGGCATTGGTTTTGAAATGTTGGGATCATATTCTGCCCAAGCCAATTGCAGGAGACCAAGATGGAGGTTGGTTCCAAAAGAACAGAAGTTTATTTGGCCAAGCAAACATCTGGGCTGGCAGCTTGGAGAAGAGAGTCTCAGGGTGCTGTGACCAATGCTCAGAGACGACAGTTTTTATGCAATGGTTACATAGTCATAAAGGTAAAGGTAAAGGTATCCCCTGTGCAAGCACCGAGTCATG
This sequence comes from Paroedura picta, assembly GCF_049243985.1. Lineage (NCBI taxonomy): Eukaryota > Metazoa > Chordata > Lepidosauria > Squamata > Gekkonidae > Paroedura > Paroedura picta. Next base: position 140,804,960 of record NC_135369.1, read on the forward strand.
TCTGACCCTTGGGGTGACGCCCTCCAGCGTTTTCATGGCAGACTCAATACGGGGTGGTTTGCCAGTGCCTTCCCCAGTCATTACCGTTTACCCCCCAGCAAGCTGGGTACTCATTTTACCGACCTCGGAAGGATGGAAGGCTGAGTCAACCTTGAGCCGGCTGCTGGGATTGAACTCCCAGCCTCATGGGCAAAGCTTTCAGACGGCTGCCTTACCACTCTGCGCCACAAGAGGCCTGTTACATAGTCATATTAGGCGATAAATCAGTCGAACAAAACATCTTCCCCTTTGTTCCTGCAGGTGCATGCACACTCCTGCTTACAATTATGAGTAAGTGAAAGTGAAGCTCCTCGCTTTGGCAGCATATGTACTAAAATTGGAACAATACAGAGAAGTTCAGCATGGCCTCTGTACAAAATCTTTCCATATCCTTGCATGCAATTCTTAGGACTACATTTCCCACTCCAATCATTACTATGAATACCTTCTTTCTTAATTGCATTTTCAGGCATTAGTTAAAATTCTCTGATTTTCAAAAAAGAATGGAAATCATAATGAACAAATCTTATTTTAATAAAATCAGAGTCCAGTTTTTGTGCTACTTCAGACCAACATGGCTACCCATTTGAATCAAATCTTATTTTATTTATCATAATTTAAGATTTGGGATCAAACAAATCTAGAAAACATTAGTTCAAACGAGTAATAACAAATTTTCCAAAACTTTTCAGGAGATTTATAACCCAGAAATTCAAGTAACAGCATTCAGACCCTTTTGAGGGAGTTCATGAAAAGATTTCTTGTCCCAAGTTTGGCAGGATTTGCAGCTGCACTGATAATGCATGTTCTAATTAGGTCATCCAGCTGCCGTACACTAATTAAGTTAGATTAACATTTCAGAACCTGTTACTTCCTCATATTTCTTCATAATGTTCAGGAAATACAAATGGTTTGTAAACGACATAATGAGCTGCAGCTTTATCCAATGTTCTCCATCAGAATTGCCCAAAGGTAAGATGCTTCAAGGCATTCTTTGGATCATGCTCATGTACCTTTCCTGCAGCTTAACACATGCTCTGGCTTGGAGCAGCTTCTGTGACTACTCTATTAGTAATCACTTTTGCCATGTTTATTCCTTTGCTTCCCATTATCACATGACCACACAGAACCACTTTAGGCTCATCTTGCCCATAAAAATTGAATCTTCAGATGAGGTTTTTGAATTAAAATATGGTCTTTACTACACTGTGCAGCAAAGTAGAAAGAGGTTTTCTGTACACTGAGAACAATACAGAATTCTGAGCAGCTCTTCAAACTGTGCAGCATCTTCCGGAACTGTATTGTCTCAGTCCAAACTTGTGTTTCTATGGTAACGTTTGTTTTATAAAAAAGTATGCTGCTTGCACTTCATTCCTGAAGAGATAAGTTACATGATTCTGTATTCTAAAGAAACTCTAAGCTTGACAGAAAACTAATAAAGAGAACAGTTCTTGACATACTAGCACCAACAAAATATATGCTAGTAATTTTCATATGGAGAAAGGCATGGAATCAAAATTTTCCATTTCTGTCTCCTTTAGGCACTTTATGCAACAAATTTCTTTAAAAAGTGATTCATAATTCCAGAGCAAAATGTTTACTCTGAACAAGTTTTATCAACTTATCCAAATAGGTGCTTGCATGATAGAGCCAGTTTGGTGTAGTGGTTAGGAGTGCGGACTTCTAATCTGGTATGCTGGGTTCGATTCTGCACTCCCCCACATGAAGCCAGCTGGGTGACCTTGGGCTCACCACAGCACTGCTAAAACTATTCTGACTGAGCAGTGATATCATGGCTCTCTTAGCCTCAACCACCTCACAGGGTGTCTGTTCTGGGGAGAGGAATGGGAAGGCGACTGTAAGCCACTTTGAGCCTCCTTCGAGTAGAAAAAAGCGGCATATAAGAACCAACTCTTCTTCTTCTAGGTTCTTTCTATCAACTGAGGAAACCCATAGAGTCAAATGATTTTTGGTAGCCAGTTTTGTTTCGAACTGTAAACCTTCTCCTTGGTTACAAAATATTCTTAGAGTGGCAAGTGTGTGGGTTCACTGCCATGATGGAAGTTCTGTGGTTGGCAAGAAAACGAAGATTGCTGAGTCAGGAGTTGTATTAAAGATTTATTTATTCACAGCCTTTAAAGAATAGATCAGTAGTACAGTTCTCCAGGCAAAGGAGAAACTTGATTGAGGAACATAAATGTAAGCTTCTTAAGGCTTTGAATTCTCTTTAATTTCTGCAGGTACGAACAGGGTTTGGGTTGGATCAGTTCACTCTCACAGGAATCCAGCCACACCAGCCTGCCCTTTCCAAAGACAAGGTCTGCTCATCAGCATGGTATAAGTGGATAAGAGCAGGATAGTGGTTAAGGCCAGCAGCCTCTAATCTGGAGAATCAGGTTTGATTCCTCATTCCTCTACATGCAGCCATCTGGGTGGCTTTGGGCCAGTCACAGTTCTCAGAACTCTTCCAGCTCCGCCTGCCTCACAGGGTGTCCGTTGTGTGGAGAGTAAGGGAAGACGATAGCAAGCTGTTATGAGACTCCTTTGCGTAGTGAAAAAAAACAACTCTTTTTCTTCATCATTTGAGCTGAGACAGGCCTAACAACTGGATAGAGCCAAACCACTTTGCCATGCTTCTAGACAAAGCTACCTTTCTACTCTTTTTCCGAAGTAAACCAAAAGGAGTCTCCTTTGCTTCCTTCCAACATTCCATCCTCCCTTTGAAAGACGATTGGATGCTGGAAATAGCACTCCCACAGGCTCAGGGTTGAAACAGCCAAGTGGCTTTGGGGCAGTGCAGCCTTTTTTTTGTCACAGTGCTTGAAGAGGATGGTGTGAGGACCGGAAAGACCCTGGGAGATCAATGGAAGAATGTAATTGGCTGCCACCAATATGCAGATGACACCCAGCTCTTCCTCCTGATGGATGACCACCCTGACTCTCCCCCAGAACCCTTAGCCAGATGTCTGGAAGCAGTGACAAAATGGATCAAGCAGAGTTGCCTGAAGGTCAGCCCTACAAAGATGGAGGTCCTATGGTAGGTAGGGCCCATGTGAGGAAGCGTGTCCACCCACCCTGGATGGTGTGCAGCTCTCAACAATGCACTCCACCAGGAACCTGGGTGTGATCCTGGATGCTTCCCTTACAATGGAAGTCCAGGTCACAAAGGTAGCACGGCTGGTATCACCTCTGCCAAGCCAAGCTACTAGCGTCTTACCTGGACCCAGAGCACCTAGCCACAGAGATCCATGCAATGGTCACCTCTAGCCTGGACTTCTGCAATTCGTTCTACGCAGGCCTACCCACATCCTTGATCCGGAAACTACAACTGGTGCAGAATGCTGCGACCAGGATTCTCACTAAAACTTCATGGAGATCCCACATCCAGCTGGTACTCCAACAACTTGGCTGACTCCCAGTTGAATTCTGGATTAAGCTTAAGGTTCTGGTAATCACCTTTAAGGCCATACGTGGTTTGGGCCCAGTGTGTTTAAGAGACCGCCTCCCTGTCTATACCCCCAAAAGAGTCTTACACTCTGCCACCTCCAACAGACTCCGGATTCCTGGCCCCAGAGATGCGCATTGGACCTCAACAAGGGCCAGGGCCCTCTCGGTCCTGGCCCCCACCTGGCGGAACGAGCTCCCTGAGGAGATCAGAGCCCTGCCTGAACTTCCACAGTTCCGCAGGACCTGCAAGAGGGAGCTCTTCTACCAGGCTTTCACTCGAGGCCGACCGACTCAGAATACATGCTAGTCCCCCCAGACGACCCCCCTTGACTGAAAGAATTAACCTCCCAATGTTACTGTTAATTGTTGTATATTAAAATTGTGTATTATAAATGTGGTTTTGTAATCTTTTTGATGCTTTATGAAAGTTGCTTTGATGTTACAGTCTGTATAATGTTCCATGTAAGTTATATAATGTTCAGTGTAAACCTCCCAGAGCAGCAAAGAAATGGGCGGTATAAAAATCTAAATAAATAAAAATAAAATAAATAAAATTGCTTCAAAATAATATTTTTTTCTGTCTTACTATAATTTCAAAACAGGGAAGAAAATGCAACCTAGAAGGCATTCAGATTCACACTCACCTCTGAAGTTGGCCAAACATCCATGCATCAATGAACCTTTATTGAAAGACCTAGCAAGCAACATTTCTTCTTATTTCTCTTCAAATAAATTTAACGTGCTGCATTTAGAGGAGGAACCATTAATGCATCTATCTCTAGATTACTGTACATCTATAGACACCTGAAGCCTCTTATCCTAGGTTCTATTTGATCTGGCTTTCTCAGGTGGGCCACTGCCATTTGCTCTCCCACATTAGAATCCCCGTGTTGGATGTCCCCTTCCCCTTGAGGCTTCAGTTTCAAGGTTTTCCGATGAATCTCCACATCTTTCTGCCAAGCACATTCTTCTACAGCTTTGACAAGTGAAGTCCATTGTGTGCTAGTAGGCCGCCTTCTAGAAAACCTGTTGTGAGTTAACTCACACACATTTGGACTGCTCTCTTCATCCCTATGCAGGTTTGTACAACTCCTGTTAATGAAATCCTCTCCTTCCTTGATTTCATGCAATGTTAAAATCCTTTCCTCCAGGCCCGTATCAATTTACACTTATGACAAGTGTAGTCCATCCTGTCTGCAGGGACGAAAACAACCATGGCACTGGAAATGGGGGGCTTTTTGCACGGCTTCAAAATCGCACAATGGTTGCCAATTGGAAACGCTATTGATTTGCCATAACGCACGACGTCGTAGACAATCTGCAACACTCCTGAAACCGATCAGCAAAAAGCGCTTCGTTGTAGCGCTTTCAGGGGAATCCCAAAAAGTGGATTCACCCTCCGGAAAGCGCTACACTCTTGCAAACAATCTGCAACACTAGCGATAAAGACCTGTGCGTTAACATTGTTGCGGTTTCTTCAAAGTCCCTCCTCCTGAGCCTGTCCTCCAAACTTCCGGCGAAGCGATCGCCATTTTTTTTTTCTCTGAGCGAGCGGGGATAAACGCACCAGCGAGCCTCTTTCTGTTTAGAGGCTTCCCTGGCTTCAGTCCTTCACCTTTAGTCACTAAGCACAAACCACATAAAAGCCCGTTTGCTGAAATAAAGTCCCTTTATTTTTTACACATTAATTCAGCCGAAAATCGGGCCCGTGAGAGGGGGGGGGGATTTTTTTTTTTATCACTCGAGGCAGCGTGGCAACGATCATACGATCAAACGACAGCTCACATTAGGCAGCTGGATGGGTCTCTCCGTTGCAACGAATCTACCCAGATTCGTTGCTATGGGTCTGTTTTTTTTTTTTTAAACCTTTCTTAAAGGGAAAGGGGCTGTTTGGGAGCATGCTAACGGCTGCCCATTGGCTGCTTGACAGCCAGGGGCGGGACGAGCTTGGCAATAGCGCTTCCTTTTCTGCCGAGACCGGAAGCTGTGGGAAACGCTACAAAACGCAACTGGATTCCACTACAAAGGCAGGTATGCATAACGACGAATCCCACTATTTTAAATGGCGATTTTTCATTCAGTGACCAATTTGCAACAAAAATCCCGGTGCGTAAAGCCCCTGGGTCTTGAGTATACATTATTATCTTCCAAACAGTTCATTCACTCTAGAATCATTGCCTTTAGGATAAAGATGTTAGGCTGATTCCCAGGCCAAGAGGCCTTTGGCTTGTACCTCTGATGACGTGGAGCCTTTGAACTCACATGGTCACAGTCCAGCATAGGGTGAGGCTTGCAATCCCTCTGCTGAACTCCAACTCCAGCACATCCTGAAACTCTGTCAACCCACCATCCAGATACTTTCCTATGCCTACTATGAAGGTTCGCACAAACTGCTTGTAAGCTTACATAGAATTCTCTGTATCTTGGAGATAATCAGTTAGTGGTGCCCTTATAATCAACATAAAATTAAACCCAAAAACATTGCCAAAAGGCTTGTAATCCTGAACTTGTTGTTGGAAACAATATGGCTGCAAATGCATTAAAACTTCTAAGTAGATTCCAGAAGGTTGGGTTGTGTAGAATAGTAATCAGTTTGCACACAGAAGATCACAGCTTCATCACATGACATTTTCTCTCAAGGGGGTAGTAAGCAGTGTAAAGATCTTTTTCTGTCTTAGTTTGTGCCACTGGTAGAGTAGAGTGCGTTGGCTTGAGAAACACAAATCACATATAGACTGACTTGGTACAAAGCAGCTTTATATTATTCCTGTTTATCTATATGTATCCTGTATATTTATCTCATGAATTACGGCCAGCAGTTTTCTTGAAGTAGATTGTGGCTGAATTTGAAGATGACCATCCTTCCAAACAAGAGCTTGTTAATGAAAAGAAGTGCCTTTCTTCTACTAAGCTGCAATTAGCTTTGTCTTTGAAAGCACCTTCTCACGAGCAGGTGAAAAGGGCTAAGAAGCCATTTTATTCTCCAGTCTGAAATTATAAACAGTATCAGTGTTACAATCAGACTTCTTTCAGAAGAAAGAGTGCTTGAATGTGATGGAGGCTCATCGCAATTGGATAAGGCTAAGGCAGGCATTATTTTGGATTAAGTTGCTTTAGCTTCTGAACTTTATCCATCACCCACTCATGTAGCATATGTCAGTTTCACAGCTTTTGGCTTCATAGACTTCAAAGGGGCCTCTGCAGGCAGTTGCTATAAAAAATATTTTTAAAAAAACAACAAAATGGATGCATTTCCTTTCAGTTTCACACCACCCATATTGGCCACTGGCAGCAATTATTGACAGATTTTTGAATGGGTTTCCTTAGTCATTTAATTTTTAACATGACGCTGAAGTTTTGCTTCAGAACCCCCCTCCCCCAAGCAAACATTCACTCTTTAACATTAAATAGTTGCTATTTTACATTGCTTTCTGTAGATTCACGGTTAAATGTTATCATTTTTGAAATTATTGTTATAAGAGACAACTGGGTCACATCTTGAATTATACAGAGAGTGATGTTCAAGCCATCTCCTAATAGTCTAATGCCTGTGGTGAAGAGCTGTTTGGGAGGGCCAAAGAGGGTAATGTGGCCATGACATTTTCAAGTTAGGTTAACCCCTCTTTCTATACCTTCTGATAAATGTTGTCATGAAAGTATGTTAATGAACCACAATGGACCAGCTTCCAAATCAGCTAGATAATGCATAGATTTGATCCACCTAGACCAAGAAAAATTTAAGCGACATTTTCATTGAAACCATGCAGTACAAATAAGGGTCACTAATAATTACAGCAATATACTTGCTACGCTGTCAAATAAATTACATGTTAGAATACAGAAACAATGAAGACAGATGAAGCAGATGTTTATCACAAACATTCCAACTAACTTATATGCTGGCATATATTTTCAAATGTAAAAAAATTCTCTATTAGACTGGTGGATTTAGTGAGAAACAGACACATGGGGAGAAAGTTCAGCACTGCTAGAAGAGTAAATAAGGTCTTATTAAAATCTACAGAAACAAAACCCAAAATGTAGTTCAAGAACTGAGAAAAAAATGATTTAGGAAGCAATCTACATGCAGAATAAGCATACCTCACTTAGAAGTAAATGCATCAGAAGAAAGTACAAAATGTTGTGTGATAATTAGAATCTGTGATTAGTTATAAAAGAGAGAAAAGGTATAAGGGTAGATGCAGAACTTGCTGTATCCATAATAACCCCACAGAGCCCCATCCTTTAATATGACTAAATTTTTATACAGATAAATAATGCAACATTTGGATGCTGTATGTCTAAACCAGGCTTTCTGAACCAGGATTTCCTGAAACTCTGAGGCTTCTTGGACCTGGAAGGGTTTTCTGAATGGGTGGGTTAATTAATTTTGAATATATTTTATATATTTTAATATATTTGTTAAACATTTATTGGCTATGACTATATATGGTCATATTAACCTACCCACCCCTCCCAAAATGGCTAATAATGACCCTGGAGGGGGTGGAAAGGGGAGGGACTCAGGGTGGGCACTTACAGAGCTAAGCTTTCCAACCATATTCCACATGATCATGCCACTTCTGGGGTTTCTTAAAGCCTGAAGAATGTTTGAGGGTTTCTCAAGAGTAAAAAGTTGAAATATATGATTTAATTTAATTCTATGAGTCTTATTCCCCTAACAATTTCCTAAGACCCCCAAAAATCCAATAGTAGAAGCCAAGGGAGCATTGTGAACATATGAATGTTGTATTATCTGTATAAAAATGTAGTTCTCAGATTGGGGAACGAAACTATAGAAGGAAACTTAGAAAGGAGAGTAAAGTCAAAACAAAATTATGCCAATAAAGGTACTCTGAATCTGAATCTGAAAATTATTGGTAAAATATCAACATGAGGTCAAGGTCTGACACCAAAGAGAGTGTCCTCATTAAGCAGTTTAGACAGAATACCTTTTATGCCTGTCCAGCCAGAATACAGATGTGATTGCAAATGTCAGCAACTGATGAAAGTGTAAATTACTTCTTAAGACAGCAGGAGACATCTTGAAGAATAAGATCCTTGATATGCTGAGTCTCTAATGAGGAATGTAGCATTAAAGAGATCATAAGAGTGCTTTATGTTGGAAGTGACCCATCTCCATCCATTGATACATAACAGCATGATCTAACACTGCAGCGGTTTTCTTGCCATATCTTAGGTTAACATGTTCATTCGAACCTTGAGGCTGAATTGGTTAAGAACAGTTATCATCATCTCTAATAACTGTCCTCCTGATAATTGTTATACATAGTTAGGAATTCACTAAACATGCTTTTCTTTCCACTTGTCTTTTCTTAAGTGAGACAGAGATTGGAGTGGGAAGAAATGAATACAATTAGCCTGGTTAGAAGAAAACAGGATCAGGAAAGTTCTTCATCAAATTTGACGAACTGTCCAATCTTTAGAGACTATTTCCCTAATGTTCCATTTCCCAGGTAGCACTATATCACAGCACAGCTACTTCCCTCCTGTCTTGTGAGTATTGCACTAATGACTTACACAAACTGTTCTTTGCTCCAACATTTTGCTGTAAGATTTTCCTTCAGCTGGTGCTGTTTGACTGTGGCTCTGCAAATTCCATCTAGAATATATCCATGACCCTTGTTCAGAAGCCTTTGACCCAAACGTATGATTTCATCCAGGAATGCCTCTTCCCCCTATTGTACATAAAAAATTGTTTGACTTCTGTATTACCTGATCATCTGATTTTGTAATACATCACAGAGGTGCAAGAATACACAGGTTGCATTATTGCAGCTGTGGCAGCATTTAACGTCACAATCTCCTCCTGTCTGTGAGCCAGCAAAAAAGAGACATTACGCTATTGTAGCTCCATGAGGGAGTTGATTCCACTGTAAATTCAAGAGTATTTCTGCATCAGTGTCTTGCTGCCAATTGCCCCTGTTTTACTTCTTTCTTTCTCACATGCCACCATTTTGAAGGCACCTTTATACATTTCCTTCTCTCGTCATGATTGGGCTGCTCTGATGATTAAAGCAGGGAGACTATATAACTATTAACGCCTTATTTGTATAACAATTTTTTCTCTCTGACAATTTAAATGGAAAAACTGCCAGAAGGGATGACCTGTGAGTATCTAAGGGTCTCGAGGGGGAGTTTTTTAGAGAGAGGCACTAAATTTGCAACATAGAACCCCCAGAGTGTCCAATACTATGGGTCCACAAAGAAAGTGCCCTATCCTCCATTGCTTTCAATGGAGGGGAGAAGCAAGGGACAAAAGCAGGGGCAATAGAAGCTCAGCAAAACAGTATCAAAGTCACAGATAATCTCTGCAATAGAAATTGAAGGAGGCCAAGATTGCAAAACCAGTGCAATCTTCCCAGCAGAACCAGAGCCACTGTGGAAGTGAAAACTCACAGGATCCAAAAGCATTTTTGAAAGAGCAGCAGAACCAGTGAAATGCACAGAGTGCTCAGCAGAACCCTGCGCCATTGTGGCAGCATCATCTCCACAACTTATCCAAACAAGGAGGGGTTAGAAGCCCAGCAGAATTAGTAAACTGCCCAGCAAAACCCAATTCCAGTGAAACAATGCTAACTCAACACGCCTGTTTTAAGCACAGAATCACAATCCAAACAGTGGAGTGATGTTGCAGAACCAGAACAATGTGCTAGTTAACAGCAAAAAACCAACAGTATTATTGGCACTGCAAGCCCTTCTGATCTTATTGAAAATCCTGACTATATCCAAGATTTTTTTCCTAATTGTTTTCCCGTTTCCAGAAAAATCCCAGATATCTTTGGGCTATTTGCTGAAATATACTTGCAATATACTGATAAGGTATTTTTCAGGTATATTTTTGGCTCACTTGTATCTGAATATATACCCTTAGTGTGCATGTAGTTGCTCAATGATATAAAAGTGTTTGCTCAATTTTATAAAATATTCAGTACCCGGATATGGTTTTACTATAGAGCTTCTGGATTCAGTAGCACCTTTAAGACCAACAAAGATTTATTCAGGGCATGAGCTTTTGAATGCAAGCACTCTTCGTCAGAGTGCTTGCACTCGAAAGCTCACGCCCTGAATAAATCTTTGTTGGTCTTAAAGGTGCTACTGGACTCTGATTCTATTGTGCTACTTCAGACCAACATGGCTACCCATTTGAATCTATAGAGTTTCTCGTTATTTCTAGAGCTACTATTGTTACTTATGGGTTTTCTTTGAAAGTGACATCATCACACTCAGGATGCTGTCCCCACATTATGTACCCACCCCAGCTCTCCTGCCAGTTGTTATACCTGGCAACCCTAATATGTACTGAAAACCTATGTGCCTCACTAAGTCATCCAAAAGGCTACTAAGGTACCAATTCAGATTTTAAATTGGTCATACAGAGGACCAAAGGAACCATTTAAGCTTGCTCATGGTCATGTTTAAAACAGATTTTTGTCACATGGACTAAGTATAGGAAAGGGATATCATGGCAGTTGGACCATGTTTTGACTAGAAAATTGATTTAAGCCTTGATGTAAGGGAATTATTTGGGGCTTTGGAACAGCAGTAGGACCCAAATGCTCAATAATGTAAGTTGAACACTGCTGGAAAATCACACTATCAAGCCATAAGAAGACCTTAACTTTTATTATGGGAAATGCCAACAGAAGCAAAAAACAGGACAATGAAAAAGATGGTGTTTGGAAGATACAGCGAAGGAAGGCAGCTGGTGAAGCAATCCTCTCTGAAAGAACAGGAATGTCACTTGATAATACTAAGAAGGTTATAAGTACTATGTTATCTAGACTTCTGGCAGGAGAAAGAGCTGGCATGGATTGAGAGGCCAACACAACCTTAGAAACAGCCCTGTCCCTTCCGTCTTCCTTTTACTGGCAGAAACCAAGGTTTAAAGGTCAGCAATATTGTTGTGGCTGCTTACCAGACCCCACAATGGGAAAATAAATCTCATATGAATCCTATTTCTTAAGAATACATGAGCTGTTTCTCTTATTTTAAGGGGTTAATTCCTTTGAATGAATATTTCAGATTCTTCTGCTACCCCTGGATTTATCACAGGTTGGTAGAAACATTAGCCTTGTGTTTTCATGGTTACATTCTCTAGATTTAGGCATCCACAGATGGGGTTATGTTGAGAATCAGATATATTGATGATAACCATGAAATTAATGATATTTAATCCCCTTTGTTTTCTTTTAAAATCTTCAGTAGTGCCATAGGCTGCAATGTCTAATTGGAGACTAGCAAGAAGGGGAGAATCTTAACTCTGATTTCTCACCTTTGTATTGGTCCACTGGTTGCATCCAACCCATGGACAAAGGGAAACATTTATTGGCCTTCCTGCCCAAACCCACCCATTTACATACACATCTACTGAAACTCATAGTTTCCCATCCCCGAGAAATAAGAGATGTTCAAGACTGAACTTTTATCATAAATTACTGTTATTTTATTTACATTTTAAATGTTATATTATTCATATTATATGTTACGTATTTGAATCTTGTGAGCTGCCCTGAGCCATTAATGCAATAATAATATTATAATCTGTAAACCGCTCCGCGGTTATTAATAAAAGGCTAACGGCAAGTTGGGAGGAGTTAGGGCGGGCCCTGTCTGGGATAAAAACTCGGAGGGGTGAATCAGGAGCCGCAAAGCGCCCCTCTGAGTGTCAATCCTGAGTGTCAATCCTGGACCAAGGAGGCAATGGGGAGGTGCGCAAAGCCATAGAATGCGCATTGATGCGGGGAAAGGAGCAAAGACGCAGCGGCCCTGCTCCTTTCCAGCTGCACACCCTCCACACTTCGACGGGGAGCCGGCACGGAATAACACAGCTCCCACGACGCCTTCTGCCTCCTAGCTACCCGCTGCCAACCTTCAAAACCCTGCCGCCGCCACCAGAATCAGGTCAGCCGCCACCTGCCTGTAACCGCCGCCCGCCGGTTCAACCCCCCCCTCCCCTGACTACCCCCCCAACATCTCCCCCTTCGGCCCTCCTTCCCCGCACCTGTCACCACCACGCGATGACCCACACTCCCCAACATCCAGCCCTCCTCCGTCGCGAACCGTGCCAACACCCCCCACTACAAGCACCCCCCACTCCGCCACGCTTCCCCCCACACCACCCTTCACCCCGCCACCCACCCATACACACTCACAGAACACCTTACTCACCCCCTCGAAGACTGGCCCATTCTCCCCCGCCGCGCTCCGCCCCACGGCAATGGCGCTGGCAGACCACGCAACCCGCGCAGCTGCCGCACCGCCAACAAACTGAACCATGCATGCACGGAGTTTTTGTGAACAGGTTTCTCACAGAGCTGAAGTTGAGCTACATATTACAGTTTTATTCCCACAGATATCCATTCATTGGCAAATCATTAACTGTGCCTTAGAACTGCTGTCTAAGACAAAATATGAGGAATTAACTATATTTTTTTCCTACAGTGTTGTTTTCCCTGGCCTTGCATTTCAACACCAGCTTTTTTCTGTCTCTCTGAATTGGATGGAATAACATTAGACAGTCTTTCCCTGTAACCTAACCAAGGTGGTTAATAATTCTGAGAGAAAGCAGTCCTTGGAGTTGTTGACTGTGTCATTGTAACTACAAATCCTGAATGGGTGCAACCTGCCGGATAGCTTCACTGGGGACTGAGCTTTCTTGTTTTGTCAAAGAAAAGAGAATAACTGCTAACAAGATAATAGTTGTGGGCATTATTGAAATTGTTCAGTTTAAAATGTCCTTTCTCTGATACCCATTCCCTCCACGGCTTGCTAGATATGCTGTTTGTATACATATGCTGTTCATGTGATTGGTGAAACTGCTACAGTTCATTTCCAGGTGCTACATGGCTTACCTACAGGAATTCGAACTGACCAACAATGAAATTGTTCAGTGTGTTTTAATCCAAAATAAAATCCAAGAAGTCCCAAAATTAAATTGGTTAAAGATTGGCCTAGCAGACTGTTAACAATTTGCCAGTGGTGCAAAACCATATAGAAGACCACAGAACATTAACACACCCATGGGAGCTGATGCCCAATTCTTCAGACAGAAGGTTTCAGAAGATGGTGTTCAACCAGAATTGCTCTGAGGAGTTTAGAGAAGGGGATGATGCCACAAGAGAATGTACCTTGAAAGGATGGGGCAGATATAGGATTTGGTGGGCAAGTGATGAAGATGCAAATTGGCACTCTGACTTTGCAGATGCTCTGCTTGTGCTTAAATTCAAACTTGGGGAAAGGGTGATGTCTTGGAAGCTATTCAAAGACATTTCTGATAAAGAATTAAGGAAAATTGGTTTATATATTCTGCTAGTTCTTCTTTGATTTTTTTTTTCACTTAAAATGTCTAAGGAGGCATTCTGAAGCATTTTTCTCCAATTCCAGAGGCATCATTTTTCAGCTGCCTAGAGCTGCTCCCAGACCCCTTAAGGATTTATCTCACAAAGTAGACTGCTAGAAATCTAATCTACCATCTACCCATCTCCTGGTCAGTGCTGGCAGGCATAATCCACTATTGTCACCCAGGTAAATCCATCATACAAGCCAGGGACATTTCCACATTCCAGTCTTCTAACATCGGCTTAGATAATGGTATTTCCCTCAATGAGAACACATAACCAAACATTTCTTCAGTCACAGGTCATCCCTAAATTCCCCAATCACAAGCCAGATCCTGAAATTTGGACTGGTAGCAAAGAGGTACATTTGGTACTAGTATGCCCAGGTAAAAAGAATATAAGAATAGCTCCCGAAATGGGCAAATTACTTTCCACCTCAGACTCCTCCTTCACCATATTTGGATGTGAGACAAGGCTTAGTGGTATATTCCTCCAGGAATATTCCTCCAGCATTTCATCAGGATATTTCAGCCTGGATCATACCCACACCATTAAGTGACATCCAAGAATAACTAAAACTTGATGAAAGCATATGATTCATTGGAGTACACTTACACTCTTGCTGTGGCACATCTGAAAAGCAGTGGGGGGAAAAAGAAAGAGATTCAGGGATTCACAGTATGCTATATGGCCAGCAGGCAAGCCAAGAGGTTGCAATCAAAACAAGAAGCAGCACAGAACAGAAGTTCAAAGGAATTGGAATATGATTAGGGGTAGTTGTAGTGTGCTGGCAGTCTGGCTCCCTAGCAATTTGAGATGCTGACTGAGAAAGCAAAAGGAGCTTATGAAATTGTGACTCCTTGTCCTAGACTGTCTTGATAGGCCTGCCTCAGAGTTTGAGAAGCACTAATGTATTCTGAATTGTTTTCATGCAAAAATATTGGAACATGCAAGATTTGTATTGTACAAATTGAACAGAATAGGGAGAGTGTCCTACAGGGGTCATTGGCAGAGATGTGTACTTATCATAGTTATATTAGGAACTTAGTGGAATTTTTCAAATGTTCTCCTAGAGAGTGTCCTGATAGGCTTATGGGAGACTTCCTGCTCCTTTGAGCATGCCTGTTCCCTGCTTGCCTCCAGAACAACAGTCAGTTAGCTAGTTAGACTGCTAGAACTCCCTCTCTCCTCTTTTTCTATACAGAGTTGTTTATCTTCATAATGAAGCTATTTTATGCTTTTAAGCAGCCTGGTTGAAAGCTTCTCTTTGCAAATTTAAACTCTGCCAACAACAAGCAGATTATTCATTACATATAAACTTGACTCCCAAACCTATAATTATTAATGTGTATAATCATAAATGATTTAGTACATGTTGTTTCCCCATAAATGTCCTGGGAAGATGAAGCTGTAAACTCGGTCTTTAAGTACAGCACTAAGAGAAGTTTCATACTGTGAGACTGTTATGTTTACAGAGGCATGCTAGTTTACAGAGGCATTTTCAGTAGCAGACACTAATGTGCAAAAGAATGACAAATGTATATCTTTAAACACCTGTGAGCACATTCCTATGAAGCTTGGTGTGTTCTCAGGCTCATATACACAGATGCTTCAAGACATTGTTTACCCCACATGCTTACATGCTTATCAAGCTACCAGTGTTTCATTTCATTGCTATGCAACATGTGCAATTGGGTGCTAGGTGGTTCATCAAACGTGTTCAGGAGCTGGATTGTGAGGCATTTGCTGATATGATAAAAGGAGATAATTGGTTCTATTTGTTTTCCTAAACAGGCATCATGAATGCTGAACTTTAGTTCCAAAAGGACACCAAATCCACAGAGAAGATACAGGAATCATAAAGGGAAATGGAGCAGAACTAGTAACCACACAAAATATATTCTAAATTATCTTGTACTTAGGGAGTGCATCCATTTAAACCTGTTCATAAGATACCTGTGCTGATTTCATAAATCTTGAAAACATGATGTTTCTGATTCCCAATATTAAATTTAGTGAGTGTCATAACTAAGCCAAGTAGCAGAGTCAATATATTTAACTGTGTCATTCTTATAGAACCCTTTCCATACTGAAACACTAGGTTTAAATTTGCTCCATTTTCCCTATCTCAATAGGGAATAGCCTATAGGATGTCACTTTGGTAATTTTTTACTGACAATACAATTTTATTGGCAATTGATTAATCTCCTTGATCCCTAGCTGAACTCAGCAATATAGTGTAGGAAAGGAGGAAGCTTATTGGGAACCTGTTCCATCACTGTGGAGGTGATACTAGATAAGGGCCAGCTTGATACAAGAATAGTAGATTTGGAAGGAGGCATACAGGCCATCTAGTCCAACCCCCTGCTCAACGCAGGATCAGCCTAAACTAAAGCATTCAGGATAAGTATCTGTCTAGCCGCTGTTTGAAGACTGTCAGTGAGCTCACCACCTCCTTAGGGCAGCTGATTCCACTGCTGAACTACTCTGATTTTCCCCCTGATTTCTATCATCATCATCATCATCATCATCATCATCATCATCATCATCATCATCATCAATTTATTTCCCACCACTCCATTAAAACCCCATTAAAAGACATAAAAGCACTCCCAAACATGGTGGAAAAAGTTAAGTAAAAACCCAACTCCCACCCCGCACTATGAGCCGTAAGGGAGTGGCGGGCAATAAATCGAAAGATAATAATAATAATAATAATAATAATAATAATAATAATAATAATAATAATAATAATAATAATAATAATAATAATAATAATAATAATAGTGGGGAGGAGAAGGAGGTTCTGATGATGTTTGCTTCAAGACCCTGGAGGGGGGGGGTAGATCTATCTTGCCAACCCTAGCCTCAACCGTAGACCTGGTGAAAGAGCTCCATTTTACAGGCCCTGCAGAACGTTGAAAGATCCTGCAGGGCCCGCAGCTCTCCCGGGAGCTCATTCCACCAGGTTGGGGCCAGGACTGAGAAGGTGTTGGTCGAGGCCAGGCGTGTTTCCCTGGGGCCGGGAATGACCAGTACAGGGAAAAGAAATAACCTAGCAGTGTTTTTACCCTAAAGCAGTATCGATTGTGAAACAATTTGCCCATATGAATATCAGACAAGGCACTTGAAGTGTGAACATCAATCTAACTGAAATTGAATGATGCACATTGCATGTGTCCGGGGCTTTATGGTTGATTACCTTGTTTATATACTGAATGTTTCAGATTCAATATGCACATAAACAGTGTTCAAATTTTTCAAAATGGAATAATGTAGAATTCCATTCTACATTTGAAAGAATGTTGTATCAGTCTAAACTTTAATTTGGAAGATACAAATTGTGGAGAAATGCGATATTTTGTTAACTGGGGCTACAGTCTGCATAAACTGCAGAGGCTACAATGCATTCCTAAATCTAGCAATGGACTGGCAGAAGGAAAACTACGGAAGATCTCACCTCCCTCTTTTAAGCACTGAGTTCTCCATTAGTTATGCTAATGGGTCTGGCTAAAGTAAGAACAAAAGGTTTATCATTCTACACCAGGCCTTCTCAACCAGGGTTTTGTGAAACCCTGGGGTTTCTTGACGGCCCTGGAAAGGTTTCCTGAATGGGTGGGAATTAATTAGTAGGTATTTTTTAATTTGTTAAACATTTATTTGGGTGATATGACCATATGTGGTCACATCAACTCCCTTCCACCAAAATGGCCAATGATGGGCCTGGAGGGGATGGGAAGGGAAGGGGCCCCAGGTGGACATGTACTTCCTAACTATGTTTCCCAACCATATACTGCACAACTGTGCACTTCTGGGATTTCTTGAAGCCTGAAGAATATTTCAGGGGTTTCTCAATAGTAAAAAAGGTGAGAAATGCTGTTCTGCTTCTTGCTAGCATGTCACATCTAAATGGGACACAGACTGGTACAACCAAAAGGCAAGATGGTAAATTTCTTCTTGAAGCAGGAAAACTAAAACTATCCTAAAGGGATAAGGGCTCTTTAAGGATAATTTAAATATTCTCAAGGTATGAAGAAATATCTTTTTGATCTTTCAGCTATGCAGAGTTAAGCCAAGAAAGACTAAAACTTTATCTAAAAATTCTACTTTGTCTACCTGGAGAGGGACAATTGGGGAGAATTCTCAGTTCTGAGAATCAAGGCAATGTAGAACTGTGATTTCAAGTTTTACTAGCCTATCCAAATTAAGCTACTAGAACGCTGTATCTGCAAATACATCTAGCAAGGGGTAGTCTTAGATTTGCTTGTGGCATTGGTTATTAGGAAGAAGTTTGGTGCCCCCTGAGAGTAATGGAAAGAGGAAGTGGAAAGATCAAGTGGAAACTTGGGACAATTGTTGGGGTTTCCCGGTCTCCCGGGACCAAAGGAACCTTGTGAGTCAGTTCTTTCACACAGATTTGGGAAGCAGCCTTAATTCTTTGGAGTGGAAAAATGGGCAAATGAGAACAAGATGCAATTTAATAAAGATAGGTGTAAAGTTCTGCATCTGGGTCAGAAAAATGAAAAGCATGCCTACTGGATGGGGGGTACGCTTCTGGGTAACACTGTGTGTGAACGAGACCTTGGGGTACTTGTGGATTGTAAACTAAACGTGAGCAGGCAGTGTGATGCAGCGGTAAAAAAAGGCAAATGCCATTTTGGGCTTTATCAACAGGGGCATCACATCAAAATCACAAACAGTGGAATAGGCTGCCTAAGGAGGTGGTGAGCTCCCCCTCACTGGCAGTCTTCAAGCAAAGGTTGGATACACACTTTTCTTGGATGCTTTAGGATGCTTAGGGCTGATCCTGCGTTAAGCAGGGGGTTGGACTAGATGGCCTGTGTGATCCCTTCCAACTCTATGATTCTGTGATTCTAAGTGGGTTGAGGTGCAGTGCTTTCCTTCTGCCTCCAAATTAGAGAAATGCATTTCAATTTAGTACTCCAAATTTTGGGAGAGGACAAATTAAGAAGTAAAATAAAAGGCTTGCACAGCCCTTTTGGGGGACTGGTGAAGAGATCCCATCTACATACTTAAATGCTGATCTGACAGCTTGTTCATGGGGTAATGAAGGGAACTCAGAATAGGCATGACATGGTCAGGCTGGTTAGCCACAGATGACAAATAGTTGGCTTTATTTCTCACCATCTTCAAGAGCCCTATCTGCAAGAGCTTGCATGTGTACTTCAATGGAATGAGGAACTTGGGTGTGGTGAGGAGTAGTGAGTATAGTGAGCTGGAATGAAACCAGCTTGGTAGAGATTAAGAGAGCAGCAGCCTTGAATCTGGGGAACTGGGATTGATTCTCCACTTCTCCACATGTAGCCAGCTGGGTGTCCTTGGATCAGTCACAGAGCTGTGTCAGCTTCACAGGCTGGCTGCTGTAGTGAGAGGAAGGTTAGGCAATTGTAAGCCACTTTGAGACTTCTTTGGGTAGTAAAAAGTAGGGTACAAATCCCAGCTCTTCTTTTTTATAGCATGGGCAACTGTACAAAGACAATCACACAAACTCCCATACTTGAAGTCAATGGAGTAGTTCTTGCATAGACACGTTTTTGTAAGATGTCTTGTAAAAGAGACATGCAATGTTGTAAATTCTGACAGATTTGTTCAAACAACTTGGGGAGAGGGCTGATTTTCCTGATCACATCGAGAAATGATATTATTGTACCCCCAAAGAGCCATCCAGAGTTTCTATCATTGTAATTGCTGTCCCCCACTGCTTCCAGTTTGGCATGGTCTAGAGTTTAACACCATTCAATTTATCTGATGTAATTAACTTAGTGGGATCCACAGCATGCACTGTACTGTAAATTAGCTTCTTTCTGCACAGGAGCTTAATTATGGTTATCGGTTAATTGAAGTGCTCTGTTTCACTGATAATATTTTACACAACTTCAGGACAGTCTTGTTTACCAATATTTATT
The DNA here is from genome assembly GCF_049243985.1 of Paroedura picta. NCBI lineage: Eukaryota > Metazoa > Chordata > Lepidosauria > Squamata > Gekkonidae > Paroedura > Paroedura picta. Next base: position 140,824,734 of record NC_135369.1, read on the forward strand.
TATTTATTTTATTTAAAACATTTCTGTGCCAACTTTCCACCCAAAGAAGGGTCCACATGGTAGAAAATGTCAAAGCCTTAAAATATTAAAGTAGCAACTAGAATGTATATGCACACATTTAACAATAAAGTAGAACTACATAGACATACAAACACAATGGGAAGAGGGCCAACAAGAGTTTATTAGAGGAATACCAAATTAGATAAAAAAAAGTCTTCACCTGCTGGCAGATGACAATGACTGAGGGAGACAGACAAATCTCCATTGGGAAAGAGTTCCAGGCCAAGTAGACCTTTTCTTGCCCTCTGTGTAGCCTTAAATGGAGGAGCACCTGAAGCAAGGCTTCTGAAGAATACCAGAATGGACAAGCAGCCTCATATGGGAGATGTTGTTCTTTTTGGTATATTGGCCCCAAACCGTACAGGGCTTTAAAGATCAATACTACCACTTCAAATTGGACCTGGACACAAATAGGGAGTCAGTGTAGATGGGACAAGACTACAATGATTTGATCCCAGAGAGGACGATAGAATTAACAGGGACTATTTCTCCTGGCTCAGGTCATCTACCAGGGTGAGCAAAGCAGTCTCAATCCCATGGCCATGCCTAAAATCAGGTTGGAATGGACCCAAACCAGCCCACCGCTCACTTAATCACAGAATACAGGATGATCTTGATAGGCTCGAGAAGTGGGCTAAACTGAATAAAATGAAGTTCAATAGGGACAAATATAAAGTTCTGCATTTAGGTAGGAAAAGCCAAATACACCAATATAAGATGGGGGAGACTTGTCTTGGCAGTAGCATGTATGAAAAGGATCTAGGAGTCTTAGTAGACCATACATTGAACATGTCAGCAGTGTGACTCGGTGGCTAAAAAGGCAAATGGGATTTTGGGCTGTATCAAACGGAGTATCGTGTCTAGATCATGGGAGGTGATGGTACTGCTTTACTCTGCTCTGGTTCAGCCTCACTTGGAGTTCTGTGTTCAGTTTTGGGCACCCCAGTTGAAGAGGGTTGTTGAAAAACTGGAGCGTGTCCAGAGGAGGACAACAAAGATGGTGAGAGGTTTGGAGACCAAGACGTATGAAGAAAGTTTGGGGGAACTTGGTCTGTAGCTTAGAGAGGAGGCGGCTGAGAGGGGAATCTGATAACCATTTTCAAGTATTTAAAAAGGTGCCATATGGAGGATGGAGCAGAGTTGTTCTCTCTTGCTCCAGAGGGACAGACCAGAATGAATGGGATGAAATTAATTCAAAAGAAATTCCATCTAAAACATCCGGAAGAAGTTCCTGACAGAGCAGTTTCTCAGTGGAACAGGCTTCCTTGGGAGGTGGTGGGTTCTCCATCTTTGGAAATTTTTAAACAGAGGCTAGATAGCCATCTGACAACAGAGGCTAGATAGCCTTTGTGAAGGCAAAGGAGTGGCAGGTTACAGTAGATGAGAGATTGGGATGTGAGTGCCCTGCATAGTGTAGGGGGTTGGACTAGATGACCCATGAGGTCCCTTCCAACTCTATTATTCTATGATTCTATGATTTGCTCCAGAATGGAACATTTGAGACTGAGCAGTAGTGATGCAATTCTTCTGGATCCGGAGAACGTGTTTCTTTAGGAGTGGATACATCACTGTCTGCTTCAAAGCAGCGGCAACCACCACCTGTCTTAGGCCCATTATGCACGGCCGCCGAAACGGCGATTTCGGGTCATATGGAAAACGTGGAGGGGGAAGACGCAAAGCACACCGGTTATGCACGGGACAGGGCGCGACAGCGGCAAAACCCAAAGTAACCGATTATGCACGTGGTGATCCCAGCGCCGCTTCTGGTTGCGCCCCGGTCACCCAGAAGCTGCGCTTTCTTCCGCGTTTTGCTAACACAGCTTTTTCGGCGGCATGCACCAAAGCTGTGGCCGGTTGCAGCCAGCACCGTGCGTTATCGGTGATTTTAGTCACCGCCATTCCACCCCGAATGTGCGTTATTCCCACCGTGCATAATGGGTCTTAGGGAGGCACTTACTGTCTCCTGGACATAACAACAATAGAATAATTATTTGAACATTAGAATAAAAATTAATTGTACATCAGTTCATCTGAAAGTTGGATTGCTTGGTCTGAATAATATCTAAAGTGATGCTACTTTATATCAAAAGGATGAACAGTGATATCTTTACCCCAGGCCACACGAAATGGTGGATGACTGTCCATGTCAGATTATACTTCATAATATATGAATAGGATACTGAACATATTCATGACCTGGGATGACAGGATGGGTTTGCAAGATCAAATGTTATAGGGATATGTTGCAAAATATACTGGGAAATGGCACTCACTACAGTCTGCTGTTGCTGAATATTATGCTGGCAGATTGCAATACAAACTATTCTCCATCTCCTTCCAGGCACAACTATTGTAGGGATTGCTGAACATGCTTAGTAGAGAGAACAATGTTGTAGATTAAAACACTGCATGACATTTCCCCAGAGAAGAACTCTGGGTACCACTGCCTTGGGCAACACAGATTATTATTTGAGATATAAGGAAGTGGAAACATGCTGTATTCCATAGATATTCTATTTTATATTCTTCACTTGATCTCTTTCAAGATTTACAAAGCAAGTGGCAACTTGCTTGACTGAGGAAGGCAGAAAAACAAAAGAAAACCATTCTTGTTCTTCAACGTTGTTGGTGAAACATCAGAGCTAACATTATCGTTTCATCATTCTACTTTATAAGTGGGTCTTAGAAGTACAAAAACAACTCCTGGGCAATCATGACTTAAATGTTGGATCACAAGGTTCTTTAATACACTCGGCCTCCAAACAGTTCTTTTATTATTTTTTTTAAATTGTTGGTTCCAGTCTAAATTTTCCATAAACAGAAGGGGGGAAAATTTCTGTTGTTCGTTCTTCCTGCCTGCAGACCTTTAGGTTTTCCCTCATGTTGTTCCTGGAGGGTCATCATCTTGGGGAGATCAGTGGGCTGCAGCAGGGGAGGAGGCATGAATGTTCTGTCCCACAGTTCTTAGAAGCAAGTTATTAAACATATATGGCCCCTAACAAAAATGATAGCTGTAGCTTCAGTTCTTTTCTTCCTGCTCCATCATGCATATTAGAATTAACCCATGGCTTCATCTTATTACACCAAAGTAATTTTTCTATCCATGCCAATGCACAGTCCCATTTCAAAGCAGATCATTTAAATTCTCCTGTTTCCCTGAAGGGAAGAAGGTGGCTGTACATCTGTGTTACTCTTGCCATCAGGGATGCTATTAACCATGAAAACAGAGAGGCAAAATAAAGACAAGGTTGATTTTATTTCATGATAAATACTTCATGTGCAATTTCATTATCTTGAATACTACCATATCACAGTTCTAGTTAATTTCAGAATCCAGCTGCAAGCTCTACTTAAATAATGTGTGCTTTGAGAATCCCAAACAAATAAGGTAGCAGAGGAAGAGAAGGGGGGGGGGGAGCCTAGTTTCAGTTTTGAGAGAGGGAAATATATTCTGAATGAAAGCAAGATCCCATGGTTTTTAAGTTGAAATTCAACACCTGCTTCATTGTATCTCAAGAGGATGAGAGTGGATCGAGAACAAAATGTAAATGTCTATTTTACATCTCTATTTGATTGCTTTAGCATACATCCAGCTAATGATTTGAAGCTGGCATGTTGCCTATCATAGGGAGAGAGTAGAAAAAAACAGCCATTGCTCATATACATATTTTCACTTAAAATTAGATAATTTCCCCATTGACTTACATTGAAGCTGATCTAAGAATGATGGTCAACAAACTGTTGTAACAAAATTCTATACAATACATTCCCTCACATCACTTGCTGAGCTCCTGTGATATCAAGGAATATTCAAAAATATTTTAACTATTCTGCTTTTTATGGGTGTGTGAGCAGCAGAACATTGAGAAACAATATAGCTACTGAAAGTGAAGGTCAATTTGATGGAAGAAAAACTTCATACATAATTTAGCTAAAGAAGGTAGCAATAGATGGAGACTGCATGCCAAGAAGCTAAATGGGCAGGACACCTGGAAACATACAGGGAAGTTGATGGCATTACTTAATTTCTAGAAAACAGATGTCAATGTCCAATTCTTTCTGTGTACCCTTTATTCTGAAAGCCTTCCCCAAAACGTAGGAATGAGAAAAAAGTTTTTCATACTGCAATCCCAAGCAGAAATCCTATAAGGATTTCACTGTCACTCATACTTTACCTGTTTGACGCATGGATCTACTCTTGTTGTATATGATTTATGGCTTTGCACACTGAAGATATGCACAAAAATATTTTTCAGGTTGTTTCCAGCTTCTTTTGTTTTGGGATATTTTGATTTTGGGTTTGATTATTACACTAATTTGGATCATAATTTATTTACATCAGCTCCAGTGACAAATATATTTCTTCGTATCATATTTTTTTGTTTTCGCAATGTTAAGGAAAATTGTGTGGAACTGGACCCTCGAACCAAGGAATCCTCATAGCAGGTATGAGCTCACTGGCCCTGCTCCACCTATTTGAATGATTGTCAGTTCATTAGCACAACTTCTAGAAAAGTAGGAGGACTGAGTGTAGGTGCTCACTACAATTGAGATCATTTGCACATTCCTGGTTATTGGTAAGAAGCTTATGCTGCTGTGCTCCCACAAAAGACAAATAGCTGAGCAAGACATGTGGTGAATGATCCCATATCTCGCTTGCATGTGTGTCAATTGAGTCTCCATTTGTAGTTATCCGCCCACAGAGCATCACGGACTGACATTTCCTCCCACCCAGGAGATGGCAGGAGATAGAGAATTCCTTCTGTTAAGACCTCCACTAGCTCTGCGACTCATAGTGATGATGTGTGCTTTCTGATGAGGTAGAGCTACTTAAAGTCTGCATATATAAGAAGTAGTTCAGTTGTTTAACCCTGTGAGAAAGTCCAAATGTAGTATGTTCTGGTCTCTGTGGATTAAAATAAGTGTTTGTGACTGCCAGAATTTATGATCTAACTGCAGATTTGTAGTTTGACAAAGATCAACTCCCAGGCAGCACAAATTAGCTCTGGTCCTTTGGAAACAGTGAGCGTTTCCTGTTTCCAGTCTCACCTGTCCTGCTGAAGTCCCATTAAGTCCCTTTCTTTCTTTCTTTCTTTCTTTCTTTCTTTCTTTCTTTCTTTCTTTCTTTCTTTCTTTCTTTCTTTCTTTCTTTCTTTCTTTCTTTCTTTCTTTCTTTCTTTCTTTCTTTCTTTCTTTCTTTCTTTCTTTCTTTCTTTCTTTCATGTATCATCAGGAGACCACTGCATATTCCAACAAAAGAAGTGATCCTTTGTAACAGATAAAAGGATGGGATTTGGGAGCCATAATTCTGTGGTTCTGTAATCTAATACAAAAAGTTCTGTCCTGTAGTTACCTCCCACACCAAATGTGGCAATGAATGGAAGGACAGAGAGGATGAGGAATTAATCATTTGCATCTCATTTGTCAGGAGTCAGGAGTCAAATAGCATGTATGTATGTATGTATGAAAAACACAGTGAGAAAATGACTTACTGGGGAAATGGATCTTCTTAATTAATTAATGAATTAATTATATTTATTGACCACCACTTCTAGTCCAGCCAGCTTGTGGTGGTTTACACAGTATTTAAACCCCATATAAAAATATGGATAACGCCCCCCCCCAAGATGGCGGTCAAAACACAATCTGCAGGATATCACTCTCTTCACTCCCTCTCCCCACCCACCATATGCACAACTGTCAGCCCTCCAGGAGATAGCTTCCAAGGAATTCTGGTCCAGCAGATTTTCCCAGACCCACACAGGGCCCATGCAAGGAGGGAAATCTGTCTTACATGCCCTGTGGAATGTTGACATCTCTGGCAGGGACCTTAGCTCATTCCACCAGGTTGGGGCCAGGACCAAAAAGGCCCTGGCCCTGGTTGAGGCCATATGTGCCTCCCAGAGGCTGGAGACAGCCAAGGAGAGTAGTGCAGAGCAGAAGGATGAAAAACTGATTCAGGAGGACAATTGGAAGAGCTCATTCCAAAGAAGAGACTTGGGAAAGAGCCCCTGCTTTGTCAGGCATGTGGTTCTGTCAGCCTTCCTCCGCTCCCAGAGTAGCATAATGGGCTAATCTCCTCCATTTTATCACTGCAGCAAACCTATAAAGTAGGCTAGGCTGTGAATTAGCAAGAGGCTCAATATCATGCATAAAGCTTCATGTCCAAGTCAGGATTTGAATGGGAATCTTTCTAGCTCCCTGATCACTGTGTCACACGGGCTCACACTCACTGTGGCTTCGGTTTGGGGGAAGTGAAAAATGATCAAGCACTTGCACTACATCCTGAGTGGTTTTTGAGGTTATGTAATGAAATGAATGTTGCAATCCAGCTAATTCTATAAATTATAGGTGATGGATATCTTTCAAGTTAGACCTTATTTTCCAGCTTCTATTGGAAACAGGTGCTGGGGCTGAGCCCTCAACAGAATTTCCGGCTGTGAGCTGAGAGTGGAGGGCATGATGGGTGGAGAAGACCTGTAGGCAAGAAAGACAATGTGGCCAGGGATGAGGAAAAGGTGGAATAAAGATCCCCTGCAGAGCAAAGAAAAAGCAGGAAGCCAAACCTGGGAAGGAACATTAAGAAGCTGGTGATCAGCATGCCAGAGAGCAACTAATTTGAACAAGTAAACAAAGTGACTACAAATCAATAGTTCTCATTACTGAAACAAGAATTTTTTCCTGGGTCTTTCCAAGCACCAAGATAACAATTTAAGTAGCCACCATAACTTTCTGGTGTGACTACATGCATGAGGATGGCTATCAGATCAGATGCATGTCTGATCACTGCAGTTCAAAGTGCAACCATTTTGAGGTCTTGATATCAGGATCAGAAAGGTACACAAAGAGTACAGCAAAGCTTCGAGATCATGCCCTTGATCCTCTACATACACCGTCTGCCTCTTACAAAAGAGTCCAACAGCACGTGGCGTACCAACTGCCAAGATTTTAAAGTATAAAAGCTTATGCATTGATTATGGACATCCCTTTTTTATCATACATTTTCAATACTAACAGCAAATGGTGTAATTATATTGTGAAATTACCAGCTAAGCTTTGTGGTCTCATTTCAAGAACGACACAAACATTTAGATCCGGCTAATAAGGGTTGTAATGTGACCAAACCAAAAGGCTCACAGTAAATGACCCCTCATCAATTAGCCCCATATTTTATTACAGACTTGTTTTTAAACTCAGACTTCTCTCAAAGATATAAAATAAAAGGCAAGACAATTATGGAACAAATCAATATTTAAAGAGTGCGTTATTGCAGCTCTGGCATAAATATCAAAAGGTTAAAACGCCAGTTTGAAAGAACTGACCAAGAAATTATTGACTTTGCCAGTTGTTAAATGCAGCTCCCTTGTTGTGATTACATTTGTTTGTTCTGTTTGAAGTGGAATCTTTGTTTTTTTCCATGGGGTGCCATTGTAGTCAAATCCTACAGACAAGCCATATAATCCAAAGTCTGGTAAAACCAGGCTGGAATCGAATGTTCCGGCATCAATAAAATATTGCGCTTTTACATTTTGTTTCTTTCATATTATGAAAAGCATTAGAAAGTACTGCAAAGCAGTCCTGGAAAGTAGCTGATAAAGAGGAAAACCTACTCTGTCCAGACAGATAATTCCTCGACTGAGTTTGCTAGAATCCTTCTGAATTGCTGATTTAGTAATGCTAAAAAGGGAGGGAGGTACTGTGAGAAGAGGCTCCAATATATGTTTTCTACCAGTCACTCTTCCTACTAGTTCCTACTGGTTTGGCAGGGAATTATCATGAGGCTGTGTTTGAATGCTGTGACACAGTTTACTAATGTAACAGGATTAACTTTTGCTTATATATTCCTACTGTTACGATGGTCAGTTCTTAGTCTGACGAAGAGTGCTTGCACTCGAAAGCTCACGCCTTGAATATATCTTTGTTGGTCTTAAAGGTGCTACTGGACTCTGATTTTATCTTCCTACTAGTGTCCTTGAGTGGTTTGCATTGATAGAGAACACTTCAGTCTGGAAAGAACATATTTTGTTCTATGCACTGCCAGACCTTTTCTGCATGACCGATTAGGCTCTGATCATTATTTGTTTGCATCTGGCTTTCCCCGTGGTTACACATAAAATTGGGTCCCTTCTGGCAGGGTCCCAGGGCTGACCTGGCTTGCCCCCTTAGTTGTCCTGTAGCAAGGGATTATGGAGAAATCAGCCCAGTCATGTATTCCCAGCCCTTGCTTCCCCCCTCCCCACTCTATCATCTTCCCTGGCCTTTAAAAAAAATGCTGATCGCATTACATCACAATTTCAATATAACAAATAGCAACCTCCCACACCCACCACCATGTTTGGTTGGCGCCTTTCGTTCTTTTTTCTTTAGGATTCAACTTCATACTTGGTTTTAGTGAGATCGGGGAAAATCTGGGTGTGTGTGGGGGATGGTACGATAAAACCCCTCACCTTTTTGTATCTACTTTTTACGTAGATCTACGTACGGCAAAGCTCTTAACGTGTATCTACGTACAGCAAAGCTCTGCGACAGTGCACACATATGCGCTGTGCAGTGGGGCGGGGAAGCCTGTGATGCCACCCCACGGCCATGGGTGAGTGGGGATGGGCTGGGCCCCCAACGCACGCGACAGTGGGGGCAGGGGGATGCCCCTGCCAGTTCTGTGACTCTGCAGAGCTCGCAGGGGTGTGCGGTGTTCCCTACAGCACCAGCCTGCCCCAGCCCCTGCCATTGCCCACAGTATCTTGGGGACTGCAGAAGTTCCCACGTTTCCATAACACGGGTCTTACATGGCTCTTGGCCAGGCCATGCATAATCAGGGATTTACCCCGATGCCCTGCTGCCGCCGGCACGGGCATTCTGGCCCGTGCATAACGGGTCTCTGGCAGAAAACCATGGGACAACATGGCATAATGGCTAGTTGAGTAATTCATATGGAAAAAATAAATTGCAGGGGCAATTCTTCCTGGTTTGGTTCCCTTTGGAAGACAGGAGTTTCATGATTTAAAAAAATGAAAGTCATGTAAGAACTTTTATTATGACCAACTAACTTAAAACAGTGTGCAAGTTTTGAATTTTGAATTTTAAAAATGTTTTGAGGTTAAAAATAAGGGGGGGTCAGAAGACACCCTGGTCTTAAGATCTCTCACCTGCTTGCTGTGTAAAATGAATATACACAACATGGTGCTGAGAAGCAGCTAGGTATTGGATTGCTCTGTTGGTTTTCTAGGGAGAAGATGGGAAAAAAAAGATTTTCTCCCTCATTTACCTGTAGCCAATTTTTTTTTAAAAGTAGGAGAAACAAACACTATTTTGGAAGGCATGTTCTGTCCACGTGTCTCTTGACTATTTCACTATTTCAAAACTGGGAAAATATACTTATCTCTGTGATAGAATCTTGTAGTTAGGTCACCCAGGGTCATCTACTCCAACCCCCTGCACAATACAGGAGCTCACAACCACCTACCCACAGTGATTCCAGTTTCATGCCCAAGTGATTCTCCCCACATAGAAAATCTCCAGAATTCAGCCTAGCCTGGAGGGAATTCACCTGCCATCCCACAGCAGCAATCAGAAATTTCATGGGTATGCCACAAGGAAGGGCCACAAGAGACAAACACTGGCACATCCCTTCCTGCCCACCCACTCACAATCTGCTTATGTTCATAAAATCAGCATTTCTGTCAGATGACTATCTAGTCCCTGTTTTAAAACTTTCAAAGAAGGAGGACCCACCACCACCTGAGGAAGCCCATTCCACTGAGGAACCACTTTAACTGTGAGGAATTTCTTCCAGATGTTTAGCCAAAAATTATTTTGAATTAATTTCAACCCATTGGTTCTGATCTGACCCTCTGGGGTAACAGAAAACAAATCTGCTCCATCTTCTATATGACAGCCCTTCAAGCATTTGGAGATGGCTATCATATCACCTCTTCATCAATTTCTCTCCAGTCTAAACAGACCAAGCTCCCTCTACATCTTTCTTCATTTACGGTGCCCAAAACTGAACACAGTACTCCATGAGGTCTTACCAGAGCGGAGTAAAACGGTAACATTACCTCACATGATCTGGACACTATACTTCTTTTAATACAGTCCAAAATCCAAAATTACACCAAGTAATGTTCAGTGTCTGGTCTACTAAGACTCCCAGATCCTTTCCACACATACTATGGCCCAGACAACTCTCACCCATCCTAAAGTGATGTATATGATTTTCCTAACTAAATGAAGAACTTTACACTTGTAATTCATTTTATTCATTTCAGCCCAGTTTTCTACCCTGTTGAGATCATCTTGTATTCTCATTCTGTCTTCTGGTGTGTTTTCTACCCCTCCCAGTTTAGTGTCATCTGCAAATTTAATAAGTACCCCCTCTAGTTCTTCATCCAAATAATTTATAAATATGTTGAATAACACAGGGCCCAGGACAGATCCCTGAGGCACTCCACTTATCACTCCTCTCCAAGAAGATGATGAACCATTTACAAGCACCCTTTGAGTGCAATCTGTCAAACAGTTCTCAATTCACCTAACAGTAATAGGATCCATACTGCATTTTACCAACTTGTCAATAAGAATATCATGCAAAACCATATGCTTTTGCCACATTGAGCATGATTTTCCTCTCAAGAGAAGACTGAGGAGATCAGAATTAAGCAGGTCAGTCCTCTCTTCATCACCCATTACAAGGTCACTTTCTGGTCCTCACAAGGGTCTTACAATGTGCCAATTCTCTTTCTTACTTTGAATATAACTAAATAACCTTTTTTTGTTGCTTTTAGCAATTCTTGCTAGCCTAAGCTCATACTGAACTGTAGCTATTCTAACACTCTCCCTACATGCATAGGTTATATTTTTATATTTCTCCTTCTGTTTTTAAAATGAGTCTTTTTTATTACTCAATTCTTTTGAAAACTCTTTATGGAGCCACTCTGGATTATTTAGGTTTCTTCCAGTTTTCCTTCTCAAGCAAATAGTCTGCGATTGTGCCTTCAGTATTTCACTTTTGAGAAACTCCCAACTTTCTTGGACTTCCATTTCTGACCATGGGATTCTACCCAACATAACTTTAAGTTTGTTAAAATTTGCTCTCCTGTATGTGTGACTATGTACAGCTTTTCTCTTCCCCAAGATCATAAAGTCCAAAATCACATGGTCAATATTAATACATGAAAACATACATTTTAAAGAGTTAAGGACAGTTTCAGTACGATTCACTGATACAAGTTTTCCACTTTTGTTTAAAAACCAAGCTCAGATGTGGATTCCCTTGAGCATACACTGGAATCCCTTCTCCACTTGTAAAAGTTAACATTGCTTTCCAGAACTCTTCTTCTTTGCAGGTGAATTATTGTTTCTTAAGAAGATTGAGTGGATTTTCTCTATTGGGTTCTTTTTTTGTTCCTTTGTTCTGTCTAGTATTCCAATGAATTCCATTTTGCCTGGTAGAATTTATGAAATTAATTTTGCCACAGATTTTGCCACAGATTTTCAGTGTCTTATTAATGTGTATTTTCCTCCATGCTCCATTAATGATATCAATGCACGTATTGATAAAGGTAAATTTATCCCTTGTGCAAGCACTGGGTCATGTCTGATCCTTGGGGTGACGCCCTCCAGCGTTTTCATGGCAGACTCAATACGGGGTGGTTTGCCAGTGCCTTCCCTAGTCATTACCATTTACCCCCCAGCAAGCTGGATACTCATTTTACCCACCTCGGAAGGATGGAAGGCTGAGTCAACCTTGAGCCGGCTGCTGGGATCGAACTCCCAGCCTCATGGGCAGAGCTTCAGACAGCATGTCAGCTGCCTTACCACTCTGTGCCACAAGAGGCTCTGCACATATTGATAATAAACTGCAAAAAATGCAGTCTTAATATAATTGTGTGCATGATGGTACTGGCATTCTTTTTGTGAAGTGTTTGGTAAGGAATATTGATAAACAATATGTATAATCTTGTTAAGATTGGTTTTCATCTTGCTGAAGAAATGTTATTCATCTGTAGTACAATGGACAGAGCCTCTAATATTTCTGGCATTATCAAATGCCAGACTGCAGGAAAGGAGCAACACACATGCCATATATTTAAAATATTTTCAGCTCCTGTAGCTAGAAGATAGAAAAGAACATTCACTATTCACTATTGGCTACTGCTACTTGCTGAGCTATGATTGCTTTCCAAGAAGCTGCTCCATATGGCCAGCAAGCCCATTTTCTTCCTTTTTTGCTCAAACCCTCCGACCTCTCTCCATTCATGCAGCTCACTTTCACGGAAGAGGTAGCCAAGCATAAGAAGGAAGAAATACCATGTAGCATATTTACTTCTCCTATTACCTTCCCCAGTGCTGCCTATACTCTTCTTAGTTCAAATGTCCCTCTCAAGAGTTTAACTGTGGAGGAGTTGGATGCATCTTGTGGCAAGGTGTGGTGGGGGTGATTTTTTAAAAACTCGCCAAAACTAGCACCTAAAGCTGTTAGATAAATGCTTTGAACATTGCAAAATTACCCTCACACAGCCCAATAAACAAAAAACATCATCAAGACAATCTATTCCAGCCTTTCTCAACTTTTTCATCATTGAGAAATCCCTGAAACTTTTTTCAAGAAACCCCAGAAGTGGCACGATTGTGCAGAATATAGTTGAGAACCATAACTAACTTCCATCCATTCAGGAAACCCCTCCAGGGCCATAAACAAAAAGCCTCATCTATTCTGATCCTTTTTCTGTCTGTCTGTTGTTTTTTAATCTGGGGAACAATATTTATGTGTAGCAACAGATACCATAGTAAATACCTCCCGTACATCCCACTGGATAACTTCCACACATCTATTCAATATTGATTTTCATCCTAAAGTACTTATTTACTCCACGAATAATTAAATTGTGGTATTTGCTGCCAGTTGGTATAGTATTGACCACTAGCATAAATGACAATTAGACTAAAGGGAACCTACATAATCAGTAATCCTCTGATTATCAGAGATAGGAGGCAACATCAAGGGAATGACATGGTCTATTTGTTCTTTTAGTTGAGGTCAGAATACACCATCCCCTCTTCCTCATTTTACCATCACAAGGGTTGATGGGTTAAGGAGAGAGACAGTGTGACTGACCCAGGGTGAGTGACGATTTCTGGATGACATGGAGACTGGAATCTGGTTTCCCCTGGTTAGAGCCAGCTTGGTGTAGTGGTTAGGAGTGCAGACTTCTAATCTGACAAACCAGGTTTGATTCCATACTCCCCCTATATGCAGCCAGCTGGGTGACCTTGGGCTCTCTCACTCACCTCACAGGGTGTCTGTTGTGGGGAGACGAAAAGGAAGGCAACTGTAAGCTGCTTTGAGCCTCCTTCAGGTAGAGAAAAGCAGCATATTAGAACCAACTCTTCTTTTTCTGCTATACTTTTGTTCTTTAGACACTGTGTCTTACCGAGAAAGATAAGGGTTGATCCATGGATATAACAATTATATATGGAAAATCAAAATCAAATAAAGAAGAGCAGATATACCGCAAAAAGATATTCTAATGCGTGTTCTGCATAGGCATCTGGCCTTCAGGCCCCCGAGAGCTACCCAATCAGAAATGGTGCAGCTTTAACCTTTTAAAACCATCTCCTGTTCCCTGAAGGCATTGCTAGAAATGTGCATATTTGAAGGTCATATTGGCAGTTGCATGACACGCCCTTTCCCCTGCCCATTTGTCATGTAAACACTGGCCTTTCCCCCTAAAAATGTGTTCTGGAATCCTATGTCTCATATTACAAATTTCTGCCAAATAACTTGATCAAGTAGGAAGTCATACCAAGGAACAATTGAATGGAATAGCTATTTTTTTTTTACTGATTTTCAAAGAGTCATAGACCAGGATTTTTGTCTTTATAACATAAAATAATGTAAGCAGGGAATTACTGCAAATTATATTGCAGACAGTATAATAATTGATTTTATATTAACTGTACAAATGGTTTAATCAGTATCTTGTGGTGTTCTTGTGCTCCCTTTAGGAGAAATTCTGTCAACAAGAAGGCAACTACTTTATATGAAAGTCTGCACACACTATTTATGATCGATCATCGGCTGTATGTAGGAGGCAGATTTGACAGAAAGTGAGATCTTTTTTTCTTTTCATTTTTGCCTGAGGTTTACTCACTGTTCATTTATGTACTGGCAGAGCTTAAATAGCACTGTGAGATCTAGAAACTGAACATAAATGAAATTTTACAGTACGGCACTGTTTCCTGGAGCTATGAAGTTAATCTACAATTTGCAGATAGAGACATTCCCTTTAATATTTTGTAGGGAAACCTAGACAGCTAATATCTTATCTCTACTTCCCCTCAAAGGTTGTCTGAATGGAAAAGTCAGAAGTGAAGGTGTGTTCATTCACAGACTTTTTTTGCTGTAAAATTCTGTCTCAGCAAATCAACCCGACATATCACCTGATAGCAAATGAAGCACTGCAATATTGACATGTGTATCATCATGTGATACCTATAACCCAAGACTTTGTGGCTGGAGCCTGATGGTGGTGGGAGGGGTGGCAGTACTGAAACGCCAAACATTTAAATGCTTTGGAACAGAAATTCTCCTTTCAATATGGTGATAATAATGATTCCTCTGTGTTGCATATCAACTAGAACAGCCACAAAATGGAGGATATAACAGAGAAGGGGAAAGATTTGTTAACTTGCATTGAACACATTCTTTATTTCAGCAGCTATCACATGTTTGGAAGTTTATTTGTGAAGGAAATCTCGGTGAGGTTACACAGGCCCCCCAAATTCATAGATTCCCCCAAGCCCATTTGGAACAGGTAAAACTACCTCCTGAGTGGCAAGCAGGGAAAGAAACGCGGTGGAGGAGGAAGAAGCTTGGTGTAGCGGACTTCTAATCCAGCAAGCCAGGTTTGAATCTGCGCTCCCCTGCATGCAACCAGCTGGGTGACATTAGGCTCGTCACAGCACTGAGAAAACTGCTCTGAGCAAGCAGGAATATCAGGGCTCTCTCAGCCTCACCCACCTCACTGGGTGTCTGTTGTGGAGAGAGGAAAGGGAAGGTGATAGTAAGCCGCTTTGAGGCTCCTTTGGGTAGAGAAAAGTGGCATATAAGAACCAACTCTTCTTCTTCTAATTTCTGCATTCCAGATTACCTCTCCCCACTC
Source organism: Paroedura picta (assembly GCF_049243985.1). Classification (NCBI taxonomy): domain Eukaryota; kingdom Metazoa; phylum Chordata; class Lepidosauria; order Squamata; family Gekkonidae; genus Paroedura; species Paroedura picta. Next base: position 140,839,958 of record NC_135369.1, read on the forward strand.
CACATGATCTAATTCAGTAAGTTTTCCACCCAAAATGTTTCTGAAAGGAATCAAAGTAAGAAAGGAATATTTGCAGAAACTCCACCATTATATGTGATAAGCCTCCTTCCACACGGACAGTGAATGTTTCAAGAGTCTTCTCCTTTCCTTTCTTTCCCTATACCAGCCTTGTCAATCTAATGGAGACTATAATCTGCAACATTTATACTACTTTAGCACAGAGACTCACCCAGCTAGGGCATTTGCTCTTCCCTCCATGCCCTGACTATTGGCACTGAAAACCATCCTTTTGTCTAGATGTCTGTCAAGGAAAGGCTGCTATTGCAAATTTTAATCTATTTTTGAGACTTTGGAGAAACCTCTTTATATGCCTCAATTTATATTCTGGTTTGGGAATTGTAAAAACACTGGCTATGAGTGATACAAAGAATGATTAAAATATTCATAATGAATTTCATATCCAGACCATTTATTTCGGGGAAAATCCACAACCAGTCAATATTTAGCACTGAGAAAGTGGAAGTAATCAGTTTGTTTGAGCATTTTATGAAGCTTATTTATTTCATGGGTTTGAGTGATTTATGAGCAGGCTGAGCAAGTGAGTCATCTTAAAAGGACATTTCTGGTGATAGCATTTGACATGCTGTATATTCGCATGCTGTTATACCACACACTTAGAAGTATGGTGGCAAAAATATATCCTTGGCCTCCCTAGTCTTTTTATAGTTCTAAATACAAAACTGGTGCAAAGTCTTCCCCTATCCAGCAGCACTTAGTTTTGAATAACATTTTCTTTATCCAGGAAATGTGAAATGTTGGATTTTAATGCAACTCTCCTCCCTGTAGCTGGAGAATCCATGCATCCGGGAACTCAATGCAATCCTTCAAATTTTATTAATATACAGGACACAGCAATTCTAGCACCATATCAGCCACAGCAAAGCATGCAGCTTTGTTGAAAAAATGCTTCTGATTTTTAAAGGCCTCCAGAATTCTCAGACACACCAACAAGAGAAGGTGAAGAGAATAAAGGGAGCTGCATTTTTAAAGGATTCACCAGATGGTGATATTATGGTGATATTTTAAATTGCATATGTTTTTATGTATTTTATCTAACAGTGTTGGAAGCCACCCCAAGCTGGCATGCCGGGAAGGGTGGGTATAAATTGAAAAAATAAAATAAAAATAAAGTTGCTGATATCCCAGACATTAGTACATTTTCAGTTTTTTAATCTGATTAGTAACTAAACTCTCTTGCAAGTCATGTGACAAACTAAAACATATTTAAACAAGTTCAGCTGACATCCTTTCTCTGACGACCTCTGTGTAGGTGTTTTGCTCCTCTGGCCTTCTGCTCTTCTCTTTAAGATCTGGGCATGTGTGCATGGATCTCAAATGCATATTTTCTTTACTATTCAACATGCCATGCCATGTGTGCTTGGCTGATAACAGTCATTGGGATAATCTGAGCAGGATTTTGCCTTATACCTAATCAAGGAAGTTGGGCAAATTAAGTTTGTCTGCCTGTTGTGTTACACATTTCCACTTGGCAGAATGACTGCTCACAGTGGGCATCACATTCTGTGTTTCTGCAATTTCCTGCAAGAAAACAGACGTTAACAGCTTAATCTTTTCTCCTGCCACTGAATTCCTGTAACAGAAAATGGCCTTGAATATAGTCTCATACAGCTGTGGCCTCCAAGGGTTCAGGCAGGGGCTCTTGGCATAGTGGTTAAAGAGCAGCAGCGTCTAATCTGGCAAGCTGGGTTTGTTCCCCCACTCCTCCACATGCAGTCATCTGGTTGATCTTGGGTTCATCACAGACCTGTTAGTGCTGTTCTCATAGAGCAATTCTGTCAGCACTGCTTCAGCCCTACCTACCTTACAGGGTGCCTGTTGTGGGGAGTGGAAGGGAAGGTGATTGTAAGATGCTTTGAGACTCCTTTGGGTAGTTAAAAGTGGGATATAAAAACCAACTCTTCTTCTTTCCTAAACTGCTAGCTGGAATTGCCAGGGACTGGTCTTCTACATGCCAAAGACATGTTCTACCACTAGAGAGTTGGTATTACTGTTAGTATTGTTGCAGGACCTTCTGTTCATGAAAACATGGCACTTCTAAAAACCCAGGTGGAAGCCTGAGAAGCCTATTGCTGAAGGATAAAGCCTTCTATGGCATACCATGCCAGTAGCTAGTGCAGGACCAGCCAAACTTAGTCTTTAGAGTTACAGCAGAACATGCCCTTATGCTTTGCAAATAATATTGGCCTTTAAAAATGATATACATGCTTCATGTGTTCCCACAGAAACCATATATAAGAAGGCATAAAACATATTAAGGTAATGTTTTGCTGCAATAGGGCCTTAAAGAATAGCTGGAATTCAACTAGGCCAGTTTCTCTGATGGGTCTTGGCTCTAACAATAGTATTTGCAGGATATGTAGTTGACATTGGCTCACTAGAAGGGGAAGACACTTTTTATGAACCTAATATCTGAATTACAGTTGTGCGATGAGACCACCGAAGCTCTGCACCTGCATGCGTGTGTCAACCTCCCTGAGGCATGCCGTGGTGCGCTGCTAGCTGTGACGGGCGGGAACGGCTGCTTCTGTGGCTGAATCACACAACCCTAAAAGACCTCTAAGGCAGGGGTCATCAACCCTTGGTCGGCGGCCTGGTACCACTTCGCTCGCGGCCTGGCTAGCTTCTTGCTCTGAGGGGGCCTCCGGCATGCCAGCAAACACAAACGCGCATGTGCGGAGCTGCCGCGCATGCGCGTTAGCGTCACTCCCTGATGGCGAAAACGCGCATGCTGGGCTACTTTGTGCATGCACATTAGCGTCACCTGCTGGCGAAAACATGCATGTTTTACCTCTGTCAGGGCCCTGATCTCCTGGAGCTCATCCCACCGGTTGGGGGCAAGAACAGAGAAGGCTCTGGCCCTGGTTGAGGCCAGGTGGGCTTCTTTAGGGCCAGGGATCATTAGCTGGTTGGTGGAGGCAGTGCATAAAGCTCTTTGAAAGGCATAGGCAGGGAGGCGGTCCCTCAGGTACACTGGGCCCTGACCGTGTATGGTCTTAAAGGTAATTATCAGAACCTTTATCCTGATCACGAATTCAACTGGCAATCACTGTAGTTGATGGAGAATGGACCGAATGTGAGACTTCCATGGGGTTGCTATGAGGATTCTAGCTGCTTCCTTTTGGACCAGGTGTAGTTTCCGGATCAAGGCTAAGGGCAGGTCTGCATAGAGTGAATTAGAGAAGTCCAGTCTAGAGGTGACTGTTACATGGATCACTGTGGATAGGTGTTCCGGGGCCAGGTAGGGTGCTAGTACTTTAGTTTGGCAGAGGTGGTAGAATGCCAGCCATGCTACTTTTGTGACCTGGGCTTCCATTGTGAGGGAAGCATCCAGGATCATGCCCAGGTTCCTGGAAGACTGAGCCATCGAGAGCTGCACAACATCCAGGGTGCGCTTCCTCACATGGACCCTTCCTAACCAGCAACAGGACCTCCATCTTTGAAAGATTGATTTTCAGATGACTCCGCTTGAGCCATCTTGTCACTGCTTCGAGGCAGCTGGCTAATGCTTCTGGGGGAGAGTCAGGGCAGCCATCCATCAGGAGGAAGAGCTGGGTGTTATCTTCATATTGATGACAACTCAGCCTGAACATCCGTACAGTTGTACAAGAGGGCACATGAAGATATTGAATAAAATAAGAGAGAGGATCACTCCCTGTGGGACTCCACAAGTAAGCTGTCGGAGGTTTGATGTTCTTTCTCCTATTGCAACCCTCTGTCCATGACCTATGAGTTTGAGTCTTCATTGCGACATTATTTTTAAAGTGGTTTTGTATTCTGTTTACTTTTATAGTAATAAACTACATCAAATGTCCCTTGGGGAAGAAAAGTATTGTCTGATATTTAAAAACAAATGCGTTCAACATAGGCATAAGTTCACTGACATAATGCCACCTTTTGAAGAGTATACAATTCCTCTGAGCAGAAAAGTGCTTCTGCTCAGTGCTTCAACCGCGTCTGCCCAACCGTTTAATTGTTGCATTTACATGAGAACCAGGCCAAAATGCCTTTGTCAGTTTTTTATTTTAAAAATGCCATGGTGATGATTGATTTTTTAAAAATCATAGGCTTTTATCTTTGTCAGATCTCCCATTGCATAAGTAGAAAAGCTTCACCATCAATCTGAGATGGACCCTGATGAAAAGATGAAAAATAACCCCCAGTTTACTGTCAGTTTTTTTTTTTATCAGCTCTTCCTTTCCTGCTGAAAGGAAGAGTCACACATGCCCTTAGGGGAAACCTCAGATTTCTCTCTGATGTTTTATGACTGAGTAGCAAAATGAATACTGAGGCTTTCATTAAAATCCATACCTTCCATCTGTGGCTACACTGTACTGACGCAGACTGGGTCCTTCCAATTTGCAATGCAGACGAGTCCTTGACATACACACTGTGTCAGGAGACTTCAAAGCTTCTAGGTTTAAATCTAACAAAACAAGTTAATGAAGCATGAGCTGTTTACCTAATATATCTCTATAGACCAAAAGTTCACAAGGGGCATAAACACGCAGCAGCTGTTAAAGAAATTTTGCTCAGCCCTCAGACCTGAAGTGACCTGCATCCATCACTTCCATTCTTGGCCTCTGAGCAATACATGCTCTTTGGAACCTTTGTGTGTGTTATAATCAAATCTACACAGATTGTCTACACTTGACATAATTACTTAAAGGCAAAAAGAAGTATAAAGAAGAAAAAAGTTCCAGGGAAAGCAATGACTCTAACTCTTCCCCCTTATCCACATTCATGAGCTGAGGAGAAAGTAAACAGACAGAAGGCAAAACAAGAATGACAGAAGGAATGGTAGAAAATGCAAGGGAAGAGGAGCAAACAAGCTTTTATTTATGCTGACACTTTAAACCTTGCACAAAGCATAAATAAGCCACTTTCTCCATTGCTGAAACTTCTCGTGTATCTCTTCACTGGCTCTGTGGAGACAAATACCTGCTCTACAGATGTAGCGGAATGAGTTGATAGAATTTTGAGATGGTACCGTCAGCTATACCATTTCAGGTTGCAGGTGGGAAAAAGAGCATTCTGAATGCTCATCCATGTAAGAAATGGTCTTGCAGGGTGGTTGTTGTTTTTTAAACTGAGCACATCTGAAAGAAAGGTTTCAACTGGTCTTTGACATGCTGTGGAGGTTTTCATTTATGAGCAGGAAAGTTTGAAAAATATAGTTCTACCCTTCTAACTGGAAGTGGGTGAACAGAATAGCCCATCCCATCACCTAATTCTGCTTCATACCTAGTTCAGGCATCAATTTTCCCATAGAATCTCATTTACTGATTTGCTAAAAATCTAATCTAGCATAGTGACTGAGATTATCAGGAAAAAGGCCTATTGAACTTAATGAATGTTATACTTCTGAGAAAGCAGAGACAGGAAGAGACTACAAGAATTTAAGAAGTAAACCAGTGAACCATTGGGTCAATCCGTTCGCAACTTGGCCATGAATGAATTAGGTACATTATCCTTATCATCCTTCAAACTGCATTAGGAGGACAACAGGCTGTGATAAGGACAGTGGAATTACTTGAAGCATTTTGTAAAAGAGATCATTTCCAACATTGGTTGTTAGGTTATCAAATCCTTGATTGCCCCGCATTAGACAAAAAATATTTTATGCTGAAAAGCCACACTTCTTATTAGATATGTGAAGCTATGGATTTCCCTCTGTAAAGATTAGTTCTTTAGAGGAGCCCTGATTTTGTGTTTCTGTATCCATAGAAGAATGGACATGGCAGTTAGGACCTGAATCTTGTGGCGACATTCTTTCTTTGGAACTTCCTTTCTAAAGATGTGCATGAAGCCTTTTATTTTATAAGCTTTGGAAATTGAACATCTCTCTCTCTCTCTCTGTATACTGTATTTTCTGTATAGCCTGTAAAGAATGTAGAGAAGCATAGAGATTTGATTTATCAGATTTATAGAACAGTCCCTCTCAGCCCTTTTCTCTCCCTCCTCAAAAACATATGTGCTTATGTTTGTATATATGCTCATTACTAGCAGGGGGAGAACTCTAAGTTCCTGCCTCTAGCATTGCTCCCTTCCTGCCAGTGAGGCGGGTGGCCTCTGTCTTCATTCCCACAATTTCTGCATACCTGCCTGCTGACTACACAGATAAGCAAAGTCTTTGCATCTTTCCCCTCCTGAAGTTGGGTTTCTTGTCACTTGAGGAAGGGTGTCATGGGAGACTGAGTCTTTGCCTGTGACATTTTCTTACCGCCAATGCAAGACAGGGCTTGCCCACTCCTTCACACGCAGACAGGTGGGTGATCTTGGAGCAGTCACAACAGTTCCCACAGAAGTCTCAACCTCAGCTACCACACAGGGTGTTTCTTGTGGGGAGAGGCAGGGTAGGCAATTGTAAACCTCTTTGAGCAGGAACGAAAAACAGTTCTTCTGACAGGCGGGAATTGACCCATCTGAATTAAGGCAGGCTGAGTTCTCCAACTTCATGAAATGAAAACATCATGAAAGTCCCACTGAAACTGACAAGGACTTTGCTTTCAAAAGAAAGAGCATGCATAGCAAAAGGCCATCTGTTGTTACCCTTGGGGAAATAGACGTGTATTACTTTGTACTGAACGTGCATTTAATGAGTGTGAATGGCAACTATAAAACCAGTGATAAAATGAATAGTAAAATCCACTGATGACTGAATGTGGAATAATTCAATTTTGGCAGTTAGTGAAAAAGAAAGGAACACCAAGGAACAAGGAGAGGAGAAAGAGGGGCTGGACAGTCACCATGACCTGTAGGAATTCTTTACGTTTCTCACACAAAAGTTCATTCGCTGACAACTCATTCAACTTTATCTTTTACATTCCTTGATTGGTGAAAAGTGTCTTCTACTACATGGGTATGCCCAGAATGGTCTTCAACAACACGTTATTGTTTAGGATGGATTAGTTGAGTGGCATAAATAATGCTTTCTGTACAGAAATCTGTAAATTAAGCTAGAAGTAACTGGAGAGAAAGAGCCTCTTGTGGCGCAGAGTGGTAAGGTGGCCGTCTGAAAGCTTTGCCCATGAGGCTGGGAGTTCAACCCCAGCAGCCGGCTCAAGGTTGACTCAGCCTTCCATCCTTCCGAGGTTGGTAAAATGAGTACCCAGCTTGCTGGGGGGTAAGCGGTAATGACTGGGGAAGGCACTGGCAAACCACCCCGTATTGAGTTTGCCATGAAAACACTAGAGGGCATCACCCCAAGGGTCAGACATGACTCGGTGCTTGTACAGGGGATACCTTTACCTTTACCTAACTGGAGAGAAGATGTATCTAACCAAGAGCCATGCAGAAGCCTACAATTAGGATTTATACTAAAAAAGCAAAACAGTTGAACTCGGGGATGGGAGGACAGGCAAGCCACAGAAAGGCATCTGATATGAAATTGATCTGAAGATACATTATAGCAATTCCTTTAAGTTATGTGGAAGCAACAGAAGCCCCCACCTCTCTAACCACGAGGACCTATTTGTTGTATGTGCCTCACTGCAGAATTCAAGGTCTCCATTCCTCTAAACTTATAGCACTCAAACTCAGGTGAATAAACAGGAATAATAGTTGTCATTCCAGAGGCCCCAAGATAAAGTTGGGGCAATGGTCATAACCAGGTATCTGAGTGTCTTCAACCCAGTCCAAGAAGGGCTGGAAGTAAAGCCTGGAAGCAGGCCAACATAAGGGCTCTCTATATTTTAGAAATACTAAGGCATAAGGATATTCTGGTATGTCTTTTATACACTGGCGTTTCCCTATGCTTTTACTGTGCATCCCCCTTGGGTGTATTTTTCTCTACTGCATTGCAACTCATTTTGCAGGTGGGTCAGACTTTCGTTTTGCTTCTGCATAAATTTAGCATCCTTCAGGGCTCAGTTTGTTGCTATATATGCCCTTTTAAAACAGTCATATTGCCCCTATTTCTCCCCTTTTTGGCTTCCAAGGTGAAAACAAATTCACATGCAGTATGCTTCCATCTTTAAGAAGCTCTCCTTATAATTTCAGAAGGCACCCCCTGTCTGAAAGTGACCAGTGAGCAGAGACTAACTAAAAGCACAAGGAAAGGAAAGGAAAGGAAAGGAAAGGAAAGGAAAGGAAAGGAAAGGAAAGGGAAGGGAAGGGAAGGGAAGGGAAGGGAAGGGAAGGGAAGGGAAGGGAAGGGAAGGGAAGGGAAGGGAAGGGAGGGAGGGAGAGAGAGAGAGAGAGAGAGAGAGAGAGAAAGAAAGAAAGAAAGAAAGAAAGAAAGAAAGAAAGAAAGAAAGAAAGAAAGAAAGAAAGAAAGAAAGAAAGAAAGAAAGAACGAACCTTGGCCCTTCTATTTTTTCTTATTAGTATACAGGGATTAGACCAATACAAGTTGGGACTTGTGACAGATGTAGGGGATCTGTTCCCCATCCTAGTTTTCTTTCCCCCTTTGTTGTTGCCATCCCCACTCCTGGCCACAGCCCACACCGTCCCTGTCGTTGTTCTCAAGACCAAGGTGGCTTCTGGCCTCCGATGCTGGGTAAAGCATGGCTCCTGCCCCTCCCTACCATTCCTGCTGCCACTGGCAAACCTGGCACAGTTTCTAGCCACACCAAATGCTGCCATGGTTGCTGCCAGTGAGCCCAGCATGGTTCTCTGCATCTACCACCATGCCCACTGCTTCCCCACATCACCTCTGTCTCTGGGCCTACCAAGATTGCTGGCCACCCCCACCAGACCTGCTATCAGAGGAGGAGAAGGAGAAGGAGGTGAAATGCTTGCAGATACTTGTGTTTGGGGAGAGATTTAACACGCACACACCTCCAGTGTATTTTTAAGTAATTCATGGTGAGTTTATATTAATGTGACTCAGATCCACAGATCTAATTAGCCGCAGATTAGGCCCCACTAGAATATTAAAACTGCTAGCAGTGAAGCCTATTGTATGGTGAAATGTATCAAGTGCTGGATACCTTCTCCCTGCTGCCAGGGAGGGGAAGAGGTTTAAGGAGGCAGTAAGGATCTTTTCCATCAGCAGAGCTCCTTGTGGCTCTCCCACCAGGCTGCAGAGAGCCTTCTCCATGCACCCTGTTAGGGCGGCTGGGGGTGGGGGGAGGTTTAAGGAGGTGGTAAGCATCTTTCCCATTGGGAGAGGTTCTTGTTAGCTCTTCTAACTCTCTGCCACACTGAAAGGGTATGGGGAGCCTTCTCCCTGAACCCTGTCAGGGCAGTGGGGGGAGGTTTCAGTAGCCAGCAAGCAGCTCTCCTGATAGAGAAGTGACCTGATATGCCTGAGATTCAAGGTGTCCTCTGCCCAGCTGTAAACACTTCCTGCCAGCCTTGGCAGATAGGTGGGGAGCACTGAAATGCAGACAGTCCCTTTGCAGGTTTCAGCCAAGGCTGGTGGGGAGCATTTTCAGTCTGACAGTGGTTGCCTCGGCAGGACGAAGGAGGTGAATGGGTGTGCTCTCTTCTGTCTGCCCATGCCGAGCTCCTGTGAAGGCCGTGGATGGATTCAACAGGCAGCCATGGCAGCTGGGTAATGGCAGCCCTGTGAGGAGGATATATGCCATGTGGACTGGGAGAGTAGGGAGGCAACAGCGACTGAAGCCTCTCCTCTTGCCAGGTAATGGCAGGCGTGTGGGTGGGCTGGAGCTGGGAGCCCACATAGTGGAAAGTGGCAACATGGCTTCCTCACAGACCCTCCTTTTCCCCTGGTCAGCAGCCCTTTATCTTCTCCCTCTATTCCCCTCTCTCTGGAGGACCAGCCCATTTGCATCTCAAATGTTCCAGTGCCTCCTGGTAGGCAGGGCTTGTTCTGGAGGCTTTAGAACATTCAACACATTGTTGGAAGGATGGTTATATTTGTATAGGTTATGAGATTATTATCCCTAGATTCCATAATTAGGAATGAGGCTGGGGCATTGTGGCTTACCTACATTCATGGCTGTCAGTTTAGAACTGGGGACATTCTAGTTCTTTGCACTTCCATTGAAACATTTTATCTTCACACTGACTTTTGGCTTTCCTTTTCCTTTCTCCAATATCTTGCTTCAGTTCTCCAATTCTCAATAAAGAAATATTTCCCTGCCTGGTATGTCATGATTTTGTGCTACTTCTAGGGTGGGGAGGACGACTGACTGAAGAGCTTTTCACATGCTAGGAATCAAAACTATCAGAATATAGAAAATATTAACTTGTGATGAATTGGAAGGAATTGAGAGGATTGTTTACTGAGAAGAAACATTCATTTAATCTGCAGACAAATTCATATTGCAAAATGATTCCTTTTATGCTTGCCAGCCTAGCTATTCTCTTGCATTGCCCACTTTGAATAGGAACTTGAAATCCTTTCACTGAGCCCCAAAGGATATTCAGAACTATAAATTAGGCATTGTAAATGCAACTAAAACATTTCATCTACCTGAAATTAGTCAAACAGTAGGAAAGAATGTGTATGTACAAAAATATGTACTTCATTTGAAAACAGTCAATAATTTATTTTTTCTGAACCTCTAAAGCTAAAAGCTACACGGGTGAAATATAACCGTAACTATTTTTTTTCTGTGTTACAAACAATTTCAAGGGAAATCTGGAGACTGTTATGGGCTGAATAGGCTTTTGTGTTTCATCAAAGCTGAGAACAACATCTAGCAGAGTCGCTCAAAGCAAAATGGTGACAGCAGAGATACAATATTAAAACACATCCACCCCCTTCAGGAATCAATGGCCACATCAATAGAAGATAATGGACAGTTCCAGTCCTTGAGGGGAAGCTGCTGGGCAGCAGCAGTAGTGGAAGGGGGCACTGGTTGGGGATCTGTTATAGACAATGGCAGCACCATTTTAGCTGAGCCTGGTTAGTATTGCACAGAAGAAGGCAATATTAAAACACTTCTGATTATCTCTTTCCTCAAAGCCCTATGATGAGACAATCCTATATATATATATATATATATATATATATGATGGATATAGTTCTGGAAGATAGCCCCAGGTCATTCAATCAGCTGCTAGGAAATAGCCACTGTTCTTAATGATGCAACTGGATGTTCCGTAGCCAATGTGAATGGATGCAAAAGGAAAGTCCAAAGCTGTTCAACATGTATAATAGGAACATGAAATGTGAAGACTATAAATTAAGGTAAGTTCAATTGTAAAACACGAAATGTAATGTTTAAACACTGCAATCCTCAGAGGGAGTGAACAAAAGTGGACTCAATAAGGACATTTTCAGTCAGACATTTACTGGAGAAATGACAAGCTCAAAATAAACAGAGTTGTTCTAAAATACCTTTTCTGCACAGGGAATTCAGCCCAAGCAGGTGCTCAACTGGTTGCAGGGCCAGCCTGACTCAAGCCCTCAGTTGCCCCACGGCAAGGGAATGTGGATTCTTTCATGTTCCCTTCCTTGCCGTGGGCACCATCGGGGCCTTCATTGGGCCATGCCCATCTGGCAGGGAAGAGTCAGGTCAACTAGGTCCGGTTCTTCCCATCCCAGAAGGGGAAAAAATGTCCCATGCATCTCTGCGGTGCTATGCAGCACCATGGAGCTACCTGGGGCATTTCCCCCCATTTTTATTCCATTGAATTGCAATTCCATTGAATTACATTCTAAAAAAAAATGAAAAGCAGGCCACTGCTGCCCCAGCTGCCGCAGCTGCTTCATCTGGAGGCACAAATCCAGGGTGGCCTGGGTCCAGCAGGGAAAATGCTCCTCTGTATGGACTCAGGAAGAGGTGGGGCAACCTGCCCGAATGAAAACACATGGTGGCAACCTGGCGTGGCACTGCCGGTGTGGAAAGGTCATAGTGAGGCGAAATGTAGCACAAGCAGTCAGGGGCAATAATTCTAAGTCTGACCAAATAATATCAATCAGACTTCATGGAAAGCTAACCACCACTTGAGTTTATACTCCAGCTACAGAGGCAGATGAAGACAAAGACAGATGAGAAACAAAAGTAAAAGTTGACAAGTAGAATCAGAAGTCTAAACACAGCATTCCAGTGACTTGTCCAGGGAGACAAAGACAAGTATAAAAATAGGTACGATAAAGGAATAGACATTAACAACAACAAAAAAGATCAAAAGAGAATTTAAAGCATAGTTACGCATGTTGAACACAAGTGAGAAAGGATGTAATCCACAGACAGTTACTAATACATTTCCCTTTAATTTTGGTCGATATGGATTTTTTTATCATTGCCAAAATTGTCTACTCATGAGAATTTTTTTTTCTCTTATATAGCTAGCAATATCTTTCAACACCTTTCAATAAAATATATCTTTCCTCACATTTCTCTAATTGAAAATATATTACCTAAGGAATGTCTACAATATGTTAGGTAGCAGATACCTCTGTTTAAAGGGGGGAAATACTTGGAAGCAATATAGTTATGTGCAAAACGTAATTGAAATAGGTGAAACGAGGGAGAAACAAAGATAGACCATATGCACCAGACCTTCTGGCACTCTTAGAGAGCAGAAATATCTAGAGCACCTACTCTAAGTGGGATTGTAGGCATAATTGCAAGATGCATTTAAGTGCTGATACAATTAATTTGTTTGGAAAGATTTTGCTAGATTTAGGTCCAAGTACGAAGATAATTGACACTCTAGGTTATTACTAGTATACTAGATTATTGCTAGTATAAGCACCTGTCATTTGAAACATTTTAAAATTATTTAGTGTTCCTGAGTAGCATGACATACTTTTGCATTCCATAGATTCAGTTTAGTAGTGGTACAGATCTGAAACAACAGAACAATGTTTGAGTCCAGTAGCACCTTTAAGACCAGCAAAGTTTAATTCTGGGCATAAGGTTTCTTGTGCATGTACACTTCTTCGGATACTTTGAAAAAGACTTCCTCAAGCCTAAAAAACAGGTGGGGGAGTTCAGCAGCCACTTGAGCACAAACAAAACCAAGAGAGCCATCAGCTCACATCAGAGATGGTAAATTTGATTGCCAAGTGTGTTTACAGTGAAATTCACAGCATCCTCAGGTGAAGAGGCTGTTGAGCTCTGCTTTGCTCTCTGAGGCCTTTGTGTGAGCTGGCTTACTTGTCCTCTCTGTGGACAATGTAGGATCAGCTGGTTACTGTTGGAGGGACTAGCAGGAATGTTTTGGTTCTACTGCAAGCTAGGAAATGGGTGTTTTTTTGGTCTGCTCCAGAGTAGAGTTGCCATTCCAGTTCAAGAAATTCCTGGAGCTCTGGGGGCTAAGCCTAGACACGGCAGAGCCTGGAATGGAGAATCAACAAACCTGCCATTTCCTCCAGGGGTTTGAGATTGGCTGTAATGCCAAGGGAACTCGAGGCCCTATGAGGACATTGGCAACCTCAGTCCACAGTGCCTTGGGCAGTTGTGGTATTCTCTGGTTAGACCTGGTCTTTTGGCTGATTAGGCCATAGCCAGTTTTTGGCAAGAATAGTATGAATGGCTATGGTAGAAGTAGGCCAAATTGGAAACCACCTACAGCCATCTGAGGATGGGGGAATAGCCTGTCATGGGCTTGGAGTGGCTCAGTGGGCTTAGGAGGGAACTTCTTTGGCTGACAGAATATTATCTAGTGAGAACTTATTTGTAAGAGTGGCACTTAGGGGATGAGGCAGAATGCTTCTCAGCACTTTTTTTACACAGAAATTAGGATAAACAAAGTCAGCTGAGTCTGAAGCCAGAGTGGGCTTGCCCAAAACACTGGGAGCTGCACTATTTCAGGAATGTTTACCAAATGATCAGCCTTTACTGAACTGCTTACTGATGTCTTGTGACAGTATTTGGGGTGTTGGTAGAAAAGCAATCAGAAAAACATTGATACACACAATCACTAGCATGGGTCCAGACTTCGGCAATATTCATTATTGTTGCTTTTGATTCTGTTCTAGCAGGAAAATTATGCAATACCTCCATAAATATTTGTATTTTCATTAGACTTCTATACCACGCTCCCACAAGCAGCTCTTATTGCAATGTCCTGCTGTGTACAATGGGTTAAAATAATGTACATAACTTGAAAATAAGATATTACCTTTGGACTAAAATGTAAACACCACAGTTATTGCAATCACTTTGAATCCATGTTGTTTCAATTATTTTCCTGATTGGGCATGCATTTCTTCTCCAAAAAAACAAAAAAAGCTTCAGTAGCTGTTTCCCCCCAAAATAATTCAGCTATGTTCTCCCACCCCTTAAAACTCAACCTTGATTAGTCATGATTGTTTCATAGATTGCTTGGAGTCATAGGACTGAAGGTACTGAATAATGAATTGCAAGCCTTCGGAATTCATTTTGGATTTAGTAACAATGGGGAAACTTTGTGCATTACAAATGTTTGCAATACACTAAGTCGCTAATCACTATTCATCTGGGAAGGCTGCCAGTGCAACTGATAATTTGTACAGCTGAAAATAATGTTATGCCTGCATGCTCACCATGTGTGTGTGTGATACAGTCAAGTGGGTAGCCGTGTAGGTCTGAAGTAGCACAACAAAAATTGAGTCCAATAGCACCTTTAAGACCAACAAAGATTGTATGTGTGAAAGAGAGTTTTCAAATATTTTATCTTCAGTTCTAATAATGCTCCACAATTTACATATAATAAAGCAACCTGAATCAAAGACATTCAACAAAACTAAAATATGTGAACTAAAATCTAATAAATAAAATAAACACATATAATTTAACAACTCAGAAAAACATCAGCCATCAGAACCTAAGCTAATAACCCAGTTACAGCAGGAGCAGCCTAGCAGTCTCAGAACTGAGGATGAAAGTGTAGCTAGGGATAGGCAAATCAAAAAGGCAGCAGTTCAAAGCAGGTGGGCAAGGGTAGTCCAAGAATCATAATTTAAAAATCCAGTCCACTGTACAGAGTTCCAGGAAGTCTCTCGAGGCAGAAAACAGGGATGGTGAGAGGTGGTTGCAGTTCTTTCAGCAAATTAACAATGGGATCCCATAAGGATTGGTATTTCAGCTGGTGCTATTTACTTTACTAGGAGAGAGAAGTATAAAGCTGGCTTTTTGAACCCCGATTTTTACTACCCAAAGGAGTCTCCAGGCAGCTCACAATCACCTACCCTTCCTCTCCCTGTGGGGTAGATGAGGCTGTGAGAGCTCTGAGAGATCTGTGATTGGCCCCAGGGCACCCAGGTGGTTGCATGTGGAGGAGGAGTGGGGCATCAAACCAAGTTCTCTGGATTAGAAGCCTCCACTCTTAACCCCTACCCCTAGTGGCCAAGTATGCCCATGACACAAAATTACACAGAATGGTAAAAACTAAGGCTGACTTTGAAGGGCTCTAGAATGATCTCCACGAGGAGTGAACTGGCATTCAGCATTGATGTAGCAAATAAAGTTTAATGTAGGTAAGTGTAAGAGGTGATGCACAATGGAACAAAAATAAATCCCAATTTTAACAATCCGTTGATGAGGACTGAACTTGCTAGAACTGATATGGAGAGAGGCCTTGGGGGCATAGTAAGCAGCTGAATGAAAATGTCAACTCAGCATGCTACAGCAGTGAAAAGGGCAGACTCCATGCTGGGGAACAGGTTATCAGGAAGCCGATTTAAAATAAAACTGCCCATATTATAATGCCCCTATATATATCTATGCTACAGCCTCATCTGGAATACTGTCTGCCAGGTTTGACATGAGTTCTAAAAAAAAAAAAACAACAACCATTGCAGAGCTGGGGGAAGTTCAGAAGACAGGAACTAAGATGATTATGGCTACAGAAAAGGCTACGAAGAAAGGCTGAAATGCCCGTGACTTTCCATGGAGAAAAAAGATGGCCAAAGGAGGTGTCTGAAGGACAATACAGAGATTTATATAATTACTAGCAGAAAAGCCCATTGCATTCAGGAATGCAATGGGTGCTAGCGGGCCGCGCGAGAAAAGGGGGGGTTGGGGGAGCGTACCTGAAGGCCTGGGAGCGTTCTGGGCACCGCGGTGTTGGAATGGGCACGGAAATGGCGGGGCAGGGTGCTGCGGTGGCGGGCGGTTTGAGTCCCCAAAACAACTGCTGTGTAGGGATCGGTGGCTTTCATTGGTTGACAACCCAAGAAACTGGTGGAAAACTATGGCTTGTCCACACGTCTGCTTCTCTGCTGCCTTATCGGGAGGCAAAAAACTGCGATGAGACGGCAGGATAACATGGGAGGGGTCCTCTGTCAGGAAGCATGGAAATGCGTGGTTTACTATCACACATTAGCAACAGGAGGTGGCACACGTTTTGCACCTCTGTGTGGAATCAGTCCATATTTTCCATTAATGCTGCTGTTTTTTTCAAGAGAGATTTACATCACAGCATAACTAAGACAGTGTATTGCTCACAATTCTGGGTCCTGATCTGGATGGCCCAGGCTAGCTGAATCTCATCAGATCTGGGAATCTATGCTGGAACAGCTGTGCCTTCTACTGGGATGATAGACCGCCAAGGCAGTCCAGGACCCAGGCAATAGCAAACCACCACTTTTAGTCTTTTGGCCTGAAAACCATACAGGGAATCTATAAATTGGCTGTGAGATTATGGCACTTTTCACCACCAGTTTATTCCAGTTTGCAGTGTTCAAATGCAATTTGTCTTGAGGAAACAGGTTCCATGTTTTGCTTTCTAAATAGCGGCCGCGGATCAACGCAACCGCCATTGACGCTGCGGGAGCATCCAGAGCGACGCGAGCCTGGAACAGCATCAGAAGGCCACGGCGCAGCCTTTACTGGGGAAGGGCGAGGCCGCCAGCTTCAAATAGGCCGGGCACAAGGAGGCCCACCTCTTCCCCGCTTGGCAGCCGCCTGAACAATTTCCCTCCCAATCCCACCCAGTTTTGTTATTAATTTTCATCGCAGTCGTTATGCCTGGCAGGTAATGCCTGGTAGGGAGCCTGTAGGTGGGGGAGCCCTTTTGTGCACGGGACTCCCCGAGGTAGGGGATCGCATTAAGGAGATTGGCCATTGATGGGGCGTGGCCACCCGGCTGGGTGGTCAGGGGCCTGGGGCCAAGCGGCCAGGGGATTTCAATGGAGGTGGATGCCCGTTGGTCTCTCTGCAGCTGCTTCCCAGGAGTTTCCGTGGCGGAAGACGTACCATCCTCCCGGCTGTGAGTGAGCCGTGCAGCCTGAGCGCCGTGGTTCATCCATGCAGCCGGACGGCTGATGGGGGGGTCAGGCTCCCTTACTGGCACCAGGTCAACCCTTCGTAGGGAGGGGAGTTATGTTAATAAACGGCTGTTGCCAATTTGTTGCACAAAACGGGTTCGTGTCGTCTCTGGGGGAATCGCCACTTGCGAGTCAATATAATTAGATCTTTTTCCGGCTATATTTCCTTCCTTTAAATGCTCTTATATCTGAAATAGAGGACTACCAAGATGTCGATTCCAGAGCATCTAGGATCAACATCTGAGCGCTCTTTGAAGTGGATTAATCACTTAGAGAACTACTGTTCGGCCACTTGAATCACACTTCCATTATCTGAACCAAAATAATAATTTAGATCTTGGCCTGATTCCAACACTGCATCCAGCATGTTCTGCCTGAACAAAGGGTGAACATTGCTGCCACATTAACAAGAGGCTGGACTATTTGGAAAAAAATATTTAATTTTACTAGAATAATGTTTCTGCTAAAGCAACTATCCAGAATGGGCATTTAAAAAATCCTGTTCTTTTTGAAGCTCACAGTTTTTATTATCACATACTCAATCAAATTCAGTTTTGCTTTGCACTCAGGGTTACACAATGAGACAGCACATTCTGCTACTCATTTGGTTTGGCATTTTGATCTCTGGTGCCCAAAGCAGATGGTATTTCACAAGCTATTTCCTCTTTCTTATGAATAAAGCCTGCAAGTCTGTGACAACTTCTGCCCTGGAAATAAAGGCAACAGTTATAAGCACACATGTGGTAGCCGGAAGCTACTATCACAGTGATATTACAGTAGGGTAAACTGTTCCACCTGTGGCTCAGTGCATACACTTGACTAACCACCTTCAGATGTGATATTGTCTAGAGTAGCGATCCACAACCTGTGGGCTGTGGACCACATGGGGTCCTTCGACTAATTGGAGGTGGGCCCTGAAGGACGCCTTCTCCCCCCCCCCGGCCCTTTACTTCATCCCCCCTGGCCCTTTACAACACACAACACACTTCAGGTGTCATTGTCTCCCATCACTCCCAGATGGGACTATCTCGTTGCAGAGAAACAAGCTCTGGGTTCCCATTGATTTGTCATTGTCATGAGTTAAAATTTCCATGAAAATAAAATGTTCCTTATGTTCATTGTTGTGGCGTGTCTGTATCTTATTTTGAAGGGATGTTTAAACATTACCATAGCGATCAGAGAGCATTAGGGCAGTGGTTGAGAGTAGAGGAGTAAACTACCCCCCCCCACCGGGCCTCAGTAAAAGGCGTTGAGTGGTCCCCGGCATTGAGTGATCCCCGGTGATAAAAAGGTTGGGGACCACTGGTCTACAGCATGCAAGTTAATGAAGCCTGCCTATGCCCAGGGCCTGTTTATCCATGTAGCACATATGGCACATGCTATGGGCCCAATGCTTCCAGGGGTCCTGTAAGCTGCCTTCCCCCCATGGATCAGGACTGTATCCTCTCTCCTCTCTCCTCCCCCCTTTTCCCTCTTCAGGGACACTCAGAATGTTCCCCCTTTCTGCTGGGGGAGTCCTCTGCCCCCAGTCTGGCTGCTTGTGTCATAACTTCACTCAACTTTGGCTCCGCAAATCCGTATATTGGCTCTGGTGCTACAGCCTACATGGCCATTTCTTCCAACAGTACCAATGTAGCCCAAGTTTTCTTCCTGTGCATCCCTCCTAGAACTTTTTACATACCTGAGGTCAGCTGCATTGATATAGATTGCCTAGCTTTTGTTTACTGTTTAATGTAATTTTACTGTTTCACAAGATATGCAAATAAATATGAGAAATAAATGTGATAAAGTAAAAGTTACTTTTTAAAATGCATATGGTGCAGAAGGAGGGTATTTCTAATATTTATCTTGCAGCAAAACAACGTTCTTATTTCAAGAGGTGTAGCAAACTAGGACTGGAGACAATCACTTCTGCCAAGCTGTTAGCTTTTAGACCCACCAGTGTCCACCACGTGATAGATATGAGTCATATACCTTGGGGTGCCTTTCATAGTATGACTGGGCCTCAGTCTCTTTCCACAGGGTAGAGACTGTGAATTATATTTTGCAGAACTTTAATCCCATTACTTCAAGGTATTTTCTTGCTTCCTATTGAGATGGAGATGTTCTTTTCCATAATTAAAAAATTAAAGACTTTCATCAAATGGTATTTTAGAAAGGAGAAATCTCATTAAAAACATACCAGTATTGTCCCTGCGGCCCTAATTTTCCGAGAGTGCGTAAGGTAAGGTATATCTCTGAACAAAGTGGGAATGTTTAATAGCTGAGCACCACAGAGAGAATTCAAGAAAATCAGCAATCCAGTTGGAAAGAGCCATTCCCCTCAGTCAGTTTTTGAAGCAAGTTATGTTCAACATGGGGCTGGTTTATATTTACAGCAGCTTCTTTCTGAGTGTAAGAGGACTGGCGCTGCCATGTGGGGCTGTGGGACTGCTACGATTTATGTAATTATTGCCATGTGAAAAGAGGTGAAAGAATCTTTCTTCCAACCTAGTGTCATTTGCTGCTGCTACAGGGATTTCCCCATTGCACTTTTCCTGAAAGACTTTGGTCTCTCAAAGAGATAACTTAGGGCTGGTGGGTAGGGAGGCTTGATATATTTTGGTAGAGCTCTGGCTGTGTCTTAATATACTCAGTAAATTGTATATGAAAATCACACAGTATGTATAAAGCTTACAAAAAAATCTAGGAAACCAACAAGCAAAAAGACATAAATGTCAAAGGAAATATAAACATACAAAAAGAGATGAAATGGCATATTTACATATTATTAGGTGCTATCATTATGCAGATAACACCAAGCTTTGTCTATTTTTCCATCAGATCATAAGGAGATTGTGGATTTGCTAAATGAATGCCTGGAGTCGGTGATAGATTGGATAAGGACAAACAAACTGAACTTTACCATATATAAATGCCAAATTATAAATCCTTATCCATTGTTCCCTCTTAATATTTGTAAAACAGCCCTGGGGGTGGAGAGTGTCCTGGCTGTCTGAGATGGAATATGGCCAATCAGAGTGCAGCCAGCAAAGCTGGCCACACCCTGATTGGTCCTCCGCCTCCAGCTCCCACCTTCCTTCCTTGCCTCCTAGCAGTGGCACCACAGCCTCCAGACAGGGCTTTGTGGCCGAAGAGATGCTGCCGCTGGGTGGGAGCCTTTCCAGCATCCCTTCAACTGCAAAGCCCTGTTGTCGCCTCGCAGAGGTGGCGACAGAGCTTTGCAGCCAAAGGGATGCTGCTGCTGGGTGGGAGTCAGAGGGCGGTGGCTTTCCAGCATCCCTTTCGCCACAAAGTCCTGTCCTGACCAAGTCCTGACTGAGGTGACAGTCCCAAGAACCCACAAAGGGCCTGCCCCACCCACACAGCCAATCTGGCCATAGCCTTGGCTGGACAAAAGATGACTTCCAGAAAGAGCTTCCTAAGCAGAGCAAAAGGAGCAGAAAGAGTTTCCTAAGCAGATGTGACCTGCAGCTTTTTCCCTGCCGAGAGTATGTTTGGGTGAATGTCCACTACGGACATCAATGGGTTAAATAGCATGTCCTTTCTGCAAAGAATCCTGGGAACTGTAGTTCTGCGAGGTGGCCATAGGGGACACTGACAGAGGTGGCGACAGGGCTTTGCGCCCTGAACAGATGCTGCCGCTGAGATGGGGTTGGGGGGGCCAGGCATCCCTTTGGCTTTGCATCCCAAAGGGATGCTGCCGCTGGAATGGTGCTGGTGGGGGGGCCTTTCCGGTGTCCCTTACTGCTGGGACAGAGCAGCAGGGGGGCGCCTTCCCCTGCCTCTGTCAAAGCCCATTTTTAAAATGGGCTTTGCTCCTAGCAAATAAATAAAACAAGTTACGCTGTTGATGGGATTAACACAGACATGCATCCTATTTTCCATGGGATGGTACCTCCTCTGAACTACACAGTTTGGCTGGCCAAATAGCAGTTGTAACTTTTATCAAACTTAGGCCAATATATCAAGTACAACTTTTATGAAGAAACCTACTTGACTACTGTATTCTAGTGACTTCATGACTAGAGCATTGTAATACTCTCTCTGAAGCACTGTCCATGATGAGAAGGTATTGGGAAAGGTGGCATGCTATAGACATCATTCTCACAAGGGATCTCCAGCTGACTCTCCTCTACCTGCCCTTTTGTGAGGTCTGGATTTACAGAGTCTGAGATACAGCCCCCCAAAGAAGGTACCCCCAGGAAATGACAGGTGGTCATTTTAACAGGTACAGGCTCAGGAAGCTCATGAGTGCATAGAATGGACCTTGTGCAAGGTAGAGCTGTCAAACATACAGAGACCCTCCCCGCTGATGCTCCTGTACATGTTCTCCAAGTTATCTGTAGAGTGGATTAGGAGGTTCAAGTCATGGCCCTCCAAATAAAATGCCCTCACAGAAGTGCTTTTGGGGAAAACGTTGAAAAGTGTCAGTTACATACCTCAAGCACATAGGAAACCTATTGGTGTTTACAATGCTGGGGAATTCCACCCCCTGTTGCGTTGAAGTTGCTTCCTTGTGTGGAAAACATTTTGTTCAAGCTGAGACAATCTGTCCAGAAATGCATCCATTCACAAGAGAGAGACACACAGAGAGAGACACACAGCATGAACTGCCATGAGCAGCTTGAAAGTTTGTGTAAAGTTCATGATAGTTGACCTGCCATAAACTTCAGCCTGCAAACCACAAACCAGCCAAAATTCATCATAAACTTTAATATAACTGAGCCAGGTCATCCCCATTCACACCCGTCTTTGGGCAGTCATTTGTGATATTTAGGAACCTCATCTCTACACCATAACTAGAGCACATTTATCCAATAAATGTGTGGATAGTGGAAGTAACCTAATATTATGTATTATCTACCTCTCCCTTTTTCTTCTCCAGTTTGAGATGAACCTCAAGGCCAGTTGGGCACCCTCATTTTTAAGAAACCTTTCAGGTGTAACGTCTTTGCACATAATTATCTCCGTGTTCATTCCCCTGATGTTTTCTACCTGATTTGATTGACTCTATGCCTCCTTGATATACAAGCAATATTTTCTCAACACATCCTTCCATGTCCTCTGGATAGAGCTCATATCCAGGGATAACTGTGTTCCACTGCTTCCCCATTCCACCATGTTTCTGAAGCACACACTGTTATCTAAATTATTATTTGGCACCAAACAATCCCGCTCCCCCCTCCCCACCATTGTCTGCTTGGAAACTTTTAGCATTGGGATAAAGACATCTATAATATGTTTATCTCTCTGGCCCCTTTTCTCTCAGCTCATGGCTCCCCAAGTCCCCATTGCCAACCTATTCTCACTTCCAAATTCTTTTGTGCTCTTACTAATATTACTCCACTACTATCTTCTCTTTGAGCTTAGCTGTTTGGAACCAGCGGGTCCTCAGCTCCAGCAGACTTTTCCCTGGGGTCTTTTAAAATCTGTTCTGTCAGTTTTTAATATTATATTTTCTTCTGTAGTCTTCCCAACTAAAATTCATTTTGTGGGAGAGGGGGAAGGGGAAGGAGAGAGAGAATACACTTTTACTAATAGAATTCTGTTTAATTTCCCCCTTCATTTCCCCCTTTTCCTTGCCTCTCCATGGCCATTCCTGTGTGTGTCAATCATACAGTACTCAACACTGCTAAGAAAGAATTCCTATGATCAAATATGCCTCTGTTGTAAAGCAATCCCTTGATATAGAAAACTAAATGTCAGGAGGAAAGATTTTAGCTTAGTCTCCTGCCTTAAACAATATGAGTAGAAATTTTATTGTTCTTAGGTAGAAGATCATCTCATCATTTATATTTTATACTTATACTTATGTCTGGCTGTCCAAGTTGGAATAGGGCCAATCAGAGTGCAGCCAGCTGGCTGCACCTTGATTTGCCCTGCCCCTACAGCTCCCATCCTCCCTCCCTGGATGCTAGCCATGTTCCTCTCAGACACGCCAGAGACAGAGAGAGACACACAGAGCCCTGCCTGACCAAACATGAGCCCTCATTCCCTCCTATCACTCCTGCTGCAAAAGAGGCAGAGAGAGACACAGAGAGAGCTGCCCCAAGCTAATGACCAGCCTTGCTTCCCTCTTAAGAACGAGCTCCAATTACCTGTTATGTCTCCTGCTGCCACGGAGAGAGAGACACAGAGAGGCCAACTTGCCCAACGCCTCAGGGCTCAAACTGTGGGCTTAGGGCCAAGGGACAACAGTCCCTTGGCTGTTGCCCTCTGACTATGCCCAAATTTATATTTGAAACAAGAAGGGAGAAAAAAAGCTCAACTCCCATGTTACAGTCAGCAGTTCTGTTCCTCCATATCATTGCTCCCTGAGCCTTGTCTTTCGGTAAATCTTTCTACCAATCACAACTCCTCTGTATATGTCATTAGAAGGGAAGATATTACGGCTGAAGCTCACTTACTTTGGACACATCATGCAATCAAACTTGCTAGAAAAATCATTAATGCTTGGCATGGTCAGTGGCAAAAGGAAACGTAGTCGCCAAAGGATCCACTGGCTCAACACGATCAAAGCTGACACAGAGATGACCATGAACCAATTAAAAGAAGCAGTCAGAGATGGGGCGTGTGGCAAAGACTTCCCTATAGAATCGCCAAGGGTCAGACACGACTGAACGGATAACATCATCACTGCAGGAGTTCCCATCTGCCATCGGAAGTCCAGTCGCTGGTCTGCTACTTCATCTGCTGGATATGAGACATTCAAGTAACCAAGTTTTACCAGTTCAGATTTGAAACAACAGAATTAAATCTTCTATTTTCTTGCATTTGGTTGCTGTTCTGAACAGAATATAAAGGGAATAATTATAGCCTACCAATCCCCAAAACAGTGTAGTTGCTTGTTTACATGATTAAAGGCCCCAGAAAGAAGAACAGCTTGTGATTGTTTATGTTTCAAGCTCGAAAACAAGAAGTAGATTGGTTCCTTGCAAAGCCCCCCCAGGCACTGAACTATTTGGATGCCAAAAAAAAAAATATTTTAAGAGATTTTATACAATTCCCTGCAACCACAGGTACATCTCCTAACTGTCATAATACATTTGAATCTGCTGGATGGTTCTGCAAATAATCACCGTGGTATACCAGGCAGATTTTTTTTTTTGTAAAATAGTAACTGTTTAATAGATTCTGTTTAGAATTACATTCTAGACAACGAACATTGTTTTGTACAAAGGCTATGTAGAAAAGCGTTACAATCCCATCAAAACTATACTAAGTCTTAATAAACTTTCCAAAGTTTAGATTCTATAGTGAAATCTGGAATTATTAGATAAAACAAAATCAAGCAAGATAACAGGGCTACCTTTGATATGTACAAGGAGCTGGGGGCATCCAATAAGGTTTTTTAAAATTACAGTGAATCAAAAAGAATATCTTTCCTTTACATGATTCAACAAGATATACAATAAATTCATTACAACTTGAGTACAAGAATCCTCTACTTATAAATCTTGTATTTCACTAAAACATTACTTGTTTTCAATATTTTTACATCTTTAATCCTTACTGACTTTTTCTGAGCTTCCTGGGCAGCAATTGGTTCTTATGAATACATTCACTACCGGACCTAATATAATATTAATTTATAATTACTCTGTAGATATTAAACAACTCATTTGTACAAAAATACTATGCAATTATATACATCAAAAGTGAGAGTTTGTTTTAGTCCTGAACTTATATAATGGTTTCAATCATAAAAAGCACTGGGGGGGGGGTGTTGGGTGCCTTCCCATCATGATCCAGTCACTTGATATTCAGTCACTGGATTTCTAGCTTCAAGCTCTTAATCCCTAAGATACAGTAAGCATATATTGTACTCTATTTTTATGTTTAATATAAACTTAGTCTTCTGAAAAACCTAAGAAGCATATCTTCTTAGGTACAACAATATAGGCTAGATATCAGGGGGGGGGGGATTTTTTCACAGTCAGAGTAGTTCAGCAGTGGAATAGGCTGCCTAAGGAGGTGGTGAGCTCCCCCTCACTGGCAGTCTTCAAGCAAAGGTTGGATACACACTTTTCTTGGATGCTTTAGGATGCTTTGGGCTGATCCTCCGTTGAGCAGGGGGTTGGACTAGATGGCCTGTATGGACCCTTCCAACTCTATGATTCTGTGATTCTATGATCTTAGGAACCTCAAGTTACTTACAACCCATCATTCATCTCATAGGTAACTTTCTTCCAGAAGGAACTTCCCAGCATGCATCTGCACTACATGCATTCAAAATCAATTGTATAACAGTCAATTAAAAAAAACCATACTGGTTAGCCATATAGATACAATTCAACCTATTAGGAGTTTAAATACTATTGATATTTAACTATAAAATATTTTGCCTTCAAGGAAGTACTGAATGCTGCAGTTGCATGTGAAGTAAAACTACGTTGTCACTACCTATCAGCAGTATTTCCTGCAAAACTTCTGAATTTACTATTAAACCAAGCAAAATCCATATTTGAACCCTGTATTAAAATATCAGATTTCCTGCTTTCAAAAATCACTTTTTCAAAATATGTTAATTCTACTAGTAGTTGACCTGAGGATTTTTTTGAGTTTACAAGTTCCATGCTTAAAAGTATTGAAACCATTTTAAAAGGGTCATCCCAATGACTAAATGTGAAAACATTTTAAAATTCCCATTTCACATATCAACCCTGCTTATACAGTTATTTTCTAGTGGCACTGCTACCCTAAAGTCAGCCTTATAAATTAACTAGAGGGAAAGCCCATTGTACCAGGAATACAATGGGTGCTAGGATGAACTCTGGCCGTCCTGGGGGCTGGCTACATGGTGAAAGCTCCTGCCCACCCTTAGACTCTTGAGGCCCCACCTCCAAACCTCAAGGAACATTCCTGATCCGGGGTTACCAACCTCCAGCTGTGGCCTGGAAATCTCCTGGAATTGGACTATAGAGATCCCAAGGGAAAATGGCTGTTTTAGAGGGAGGACTCAACAATGACAACTCATCTCCGGGCTCCTGGAGATGAAAGCACTTGCTTATGTGTGTGGGGGGGGGACGACTTGTCTTTTCTCATAAGGCTTGGTCATCTTTGTCACTCTCCTCTGCACCCTCTCAATTTTGTCCACATCCTTTTCAAAGTGAGGCCTCCAAAACTGCACACAGTGCTCCAGGTGAAGTCTGATGATCTTGCAGTTTTGATGTGATGCTTCTGTTGATACAGCCAATGGTAAATTCTCCACTTCTAATGCCTTAACCTTTGTTCCTATAAACACCTAGGGCTGACTGGCAATGATTTTTCGAGGTCTTAGGTCCAAATTTTCAGGACAGTTGGGAGATAGTGAGCAACATGATCATGTACATTACTGGTCTCCATTTTCTAGGGCCTTTAAAAAAATGAGTGCATGATGACATTTGGACAGCCTGAATTTTCATCTTCTCCATAGCAACTAGGCATTCTATTCTAATTTTGCTTAACTTCACTATACAAATCCTGAAAACTGCCCTGAGATGACTGGATTGATAGGGGCAGTCTATAAATGTGATAAATAAACAATAAATAAATATTGATATCTAGAATAAGGACCCATGTTGCTTGCAAAGGTCAACAGGTGCCAGAGATGTAAGAGCTATCACTCAAGAAACAGACTCTCTCTCTCTTGCGTGTGTGTGTGTGTGTGTGTGTGTGTGTGTGTGAGAGAGAGAGAGAGAGAGAGAGAGAGAGAGAGAGAGAGAGAGAGAGAGAGAGAACCTGTGTGTGTGTGTGCCCAAACATTCAGCAAGGAGATGGTCATAAACTGACTGGCAGATACCTAAACCACTTCATCTGAAGTGAATGATACACACTTAAAATATTGCAGGGGGCATCTAATCAAAGGTGCATGGTAAAAGTGACAGCATTTTTGTCTTTTGTTCCTGAGTTGCAAGGCTGTTTTTGCTATAACCACTCAAAGACTCATCTTCTTTCTATCTATAACATTTTCTGCCATCATCCTAACTTGGGGGTTTTCTGTTTGTTTTTTTGTTGTCCATTCAACTGCCCGATCGATATTTTCTACTGGCTCATTTCAGTAGCTAATTCATCATGCCTAGAATTAGTCAATGTTAATGTACTAACACAAGGTTAATGCACTTAACACTAAAATGCAAAAATCATGTAAATAATTCATATTTCATTTTATTCTGGATTCTCTATATACATTCTTCATATGTAGATGATAAATGATATTCATATGATAAGTGATATTCATAGCAGACAAATAGGCAGTATAAAAGCAGGAAGGGAATAGGTGGAAACCATCAGTGCTAGTGAGACCAAGTCCTTCTACAGAGACAGGCTGCGGCCTCCAGTGAATACAAGACCAGTGTACATTTTCTTTAATTATATTCTAAGCCTTGGGCTTCCTATTCACCTCAGACATTTCAGGAAGGAAGACCTTTCACCACTTACTGCTTCATAAAACAGGAGAGAGATACAAGTTCAAATCTACACATTTAATCATCAAGCTCTCCTATGTGAGCTTGTCAGAGTCACCCCCTTTCATCTAACTCACCTCACAAGGCTTTTGTGGGAATAAAATGGGACAATCCCAAGAATCTTTACCTCTACAGGAAGACTGAGATGTTAGTCTGTTAGGTAGAGATATGAGATGACCCATGAACATGTATCAAATGACTGAATATAGTGCTTTTGCAGAGGATTTGACATTTGGACAGTTGAGGGTAGCAGTACTGAAGCAGCCAGAAAAACAAAGCTAGCTGCTTTGGCAACTCTCCTGTGCCAAAAGAAAGCATTGAAATGGCCCTCATAAAATGACAGTGGAAAGATGAAGAGGGAAATAAAAGTTAACAATTGGCAAGAAGTTGCTGACTATGAGCAAAGAAAGATGCCAAGAAAACAGCAGCCAGGACAGTCTACAAAAGTTTACATAGGAATGGGATTATTTACTTTGTGGAGGTTTGATCCAATGACAACTCCAGCAATATTTGTCATTCTGGCTGGCTGTGTGAGCAGAAAAGAGGAAGCTGTCATTACTGATGAGACAGAAAAACACTGTACTAAGGTAACTGCTTGCCCAGGAAGGGAGTTTTCTGGTCCAGCTTACAACAAACAATCATAAACATCAAAATACAGACCGTTTCTGCATGGAGGGTAAAACGCACGTGGCCACCTGCTTGAAAATGTGAGATGGTAAGCCTTGTATTCGTAGCCCTCCATATGGGAGACCTCTCCCACATTCTCCCTCTGCTTCGTCAATGAAGAGACAGCTAGAATTTTTTAAAAATCAGCCAAACATGAAAAACAGTATCAATCACTAAATCTTCTTCCAATCTACTGCAGTCTTGTGTGGACAAGAAGGTGCAAGGTTTAAAGATCTTGTTGTTATGTGCGAAGTCGTGTCCGACCCATCGCGACCCCATGGACAATGATCCTCCAGGCCTTCCTGTCCTCTACCATTCCCCAGAGTCCATTTAAGTTTGCACCTACTGCTTCAGTGACTCCACCCAGCCACCTCATTCTCTGTCGTCCCCTTCTTCTTTTGCCCTCGATCGCTCCCAGCATTAGGCTCTTCTCCAGGGAGTCCTTCCTTCTCATGAGGTGGCCAAAGTATTTGAGTTTCATCTTCAGGATCTGGCCTTCTAAAGAGCAGTCAGGGTTGATCTCCTCTAGGACTGACCGGTTTGTTCGCCTTGCAGTCCAAGGGACTCGCAAGAGTCTTCTCCAGCACCAGAGTTCAAAAGCCTCAATTCTTTGACGCTCGGCCTTCCTTATGGTCCAACTTTCGCAGCCATACATTGCAACTGGGAATACCATAGCCTTGACTAAACACACTTTTGTTGGCAGGGTGATATCTCTGCTTTTTAGGATGCTGTCTAGATTTGCCATAGCTTTCCTCTCCAGGAGCAAGCGTCTTTTAATTTCTTTGCTGCAGTCCCCATCTGCAGTGATCTTGGAGCCCAGGAAAATAAAATCTGTCACTAGCTCCATTTCTTCCCCATCTATTTGCCAGGAATTGAGAGGGCCGGATGCCATGATCTTTGTTTTCTTGATGTTGAGTTTCAAGCCAACTTTTGCACTCTCCTCCTTCACCCGCATCAACAGGCTCTTTAGTTCCTCTTCACTTTCTGCCATTAGAGTGGTATCATCTGCATATCTGAGGTTGTTGATATTTCTCCCTGCAATCTTGATCCCAATTTGTGACTCCTCTAATCCCGCATTTCTCATGATGTGCTCTGCATACAAGTAGGCAAGGCGACAGTATACAGCCTTGCCGAACTCCTTTCTCAATTTTGAACCAGTTAAAGATCTACCCCCCATTAATTTCATTTTCCTCCCTCAACCACATAAACCAATATGCCCCCCCCACAACCCAGAGGTTAATAATGGTGCAATAAACTATTACCATAACCTGAATCATCTGAATTCCCAGCTGACTTTTCCCACCTAAAAACAGAAAAAAGTAAAGCAAGCCTCCTGCTCTTTTTTGTTGTGAAGATATTGTCCTGCACTCTGTTCTGCAGAAGTTCTGCAGTGAATACCTCTGCATAGTGTTGGGAGAAGCCCAACAAAGGCTTTCGATGACAGGGGCACATCTTTCAAGAAAAGTTCAAATATCGATTCATCCTCAGAGGAAAAGTGAGAGAGCAGAAGCCCACTCAGGCAGGTATGGAGAATACCACCTCCCCTCACAACTTCTTTTTCATTAATGTCCTTCTCGACTTCTGGTTCCATATGTTCAGGCACTTCCCGTTACATTCACAGTGTTTATTTTCAGAGCTGCCAGGTGATGCTTGTTTTTGTCAGGGGTATTGAATGTTTAACAGCAGTATCCACTTTAGCAGAAATTAGCTGAAGGTTTAAAGTCTTTCTAATGACACACTGTGAGTAGAAATTCCCTGAAGTAAATAAGCATTTACAGCAGTAGCAGTAACAAAAGCCATTTGTTTAACTATGTATATTTAATTTGATTCAGTAAGAGGGAAAGACTTTTATGTCACCATTTGAAGTTTTTCTTTAGAGATCCAGAAGAACATTTGCAGAATGCACCTTATTCTTCTGGCCCTTATGAAAACAAGCTATGCACAGATTAGGAATGTGCACTTTGGGCTGCCTTGGCCAAAAAACCTCCAAACCACAGCTGCTTCGAAGACAGATCACACCGAGGTCGTCCAAGGTACCAAATCCCATCCTCGAACAGATCTGAAGCGGGTATTCTGTGGTGTGCTTCGGGGCACCTCTGGCCACCTTGGAGCACTTCAGGTGCTCCAGAACCCATTAAAATCAGGTGGGACCACTAGCCTTGGCTCCATGGCCCTTGCCTCAGCCGCTCTCCTGGTCTTGGCTCCATGGCCCTTTAATGGGCTCTACCTCAGAGATCTCTGAGGCTTCAGAGATATCCTAGGTGGCCACTTCCAAAGCCAAGGCAGACAAAGGCAGCTGCCTCCAAAGCCAAGGTGGTCCGGAGTCCAAGGTAAGTGCACAACTCTAGCACAGATCATAGAGATATTTCTAAAAATAGATTTGGAGGTAGGATGGTAGAACTGCTATTTACCTAAGTAGACAGTTATTTGTGGTCTGCCATGGTTAGGGATTGATAGCAGGGAGGCTGACCAGGGGCTGGAGATCCCAGTGATGGGGGATGTGGGAGGTATAGCAGTGGGAAAAGGTGGGTCAAATGAAGGAGTGAGAGATATGGGAGTGTTTGTACCTCTTCTAACTTCCACTCCATCTCAAGATACAATAGTGGGGGGGCTAGGAAAAGTAACCTTTCTGTGACACTGGTGTTGCATAATACCATGTCCACTCTACCACGCTGCATAGTTTCCTTGTAGGGCAAGACATGGTCCTGGCGTGTGACTGAAACCTCGGCAAAGGAGGGCAAGACCATCATCCTAGGACAACTGGCCATGCCTGGGTTTTTGGTCCTTCATCGGACTCGAACAAAAGGCTGGGAGGAGGGGACGTCATACTGGTCTGAGCATCTTTTACCTTTCGAACAATCGCAACCCCAACTATCCCAGACATTGAATGTGCAGGTCTGGTGTGGGACACAGTGGGGACTTGGCAATCAGCTTTGTGTACCAGCTGCCAGGAGATCCATTCCATAATATTCTATGATTCTATGGTTACTTCCAGATTAGACATCTATAACTTGCTCTACACAGGCCTTCCCTTGTCTCTGACCCAGAAACTGCAGTTACAATTGCAAAATGTGGCTGCTAGGGTCCTCACAAGATCGTCTTGGAGGGTGCATGTTCAGCCTATGCTGAGGCAGCTGCATTGGTTGCCAATTGGCTTCCGGATCAAGTTCAAGGTTTTGGTTCTTACCTTCAAGGCCATCTGCAGCCTGGGCCCACTTATCTGAGTGGCTGCTTGTCTCCTTATGCCCCCCACAGGGCTCTGTGCTCTGTGGGTATGAATCTGCTGGTAGTCCCCAGTCCCCGGGAGGCTTGGCTGGCCTTGACCAAGGCCAGGGCCTTTTTGGTCCTGACCTCAACCTGGTGAAATGAGCTCCCAGAAGAGCTGAGAGAGAGAGAGAGCTGTCAATGTTCCGCGGGGCCTGCAAGATGGAGCTCTTCCATTGGGCTTTTGATAGAGGGCAGCCCAGGAAGGCCTCCCCATATATGCCCTGTAGAAGCCTGTAGAGATATTGCCCTTTTGCAACTGGGCTTGGACTCTTCTCCTGAAGATAATGGTGGCTATTGGGGACTTAGCAGGAGGGTGGATGGGGTCTTTTCAGATTGTTCCTGCCATCAATATATTATTGAGACTTATTGTTGTTTTATGATATTTTACTGTAATTTTGTTTTTATTGTAAACCACGATGAGCCAGACTGGTTCCGGGAGTGGCGGGGACAAATCCAAATATAAATAAATATGTTAGTCTGTCTCTCTTATCTTTTTCTTCCTTCCTCCAATGACTATGACATGGGATGAAAATGAAAAGTAATAGTGCCAGTCTGGGTATGGTGGTGAACACTGAACATTTCTTTCTGCAGTTTATATTAACAAAGATTGTGCTGTTATATGATATTGCTTTTATATTAATAAAGACAAACCTGGAACATCCAAAAGTGAGAGTGTCCCTTGGACTTGAGAGACTTTGATTCTGTGGTTCAACAGTCTCTACTTTCATCTAAAGATGGCGTTTTTGGATAAGATGTGCTGAGGACTGGATCTCTGCCACTCTGAAAATGGTGTTGCTTAAATGATCTTGGCAGCAGGAGAAATTATATTATTAGGATATATCTAGGGAACCCAGAAGTCATAGATTTGAATAACATTTTTGAAGTAAATCTAGGTTTTAAATGAGTAAATCAAATTGCTATGAGTAAATTACATGAATCAGGAAAAGGCAGATTTTGCAGATATTAAATTCATTCCAGCATAACAGAAATAAACCTGATTGTGAGTAAGGCTTCCCAAGGTAAGGCTCAAGTGCCTGCAATACACAGGATTTACATCTCCTTGCCTATCCAGCAACTGAGGTTTTGCCTGTATCTTGTCGCTCTTCTTTTTGCTTATCTCATCCCTTCATCTTGCCTGCTTCCTTCCATTTCATTATTGTGCAAAGAAACATTAATACAGAGCGTGGCTTGAAAGATTTAATAAACTGTACACCCACCTGCTTTAATCTTAACTAAAGAAGGTTCATTGTTACAAACATTGTGTCATTACCTGTTGGGCTGCAATACACAATACACATATGCACTTCTCAGTTGTGTGCATGCTTTTCCATTTCACACATTGTCACTGCTGTGGAAAATTCAGCACAAGATAACAGAGATTAATGCAAAATGTTTGGTTCAGCCTGCACAAGGAAAAAATGAAATCAAATCAGGATTTTTTAAAAATAGTTAAAACAGCAGATATGAGAAATTTGAAATTTACTAAATATATGTATGTAACTGCATTTGTGCATCCTGCTTCTCCAATTCAGTTCCTTCCTCCTCATATATATTTCCAAGAATACCATCAAAATGAAATGTGATGTTTATTTATTATGTGTAATTGGGTGCAAGACCAAAGATAAGAAGTAATTGTTTGAAGAAACCTATGACACATGCACACGAAGAATAGAGATTATTTTCCCTCCTCTTTTGTTTCTGATTTCCCTTACTCCTGGCCAGTTTCAGAGACAGGTTGATCTGATGATCACACAAAAGGTCATCTCTACCAACAAAGTACCTCTAATTGCAGCATCTTAAAGAACACATTACCATAATCACAGTAAAATTACATACATATAAAACTGGTAAACTGTTGAATGAAAGGTTATTTTTTTAATGAGAAAAAGACAACTAGTCTTGAATATTTCTCATTCCAAATTCAGACTCGAGAATGGTAACTTTTGCTATCACCATTTGTAGTGATGAAAATGAAATTACAGAACGTTATGGCCTTTATTGCCTTTTTATGATGATGCGTACAACTTAGCTGAGAAATCACAAAGATATTTTTACATCTCTCTTAAAAGTACCTTTGGATTTCCTGCTTCTTTAGAAATGTCACCACAAATGTCCACATTATGTGTTGTTCAAAGGTTACATTTATCCATCTTGTATCTGCTTTATACTATATAAACTATGTTCTCAGGAAGAGGCCCCAAATACTATAATTCCTCTAATCATGATTAGTAACAAAACTAAGATGTGAAACGTGCACATTTTAATACTTTTAGAGCCTACAGAATTCATATTCTCCATTCCTAATTTTTAAGACTGTCTGAGTTTAGTCATTCATTTTACAACTGTTCAATAATATTTTTCATCTGTTTATTGCTGTTTAGTTTCACAGAGGAAAAAGCTTATATTCTAATAGCCAAGTTACCAGACTTTTAGATACTTAAACACAGTGACTGAAGCTGTGTATGGGCAAGACAGATCTATCTATAAACCTAATGTTTATAAACCCAATTATTAAAAAGGGCCTCACGTTTGCAGACAAATGTGAAATCTTAAAAAAATACCTCAAACACAGGAGAGTATATAAAAAACCCAATTGATGAAAAGAGTACCTGTAGCTTTTGATGGATTTCTTCAAGGGCTGTTGCCAGGCAACCACTGTATCACAAGTTTGATTCTGTCAGTAAAAGTCATGGGAAGGGGGCAGGGGCTCACCACTGGGGGAGCAGGGGAGAGATGGAAAAATCAACTTCTAACTCCTCAATCCCTATCTGAAATTTAAGTTGGGGCCATTACTTAGAATCATAGAGTTGAAAGGGATCTCATTGGTCATCTAGTCCAACCCCCTGCACTATGTAGGACACTCACATCCCTATCGCTCATCCACTGTAACCTGTCACCCCCTTGAGCCTTCACAGAATCAGCCTCTCTGTCAGATGGCTATCCAGCCTCTGTTTAAAAATTTCCAAAGAGGGAGAACCCACCACCTCCTGAGGAAGCCTGTTCCACTGAGAAACCACTCTAACTGTCAGGAACTTCTTCCGGTTTAAACAGAATTTCTTTAGAATTAATTACATCCCATTGGTTCTGGTTTGTCCCTCCGGGGCAAGAGAGAACAACTCTGCTCCATCCTCAATATGGCAGCCTTTTAAATACTTGAAGATGGTTATCAGATCCCCTCTCAGTTGTCTCCTCTCCAGGCTAAACAGAGCAAGCTCCCCCAGCCTTTCTTCATAAGTCTTGATCTCCAAACTCCTCACCATCTTTGTTGCCCTCCTCTGGACACGCTCCAGTTTTTCAACATCCCTCTTCAATTGGGGTGCCCAAACTGAACACAGTGCTCCAAGTGAGGCCAAACCAGAGCAGAGTAAAGGAGTAGTGTGTTCAGTTCTACTCACTCTAGTCCAATCTGCCAGAGGAAATTGCTCCCCCACTTCCACAGATAGACCCATTGACATAATGGTTTCCTTTTGTGTATACCCATTAATGGCCATCTCCATCACCCACCATGCCCTCATCACAAGCTCAGCATGACTCCTTCCCCTAAAACCTATTAAAACTCTGGCTTGAGGCTGAACCAGAGCAGAGAACAGCGGTACCATCACCTCCTGTGATATGGACACAATAATCCGTTTGATGCAGCCCAAAATCCCATTTGCCTTTTCAGCCACCGAGTCACACTGCTGACTCATGTTCAATGTATGGTCTACTAAGACTCCTAGATTCTTTGCACACATACTACTACCAAGACAATTGGTAGTAGTACCACTACCAAGGCAATTGGTAGTGGTACACCTATATTGGTGTATTTTGTTTTTCCTACCTAAATGCAGAACTTTACCTTTGTCCCTATTGAATTTATTTTATTCATTTCAGCCCAGTTTTCTACCCTGTTGAGATCATCTTGTATTCTCATTATGTCTTCTGGTGTGTTTTCTACCCCTCACAGTTTAGTATCATCTGCAAATGTAATAAGTATCCCCTCTAATCCCTCATCCAAATCATTTATAAATATGTTGAACAACACAGGACAGATCCTTGGGGCACTCCACTTGTCACTCTTCTCCAAGAGGATGCTGAACCATTAACAGGTATCCTCTGGGTACAATCAGTAAACCAGGTATCGATCCACCTGACAGAATTAGGATCGATATCGTATTTTACCGGCTTGTCAACTAGAATATCATGTGGAACCTTATCAAAAGCTTTACTGAAATCCTGAAAAACATTCCCCTGATCCAGCAAGGTAGTCATTTTCTCGAAAAAAGTCTGACATGACTTGTTTTTGAAAATCCCATGTTGAGTCTTAGAAATCACAGCTCTCTGTTCCAGCTGCTCAAGGACCAACTATCTGATGATTTGTTCCAAAATTTTGCCAGCTACAAATGTCAAGCTGACATGTCAATAGTTACCCGGATCCTCCTTTTTTCCTTTCTTGAAGATGGGGATAACATTTGCCCACCTCCAATCATCTGGCACCTCCCCTGTTCTACAAGAAGTCTCAAAACTAATTGACAGAATTTCAGAGATTACATCTGCAAGTTCTTATAATACCCTTGGATGCAATTCATCTGGCCCAGAAGACTTTGTTTCATTTAAAGAAACTAGGTGTTTATGGACTGCCCCCACAGTGATCCTAGGCCACCATTCCCATCCCCCATGTTGTGTTACATTTTTGCCCCATTGAGCACCATTTCCCTCACAAGAGAAGACTGAGGAGAAATGGGAGTTAAGCAGTTCAGCCCTCTCTTCATCATCTGTAATAATTTCACTTTTTTGTCCTTGCAGTAGTCCTGCGGTGTCGCTAAAGAACTCTTTTTTTTGCTATGTTTATCACTTCTTGCTAGCCTAAGTTCATATTGAGCTTTAGCTTTTCTAACACTCCCCCTACAATTATTGGTTATTTGTTTATACTAATCCTTGGTAATAAGGCCTTCCTTCCATTTCCTAAATGACTCTTTTTTATTTCTCAAATCATTTGACTACTGCTTATGGAGCCACCGTGGCTTCCTTAGGCTCCTTCCATCTTCTCAAGGGAACTGTTTGTGATTGAGCCTTCAGTAGTTCACTTTTAAGAATCTCCCAGCCCTCTTGGACTCTCATCTCTTTAAGTCTTTCTGACCATGGGACTCTACCCAATATACCTTTATGTCTGTTAAAATCTGGTTTCCTGAAGTCCAGTCTATACGTTCAACTATGTAAAGGTTTTCTCTTTCCCACAATTGAAAATTCCAAAATCTCATGTTCACTACTACCAAATGTGCCTACTACGTCCACCTCATCCACCAGTTTTTCCCTATTGATGAGAATCAAGTCTAAAATAGCAGACCCTCTGGTTCCCCTTCTCTATTTTCTGGGAAATGAAGCTGTCGGCAAGACAAGTTAAGAAATTAACGGAGTTTGTATTTTTAGCAGAGTTGGTCTTCCAACAGATAAGTGAGTAATTGAAGTCACCCATGGCCACTGTTTCCTCCTCTTTGAGAATTGTGTAATTTGGTCTAGAATTATCTCATCCAAGTCCTCTGACTGGCTTGGTGGTCTATATCAGACCCCCACAATAATACCATTATCCTTTTCTACTCCTTTCTACCCAAATACATTCAACTGAACTTTTATGCTCAAGTACTGGTATTTCTTCACAAGTATAAAGATTCTTAACATATATTGCTACACCTCCTTCTGTCTGTCCCTTTTAAATAGATTGCCCCCCCCCCAATTCTAGTATTCCAGTTGTATTATTCCACCAAGTTTCAGTGATTCCTATTAGGTCATAGTCCCCTTCCTCTATTAGGACTACTAGTTCCTCCTGCTTGTTTCCCATACTCTGTGCATTAGTGTAGAGACATTGTAATCCATCCTTTGCGTGCCCTATGGTTTTGGCTTTAGAACTTCCTTGCAAGTTAGTAGTTCCCTACTTATGTGCCATTCCCTGTAGCTTTGCAATCTTCCCATCTTCAGTTCTTGCCATCACACCAGGTTCTGAATTTACGTCTCGCTCCCCCTTTGGATTTAGTTTAAAGCCCTCTTGACCAGGTGTGCACGGGTTCTCCCAAAAATACTTTCTCCATCCCTTGTGAGGTGGACACCATCACCTGATAATAGCCACCCATATTGACATTGTGGACTATGATCCAGAAATCCAAACCTTTCCCAATGACACCAGTGACGTAGCCAGCCATTTATATGCATGATTTTTCTCTCCCTTCCTAAGCCATGGCCACTTACAGGAAGGACTGAAGAAAACACAACTTGTGACCCCAGGTCCTTGGATTAATCATGTCTTTAATATTTTTATGATTACTACGTGGTGTTCAATATTGTTACTAGAGGCAAAGCCCATTGCACCCAGGAATACAATGGGTGCTAGTGCATATACCAACACTTCACCTTCTTCCCACCCAGCCCCATCTCCCAAAGGGCAGGCCAGGCAATGAAGGTTGTGGGGTGTGTGGACTGTCTCCTTCCCACCCACCACATCTCCCAAAGGCTGGCCAGGGAAGGCTGGGGGGACTACCTCCTCCCCCCACATCTCGAACAGCTGGATCAGGCAGGTAAGGCTGCATGGGGATGGCCATGGGGGATGGTCTGCCTCTTTCCACACATCCCCATCTCCCAAAGGGCCGGCTGGGAAGGGAAGGCCTGGGGGGGAGTTGACTGCCTCCTTCCTGCCCCCCATATCTCCCAAAGGCTGGGCCAGGCTGAGTAAGGAAGGCCGTTTACACCCCAGCAAGCTGGGTACTCATTTTACCGACCTCAGAAGGATGGAAGGCTGAGTCAACCTTGAGCCGACTGCTGGGATTGAACTCCCAGCCTCATGGGCAGAGCTTTCAGACTGCATGTCTGCTGCCTTACCACTCTGCGCCACAAGAGGCTCTTATTATTATTTATTATATTTATTATTATTTCCAAGTCTTTGAGGGAGGAATCCTTGTGACTACACCTGACAAGAGTTACCAGTTCCAGAATTCCTAGTGGAGAAAGTCTGAACAAAAATTGTGTGGAATGCCCTTTCCAGTCCAAGCCACCCTTGTCCAGGGTGCTGCTGAGTTATCATCCAGGATTTTCTGTTTGAGTTGTGACACCTACAGACAGACCTCAGTTCTCCATTGGAGAGTTAACCCCCCTCCCCTTTTATGTTTTATTTGGCTCTGTATTCTGGATCCATGTTCAAAATTAGATACAGAAGCTCTAATGTTCCATAGCAGGCAAGTTGATGTGAAAAAAAATTATGCAGATAGAAAGTCTGAAAACTACTGGGGTAGATCTTTCAAATTAAGTATGAATGTTGGGAGAAACCATAATTTAAAAATGGCTGGTTCCCATTTTATACATCACATCAATCATATTCACAGGATAAAGCTGTGCTAGCAGTACAGGTATATATGCTTGCTGTTCTTTTAAAGTGACCTAAAAGAGAAAGGACAAGACAGCATGCTTAGAAGGACTAACTACACCAGAATACAAATTCTTACTCTGTGACATTGTGCCATGGGAAACAAAGAATGTTTCAACAGGACATTTAGAGGAAAAGCTGATGTGTGAGGAGATGTCTCTTGTCCATGACCCACCGGCACGTAGGGTGTTATGTTAGTATTCCACCTGAGGTGCTGAAATACTCAAGGTAGTCCTAGTGAAGACTGATTGAAGACAGAAATTGGCTAATGAATATTCAGGCTTCTCAAACCATTTACCAGCTGTAAGATGGAATCAAGGAATGGAGGCCCAAGTAGGGATAGACAAAGAAACAAGCAGCACTCATTGAACAGTTAAGCAAGCCCTTTGTCTGGCTGGGTCCTGCAATAAGTGCTTTGCATTAGCTGACAAAATTCAGATATGATGACGATACGTTATAGTTGCCAGTACTCCCAGAGGATGAAAATTATGATCGCTTATTTGCACTGGATAATCATAATTCATTTAAATGTATGTAAATTGAAATCCATCCATTGCCTAGCACTGAAGCTGAACTGATTCTGGTTCAATGACAAAAATAACCTTTCTAAGGCTAATTTCATGCTGACCAAGTATCAAGCCTATTGCGGAACTGTGCTGTTTACTAACAGATAAGAAATGCCTGGGAATAAGATGTTTCAAATTATAGATCTCGGAGTGACTAGACTGCTTCAGGATCTGTACACAGCTCCTGACTAGTTAAGATGCAGTTCCTATATAGCTGATGAACTAGAACTCTACACTGAAAAGCAAAAGGTGTGGGAAGGGGGTGTGGGCATCTGTGCAGAAGCATTAGTTGGCAGGAGCAGGGCAATGCAGTTGAGGAGGAACATAAATAGAGCTGAGGATGGAGCTGCAGGCAATATTTCACTTTCCTAAGCCTATACTTACTGAGGTTAAATGAACATTGGGATGGCATTTGCAGCAAGTATTTTGCAAGCATGCCAAGGTGTTTGTCCTCTGATACCATTTTGAGATTAGGGGTTTTCATTGGGGGTGGGGGGAATTCTGAAATTATTTGGGTTCCATTGTTTCCTATGGAGGACATTCCAGGGGCAGGCTGGTGTGGCTGATTTTCAAATAAAATTCACCCAGATTGCAGTTGACCAACTAATGCCTGTCCACTAAAGATATTCCAAGTTTCACATGACTTGGATGAAAGGGTCCAGTTCTACATAGTCTGTGTCTCCTTCAAGGCAAAGCTGATAACACAGTATGCAGGCAGCAACTGGCCAGAACGTTTGCCAACACAAACTGAACCAAGAAGCTCAACAGTGCCAATGTCAAATCAAAGAATCCAGCAGAACTACGGGCCATTGTGACAAGCCCAACAGAACCAATGTCAAAGCAGAGAATACTATCAAAACTAACCTGGCAAGAAAAATGGTAAAAACTTCTAGATTAGGAATAATATGTGATGGGAACTGAATATGTATGTTAAAAGAGATGGCAAACCATATCAGCTGGTTGCTTTTTCTTCTCAATTTTTCTGTAAATACTTTATATAATAACTAGCAAGAAAGCCCATTGCAACCAGGAATGCAATGGGCGCTAGGACCCAGGGGACACCAGGAGGTGCTTTTTTTTCCTGCTGCTTGGAGCTGTGAAAGGCTCCTGCAGGGTTTTTTTTCTTCTGCTGCTTGGAGCTGGGAAAGGCTCCTACAGGGTTTTGTTTTCTGCTGCTTGGATCTGCGAAAGGCTCCTACAGGGTTTTTTTTTCTGCTGCTTGGAGCTGTGAAAGGCTCCTGCAGGGTTTTTTTTTTTCTGCTAGCTCTCGTGGGCGTGCCGGCTTGGAGCTCCTACAGGGGTTTTTTTTCCTGCTGCTTGGAGCTGGGAAAGGCTCCTTCAGGGTTTTGTTTTCTGCTGCTTGGATCTGCGAAAGGCTCCTACAGGTTTTTTTTTTCTGCTGCTTGGATCTGCGAAAGGCTCCTACAGGGTTTTTTTTCCTGCTGCTTGGAGCTGTGAAAGGCTCCTGCAGGGTTTTTTTTTTCTGCTAGCTCTCGTGGGCGTGCCGGCTTGGAGCTCCTACAGGGGTTTTTTTTCCTGCTGCTTGGAGCTGGGAAAGGCTCCTTCAGGGTTTTGTTTTCTGCTGCTTGGATCTGCGAAAGGCTCCTACAGGGTTTTTTTTTCTGCTGCTTGGAGCTGTGAAAGGCTCCTGCAGGGTTTTTTTTTTTTCTGCTAGCTCTCGTGGGCGTGCCGGCTTGGAGCTCCTACAGGGGTTTTTTTTCCTGCTGCTTGGAGCTGGGAAAGGCTCCTTCAGGGTTTTGTTTTCTGCTGCTTGGATCTGCGAAAGGCTCCTACAGGGTTTTTTTTTTCTGCTGCTTGGATCTGCGAAAGGCTCCTACAGGGTTTTTTTTTCTGCTGCTTGGAGCTGTGAAAGGCTCCTGCAGGGTTTTTTTTTTCTGCTAGCTCTCGTGGGCGTGCCGGCTTGGAGCTCCTACAGGGTTTTTTTTTTCTGCTGCTTGGATCTGCGAAAGGCTCCTACAGGGTTTTTTTTTCTGCTGCTTGGAGCTGTGAAAGGCTCCTGCAGGGTTTTTTTTTTCTGCTAGCTCTCGTGGGCGTGCCGGCTTGGAGCTCCTACAGGGGTTTTTTTTCCTGCTGCTTGGAGCTGGGAAAGGCTCCTTCAGGGTTTTGTTTTCTGCTGCTTGGATCTGCGAAAGGCTCCTACAGGGTTTTTTTTTCTGCTGCGTGGAGCTGCGAAAGGCTCCTACAGGGTTTTTTTTTTTCTGCTGCCTCTCGTGGAGCTCCTACAGGGTTTTTTTTTTCTGCTGCCTCTCGTCGCGCTAGCGGCGAAAGGCTCCTCCGGGGGTGTTTCTTTTTTTTCTGCAGCTTCTCGGCGGCTGGAGTCTTGTGTTGTGTTTGCGGCGGGGGCTTCCTTGGGGCCGGCCTGACGTGGTGAGAGACGCTTCGCGCCTCTCACCACGTCAGGCCGGGAGCAACTGCGAGCCGCGCTGAGAGCGGCTCGCAGTTGCTGGGGCTGGGAATCGGAGGGACCAATCGGCAGGCGCTTCGCGCCTGCCGTTTGGTCCCTCCGGTTGTCTGTCATGAGGAAGGGTCCAATCCGGACCCTTCCTCATCCCGGACTCATCCCGCCCCAGGACCCCTTACTGTTTTATTTAGTCCGTGGCGCCCGCGGCGCCACGGGCGGTGTACAGATAAACAAAATTATAAAAAAAAAAAACCTAACCTGGCAAGTCAGTACCAAGAGACTGATATCTACACTTAAACATCACTTTCCCCCAAGGAAAGCCTCAGAAAGCAGGACTTGGAGGGGGGCGACCAAAATCTCTCTCTGCAGTCTGCAGCCTATACCATCATTGGCTCAAAGGAGCCTAGAGACAGAACTGCAGCTGTTCTTCATTGCTGGTGCTCCTGTTTTCTCCCATTCCTGTAAACAAAAAAACACCAACACTGTTACAGCATGCATGAACTTCATTTTAGGTGCTTCTGTGGGTTCAGCTTGCTTTAACT
This sequence comes from Paroedura picta, assembly GCF_049243985.1. Taxonomy (NCBI): domain Eukaryota; kingdom Metazoa; phylum Chordata; class Lepidosauria; order Squamata; family Gekkonidae; genus Paroedura; species Paroedura picta. Next base: position 140,882,453 of record NC_135369.1, read on the forward strand.
GATATGTCCCATCTACATCTCTTCTTATTCCAATGTTTGTGGGGCTTTTCATTTTGATAGTAGCAAGAACAATGTTTTTGGCACCAGATTTACTTCTTGCTTTTCTGCACATAATTGCACCAAGAGGTGAAAAGGTTCAGTAAAGGATTGGTGTTTTTAAGAACACAATTCAGAAGGTGGATTTTATATAGTTCCAATTAAATTGGATAACTTCCCTGGTTTTTTTTTCTTCCTATCTATTTCTGAGTTTTAAGTTTTAGGAAGACAATTTTTTTCCAGACTCCTCAACACAAACAGAGAAGATGGAGTCACAAGCACACATGCACTTCACTTGCTCTCAAAATCCAAGGCTGGGGAGTTGAAAATCTACAAACTGGTTTCCAGGAAGGCCCTTCCAGGGAACATGTGTGAGATAAGTGTGTGGATGATATCACCCACCTTATACACTTATTGAAGGGCATGAGAGGAGCCTCTGAGATACAAGACAGAACTCAGCCAGTCTGTTTCTTTCCTGGCCCAGTGAATCGTCAGATTGGTCAAATGCAGCTCATAGGCATTGACGCCAGGTGAGTTTTAATTGTATGTCCTCCCTCAGCATTGTGCCCACTGATGTCTGATTTGTGAGACTCACATTCTGAGAGAGACTGATAGCTTCCAGAATGGCCTTCATCCATTCTATACGCTCTCAAGCCTCTGCCTATCAAAATACTTGCTCCGGCTGTTTTGACAGGCACAGGTTCAGGAGCTTCAAACTTGTACAAAACAAATCCTGTGCAAAAGGCAACAAACCTGCAGGAGATTTCTGGCTGACTCTCCTCTACCTGTGCAAAATAGAGACACCAAGCTTGGAGAGCATGTAGAGGAGCATCTGGGAGAGGTTAGTTGCAAGTTTGGTGTCTCTTGTACAGGGTTGTACAGGATCTGTTCTATACTTGTGCCTGTCCAAATACCAGCTGTGGATTGAATAAGCAGATTTTCCAATCTTGTAGCGAATACATTCTCCTTTTATATATACTACTAAAACATTATTATTAAGTAAATATTACCTTTTATTTTTATGGTAAACAATATATTTATTCCCGATACTTGTTTTAATATTCTATATGTAGTAATATTTCCGTATTTTATCTATAGTGTTTTAATATATTTTTGATATTAATTTTCACCTGCTGTGTTCAAACTTACAGGAGATCTCTGACTGACTCTCTTCTGACTACCCTCCAAATTTGGTGATTATTGGATTTATGGGGTCCCCCCAATAAGGTGCCTCCTGGAAAGTGCTTGAGATGAGATGAGAGAGAGAGAGAGAGAGAGAGAGAGAGAGAGAGAGAGAGAGAGAGAGCATGACTGGCCCAAGGATCCCAGGAACCTTTATTCATTTGAAGTGGTAGGTGTCTGCAGTCCAGCACTCCTACCACTACACAACACTGTACCTATGTTAAAAGAACGTAATAATTCTACAGAATCACGGTAATTCTTACAGACATAGTTAGCTGTTACCATATTAAATTCTAATCTTCTGTCTGTTCGTTTCTCCTTCCACAGGCCACAAGAGTCCTATATAAAGAATCACTTTATGTAACAATAACACAGAACTATTATAAACCTCATGGACACTTACAGGTTACTTACAGCTTTCACAGCTAGGTCGGGACAACAGTCCCCTACGGCATACCAAAAAAAGGGGGAGGGGGGAGAAGTAAGGAATGACAAAAAAAAAAAGATGTTACAGTAACTTTTGGGGTTTTTAGATATAGAAGATATAAAACATCCTCTCAAGTGAGGAAAATGAGCAAACAATTTATTTGTACAGTAGTTTGCTTAAAACAGCATTGGCAAAGAGAAAAAAGAAACAAGAAGGCAAGAAAGAGCAACCCAAACGTTACATAATTGGGAGCCACAAAATTAAAGCCAATAGCAGGGTGTAGTTATCTGTTATCAGCAGGCCTCCCAAGAGCCTCCACACACACACACACACACACACACACACACACACACACCGAGAGACACATGAAGTCCCTCTCAGCTTTCCATTACACCAGGCAAGTATACCGAATTGGTAAAGAAACTGCATGATTTGCTCGTGGCATGACCAAGCTAATAAGTGATTCTCTCTCTCTCTCTCTCTCTCTCTTTCTCTCTCTCTCTCTCTTAAGGGTGTGCACTTCAGAACATGTTCCTATTAATTTCTGATCCATATTTCAGGGAGGGCACTGCCCGCTTGCCGGCAGTGGCTATGGCGCGTCCCACCATGGAGGGCCAGTGATCTGGTCACCTTAACCCAGGGGTAGCCAACCTCCAGGTGGGGCCTGGAGAGCTCCTGGAATTACAACTTATCTCGAGACTATAAAGATCAGTTCCCCAGGCAGAAAGGGTTGCTTTGGAAGTTGGACAGGGTTGTTGTGCAGAAGAAACATTTAAGGTCTCCCACACAGTTTGTTGTGGAGTTGAAACACTTGAGGCCCATTGCACAGGGTTGTTGTGCAGATGAAACACAAGGCAAAAGTACCTCCGCAACAGCATCCATTTTCATCTCCATAACAGCCCTGTGTGGTAGGCCTCAAATCTACAGAGAGCCACAGAGATGAAATACACATGGCTTGGCTGCATCTTCCCGCCAGCAGTGATGCTGGCCACAGCAGTATTATTAGTGAGAAGGAGCTTTTCTGTGGCCTCCCTGTCTGCTAACTGTTAGGTAGAGGGGGAAAGCTTTTTCCCCTCAAAGGGAAAACACAGACTCCTATGCATTGCTCTCAGAAACCTCCTTTGCCTCAATCTGGGGCTCTTAGAGGCTTGTTTCACAGCAAGCCTGAAGGTAGGGGGGGAGTTAGCTGCCAGGGATGGCTAATTATTATTATTAAATTATTATTATTAGATTTATAGCCCGCCACTCCCTTGCGGCTCGTGGCGGGTAACAATATCGCAAATCCCCATTAAAACCCCATAAAACAATAATAACATTGCCAATATTGCCGGCATGGCAAGAATGGCAGCTCAACTCCCCCCCTCCCTCCCACTACTAGCGGGTGGAGAGGAGGTCCTGATGATGTTTTGCTTCGGGTCCAGAACCCGAGTCCCCGGGGGAGGCACTAACTCACTGGTTGATGGACTCCGATGAACTGAAAGAGCTGTGAAGTGAAAGAACTGTGAGAAGACGGTCAGGGGTGGAACATGCATGATGATTGGGCAGCCACTGGGTGAACGGCCAATCAGGCTGGAGGAGGACATAGCTAGGAGCCGTACAAGCAACCTGATTGACCAGTAAATGGTGAGGCCCAACTCCTCCCACCAGTCCCTTACCGTTTATTTATATGGTACAGATGGTACAGATATTTTAGAACAATTCTGAGTGTTTAATTCTGAAAAATTGCACATAAAAATACAAATTCCATATGGTTTATGCATCCCACCATAATATTTATACCTGTGTTTCTTCCCAAATATTTTCCATTGATGAAAAATCTTTCTTTCTGATTCTGCCTCCTCTTACTATTGTAACAGTTATTTCCTAGGGAAAAAAGGGTCCAACTAAGAAAGAAAAGGGTACTGTTTGGCTTAGTGAACCAATTCAAAGCAATTAGACAGCCCTCCAGCATCTTCCAAAGACGCTACCACCTCTGCATTAGGCTGATAGGGAATAATTTAGTCAGGAGGGGAATTTTCTTCCTAAACTGAATTAGTAATTGGCAGATGCCTCAAAGCAAAAGGGCTTATATAATCCTAGTGCCCCAAGCTCTTTCGTGTTTCATACTCTTGAATTAGTAGACACTCTACACTGCCAGCAATTAGTCATTAAAAACAATCTAGCTATTTTCACATTCGTTTCTCCCTCCCTCCCTCTTTCCTCTTCACTCTTTCTCTGCAAAAGCCACATTATGTCTTGAAACAATGTTAACAAAGGAAGCAATAAATTGTGCAGAGAGGAGACTGTGTCAAAGGGTACCTGATTCAAATGGCACTAATTCTGAATCATTTTGATTGCCTTCAAGGGGATGGTACAAGGGAAGAGGCATTGCAACTGTTTGCTTTGTAGAAGTTTGCAGCTGTTACAACACTGTGAGTTTTTAGAAATACAAGTGTTTTTTGTTTCAGAAAGTTGTTAAAATGATCCAGAGGAACCTTTTCAAACTGAAACTCAGTATGGGCTGTTTTAATACAATTTAAATGATTTTAGTAATTTTAAAATTTAAATGATTTTAGTAATTTTAAAACTGAATTTAATTGTTGAATTGGTATAATTTGTTACATTTGTATAGTTATATTGATGTCACCTGCCCTGAGCCAACCAAGAAGAGTGGGATATAAAAATAAATTGACCTGGTGTGGTTTTGTACGGGGTAATCAAACTGCGGCCCGACAGATGTCCATGAACTACAATTCCCATGACCACCTGCCAGCATTCACTGGCAGGGGCTCATGGGAATTGTAGTCCATAGACATCTGGAGGGCCACAGTTTGACTACCCCTGTCCCATGCTATTAAATCTCTGTGTGATGCACGGGGGGGGGGGGATAATCAGATTTGGGCTGCAGTGCCATCAATATGCTTTCTTTTCCTTTCTTTTCCACCTAATTCTAAGGATGCTAATGATGTTCTGAACCAGTTCTGGGAGTCAGTAATGGGCGGGATTGGAAATCCTGATAAATAGATGTTCTCTGGATTAGTAGAAAAGCAGACCTAGGACTTGAGATCTCCCCTGTCGTGGATAAGGTAATACTCCCCTTGAAAAGCCAAGTTGGCAGCTTGGGAGCACATCTTGAGACAGTGATCACCTTAGAATACCAGGTGGCTGCCGAGCACTGAGAGCAGTGGTCTACAACCCGCGGGCCGCGGTCCGGTGCCGGGCCGCGAAGGCCTTGGCGCCGGGCCGCAGCTCCCTCTTCCCGCCCCCCTGAAGCGAGAAGCTCACCAGGCTGCGAGCAAATCAGCCACCAAAGCGGCCGATTAGCTCGCGGCCCGGCAAGCTTCTTGTTTCGGGAGGGGGGGAAGAGAAGTTTGCCGAGCCGCAAGCTAATCGGCCACTTTGGCGGCCGATTTGCTGGCGGCCTGGAGGGGCCGGGAGAGGGAGCCACGGCCACCGGCATGGCGGTGGCGCAAATGCACATGCACATTTGCGCTGGGGCTTCCGCACATGCGCGGGGCCCCGGGCCACCCTCTCCCACCACTCCGGAGCAGCGGTCCGCAGCAGCCGGAAGGTTGCGGACCATTGGCTTAGAGTGCTTTAGCCTTCTTTGGCTGGTGTGTCAGCCGTGACCATTCCTGCTTCAGTCAGGTCTAGCCACTGTGATACATGACTTTGTTACATGTAGACTGGACTACTGCAATGTGCACTGCTTGGGTCTGGAAGATACAGCTAGTGCAGAATGCTGTGGCTATATTGTTGGTTGGGGCCAGCTACCAGGAATATATGACCCCAATGCTACAGCAATTATACTGTATATTCCTGATCTATTCCTGAGCCCAATCCAAGGTAGAATAATAGAATCATAGAGGTGGACGGATCCTCCAGGGTCATCCAGTCCAACCCCCTGAAGAATGCATGGCATACAAAATCACAAACCGAAGAAAACAAATATCAAGAATAGGTTAAACAAGGCTACTTTTCTGTGTTAACAATCAGTGGTTATTTATTTGGAACATGTTCCCAAGAGCATTGGCTACCCTGGCAAGCTTTATAGGATCCTTTTCTGAAAGCATTGATTTAATTATAAGGGACCTAGAATTGTATTTGGCATTTAAATCCATCAAGTAAGACTGAATTAGAGCTCAATGGAGGGAAAGGCTGGACAATCCAAAACAATATGTAGTAATGTGTCCGGGACTTGACAACCATGCAGACAGAATCCTCCAGGGGCAGGTATTTGGTGAAATCGTGAGGCCAGTGGCCGGGGAGTGAGGCCGGCGGTGTGAGGCCGGCGATCAGGGAGCACCCGGGTGTGTGCGGCTGGCGGGTGCTCCCTTGGCGGCGTGGCGGCAATCGCAGAGGCCAATTGGCAGGCGCTTTGCGCCTGCCAATTGGCCCTGCGATTGTCAGTCCGGAGGAAGGAGCCAATCAGGCCCCTTCCCCATCACAGACAAAGACCGCCCTAACTCCTCCCCCCCAGGCCTTAGCAAATCATTTAGTCCGCGGCACCCGTGGCGCCGCGGGCGTGTTAAGGATGATGGAATATCCCAGAACTGAGGGGAACAGGTATTACATGAGGCAGAAGACAGTATTTACATTTCAGGATCCTTAAGCCACCTACGTAAAATTGCCTTGAATATATTTTTTCACTCAGACCCTGACGCCACACAATGTCTAGCCTAATATGTTTCAGTTTAAGTAAAATTCTATTGTGCCAACTGGAAATATATGAGTCACTCAGTAGGTCACATAGCAAGCCTCCAGAGTTGGCTAAGAAATAGATTCTCAGCCAATATTTAAAGGTCAATAACCAAGCTCTTAAGGCCAAGTGTTGCTGACCTAATTCAGTAAGAATGGTTCAGTTAGTGGCATTTTGGGTACCTCAAGTAAAGATCTTAAAAGCATGTAATGGAGAGGTTCCAGTTCTTTGTTAAAGTCAGAGGTCCAGATTGGAATGCCCTCTAGTATTTGCGGAATTAATTTCATGGAGTAAATTTTTAATGCTGCTGGAATGTTTTTGTTTCCCTTTTGATGGTAGAATTTGGTCAGGAGGGCTAGATATGTTTTCATAGTTTTAGCAGTCTGCTTTCTGTGATGGACCCATTTTTTTTGCTAAAGGGCAAGTTGAGGCCAAGGTATTTGAAAGGGTACACTTGTTCAATACAGTGCCCATCAATCTTCCATGAATATTTATACCGGATTTCTGCAAAAACTAAAATCATGTTTTTTTCAAAGTTTATTTCCAGTTGGTTGTTGCGACAATAATCCATGAAACCATGAAGAGACCATTGCAGACCAATACGGGACAATGACATGACGATGGTGTCATCTGCAAATAGAAGCAGTGAGGTTGGCCTTTTCCCCCAAATGAGAGAATGGCCTCTTAGAGTCTGCAGAAAGCCAGGAAGATCACTTAAGTATAGATTAAACGATTGGGGAGCCAAAATGTATCCCTGTTTTACCCCAAGGTTAATGGGGATTTTTCCAGTTAGGTTGTTGTCAGTTCCTAGTTTAACCTGACAATTATTGCCTAGATGCAGATTTCTTAAGAGAAATAAAAGTTGGGGATCAATCTGCAGTTCTGCAAGACTGTTCCCAACTGAAGGCCATCTTTAAATCTATAAATGCCACAAACAGTTTGCCACCTCCTAGTTGGGAGTACTTCTCACTAAGGTTTTTTAACCTCCTTAGTTTTCCACTGGAGGCCACTGAGGAAGGTTGGAGAAGTGGTCTAAGTAGTTTTGGAGTGGCTGAGTGGAAAACAATTTAAAGATCCCTGAAAAGTTGTTGACCAAATCAGAAGAAGATACAGGATATCGAGAAGGTTTTTTAGGTTTAATAACATTCTCTAACGGAGTTGGAATTGATTTGTTGTTCAATGGAGTTGGTAAGCAGCAAGGGCTAAAAACCTCATAGTTACCTCCCAAACAGGCATTAAAATCTCCCAACATCAAATTGGAATAATTGCTTTTCAAAGAGAAAAGGAATGAAAATAGTTCCTCCCAATAAAGTTTCCTAATAAATATTTGTGCAGAGGGGGAAAGATACATATTAACTAAAATGTTATTGGAAACCTATCTTAATAACATGGCTTGAGTAACCTCATGTGTGGTAGCTTATGTGTCTGGCTAGATGTTCTCTTACTAAGAAACAAAGGCCAGCCCTATTTCATGACCATCTATTAGACCTAGAGGAAAGAAGGTAAAATACTACTACTGCTGCTGCTGCTGCTGCTGCTGCTGCTGCTGCTGCTGCTGCTGCTGCTATTATTATTATTAAAATTTATTTCCCACCACTCCCAAGACCAGCTCATGGCGGGTTACAATCGCCCATGCTAAAAACCCCAGTAAGATCCCATTAAAGCAGTCAAGGACACAAGAAACATGAAACATACAACAAACCGAAAAATATGACGGTAGTCCTCAATCTCCCATCCCCCAATAAAACATCTAATAAAGTGAGTGGGAAGAGGGGGACATAAATAACAGATGGTCTTAACATTGCCTAGACCAGGGGAGCCCCAATCAGATCTTACTCGCCGCCCTGGCCTCAACCATAAATCTGCCAGAAGAGCTCTGTTTTGGAGGCCCTGCAGCATGCTGATAGCTCCCGCAGGGCCCACAGCTATACTGGGAGTTTATTCCATCAGGCAGGGGCCAGGACTGAAAAGGATCTGGCCCTGGTCAAGGCCAGGTGCAACTCTCTGGGGTCGGGAATGACCAACAAGTTTGTGCCCCCAGAGCATAAGGCTCTGCGGGGGGCATAGGATGACAGGTGGTTCCTTAGATATGTGGGCCCAAGACTGTGAAGGGCTTTAAAGGTCAAAACCAAAACCTTGAACCGGATCCAGGTAGCAACTGGCAACCAATGCAGCTGCCTCAGCACAGACTGGATATGGGCCCTCCAAGGTGTTCCTGTAGAATGAGCTCCCAGAGGAGCTGTGGGCCCCGTGTGAGCTTTCTGCATTCTGCAGGGCCTGCAAAATAGAGCTCTTCTGCCAGGTCTATGGTTGAGGCTGGGTGACAAGGGAGGTCACGCCCCCCCAGAGAAGTGGCAGTAGCAAAGTCAGTCAGTACCCTCTGCACCGTCCCCTCTAGGTGGTGAAGATTCGGGGGTTTGGCTAGAAGGAGTTTTTCACCATTACTTGGTTTTATGGGGAAGGATATTTGTATATGTATTGGTTTTTTAATATTGTTTTATTGGATTGTATTCTGGGGTTTTTATGGACTTATATAATCCACCTGGAGCCTTTGGGAGGAGGTGGATAATAAATAAAATGATGATGATGATGATGATGATGATGATGATGATGATGATGATGATGATGATGATGATGATGATGATGATGATGATGATGATGATGATGATGATGATTTTGTACCGGCTGCACTTTCCGGATCAAGGACAAGGGCAGGCCCATGTAGAGTGAGTTACAGAAATCTATTCTGGAGGTGACTGTCGCATGGATCACCATGGCCAGGTGCTCAGGGAACAGGTAGGGCCCTAGTAACCATACCTGGCAAAGGAAGAAGAATGTCTGGCAAGCTACCCTCTTGACCTTTGCCTCCATGGTTAGTGACATCAATGGTCACTCCCAAATTTCTGACCTGGAGTGTGGTCCTAAGTTACATCCCTGCCAGGGTGGGTAAACATACTTCCTGACCTGCCCCCCTACTTTCCAACCACAGTACCTTCATCTTGGAGGGGTTCAGTTTCAGATGACTCTGCTGAAGCCATTCAGCCACTGCTTCCAATAATCTGGCAAATGGTTCCAGGGGGGATTATGGGCAGCCATCCATGAGGAGATAGAGCTGGATGTCATCAGCATACTGATGACAACCCAGGCCAGAATTCTGCACCAGCTAGGCCAGTGGGCTCATAAAGATGTTGAAGAGCATGGGGGAGAAACCCATACCCTGGGGGACCCCACAAGGGAGT